>NW_027185698.1:52642134-52662134 GCF_028583685.1 Petaurus breviceps papuanus
AGACCCGTGAGCGGCTCGGGGGGCCCTGGCAGACCCGTGAGCGGCTCCGGCGGCCCTGGCAGACCCGTGAGCACCTCTGGCGGCCCTGGCAGACCCATGAGCGGCTCGGGGGGCCCTGGCAGACCTGTGAGCGGCTCGGGAGGCCCTGGCAGACCCGTGAGCGGCTCTGGGGGTCCAGGACGGACAGTCAGTGGCTCAGGCCCCCCTGTGAAGCCCAGGTGCACAGTTGTTTCAGAAACTATCTCTTCCAAGAATATCATCAGCCGGCCCAGCAATGGGATGATGAATGGGATGAGGTCCCCTCCACCTGGCTACAGACCTGCAGTATACCCACAAGGTAAGATGAGCTCCTGAGGGAGTGTTGCACACCATGGGGAAACATCTATATCCACATTGACATCTGCAGCTAGGGATGTGTTGTATAGTTTCTTTCAGTGTGTTTGTGTGCTGGTGAAGGACAGGGGCATCATCTTGCTCATTCATCAGAGCTGCCTCAAACTTCATAGATTACAATATGAGATTTTAGCTCTTGGCTCTAAAAGTGCCATGGAAGCCACCCCTCTGGGAGAAGCTTTGGCTGTTACACTTTAAGCTTTGTAGCCCCCAAGAGACACCTCTTGGGCTTCTTCTCCAGAGCCCACTGGGGGGTTGAGTTTCTGGAGTGCCAGCGTGAAGCACTTGACTGTGTACTGGAGGAATAAAGGTGCAGAAGACAAGGGTTCTTGCCCAAACATACATATTAAAAATAGCTGGAAAGCACTAATAGAATCCAGGTGATAACAGAATCCATGAAGTGATAACATATCGCAGGTGAGTTGTAGAAGGAAGTTATGGGCTATCCTAATATATATTGTTCTATTCCTGCTGACTCGCTTATAGCCCAATATATCACTGAATAATGACAAAAATATTAATGTTATTTTACACTAAGGCTGGCTTGGTAGAGTTCATCTCTCAAAGACACCTCTCATCCTACTGAGCAATCAAGGGTGGTATCTTTTCTTTTAAAGAAGACTCGATAGGTGCATCATTAAACATGTGGAATATGTCTATCTTTGTATTTTATTATAAAACAATTATCGTCCCCTTAAAAGTATAATGGGTTTTCAATTGCCCAGGCATTCAGAGGTCCCCATTTCCCCCTGTGGCCCGGAAACGGTATCCTGAGGAAGATGAGGATGAGGAGTATGACCCCGAAATGGACGATTTCATCGATGATGAAGGAGAGCCCCAAGAAGAAATATCAAAACATATTCGAGAAATCTTTGGCTATGACCGCAATAAGTAAGTTTGGTGAAGACCCAGCTATGTCATATTTGTCAGGTGTAAATAATTAAAATCATAGAAAAATAAAATTCAGTAGTATAGGCATTGAACAAGCTAAGTGTCTTAACATTTGGGGGACGGATGGACAAACCGTGGTGTATCAGTCTGTTGGATGTCTCTGATTTTTTTTCCTTATTCACCCAAGAGAAACCAGTGGTACCCTAAGTACCAAACTAAATGTGTGTTTACCTAGTCAGCTAATATACATTATTTACTTTTTAAAATGAGACCGTGTGATTTTGTTAAATCGTTGATCTTTGGACATCTTTGTAACATTAGTTTCTGGGTCTTAGATATAAAGATGAGAGTGATTATGCCTTACGTTACATGGAAAGCAGCTGGAGAGAACAGCAGAAAGAGGAAGCTAAGAGGTATGTATCAGAAAACGCAGTCATGTCAGTAATGTGAAAGTCCTTTCTGCTCGATGAAGTGTGACCAGACTAGCTGTATGTTCATACTTGGTCAAGGCAGGGACTTCATTTTTCTTTTTTTTCTTTTTTTACCTTTTGGAGGGCAATTGGGGTTAAGTAACTTGCCCAAGGTTACACGGCTAGTATTTTTTGTGTGAGTGTTAATTGTCTGAGTCTGGAACCGAGCTCAGGTCCTCCTGACTCTGGGGCCAGTGCTCTATTCACTGTTCCACCTAGCCACCCCTTAACACAATTTTTTTTTTTTTTGCTTTTTGGAGGGCAGTTGGGGTTGAGTGACTTGCCCAAGGTTACACATCTAGTTCTTGTGTTAAGCGTCTGAGGCCAGATTTGAACTCTGGTCCTCATGACCCCAGGGCCAGTGCTCTATTCACTGTGCCACCTAGCCGCCCCTGGGACTTCATTTTTCAAGAGGTCCTTGCTGGTAATCAAACAAATACATTGAGACTGTGAGGACGTGGATGAAAAAGAAGTATAAATGGGGTTCATGCCCTCAAGGAGCATACAATACAATCCAGTCACAGACAAGCTTTTACTCATTAAATAATAACTAAAAGTACAGGTCAGTATGTGCTGAAGAGCCCTAGCAGTAAGGTCTTGGAAGTTTCAGGTGAAAGAGATGATGGGCAGTATGTCCAAAACAGAACTTAACATATTTTCCTTCCCAAACCCCCTCTTCCACATTTCCCCAATTCTTGTCAAAGCCATCACCATTTTTCTTTTGAAATAAATTATTCTTACATCACCTATATTTCCCACTATATTCTTCCCACTGCTCTCCCAGAGAGCCATCCTTTATAATGAAATCTAAAGAAAAAAGGTTTTGTAAAACTGAGTAACATTAAAGTCTGACTTTATGTGCATTATCCCAAGTTTGGTCATAACTTCTCAGTGTTGTTTTTATTTTTGTGGTGGGTTTTTTTTTTTAATATTTTGAGAAAATCAAATTGATTTTGATTCCATTCTGTAATTGATTCTATTCTGTATCACCACTGACATTTTTTATAACTATCTGTACTCACATTCCTTTGTCTTCCAATTCAGAAGTCCACAGTTTTAAAAGTTCAGCTTTCCTATAATGACTAATTTTCCTTTCTGAATTCAGTTTTAAAATTTAGCTGTCCTATAAGTTAAAAGAAACTCTATCTCTCACCAGCTGTACTTGCACAATTAAAGGAAATATGTTATCTGTATGCCATTAGTTATTGTTGTAAGATTCAAGTGATCAATCAGCAATTTCCTAGTGACAAGGTGGGAGGAGGGGTTTGCTTCACTCCACATTCCTACTTTCTAACCAGTCATATTCCCCAAGCCTATGATGCTTCTAACTTTGTATCTATCTACAATACTACGGGATTTGTAACCATTCATATTGTTTTTTTCCATCTATGATGCTGCCTTCTAATTTTGAGATACTCCTTCTTTTGTCTATAAAAATGACCTATCAACCCTCACTTCTGGTCTTTTGGCAACTGCTAGCCTTACCAATAAATGGATTGTGCTTGGAGCTTTGTGCTTTAATTTCAGTTGCAACAATTTATCTTGTTGTTATCATTGTGTATATTACTTTCCTGGTTCTGTTTATTTCATTTTGCATTGGTTCACATAAGTCTTCACAGGATTCTCTGTATTTATTATTTCTTGTGTGTGTGTGTGTGTGTGTGTGTGTGTGTGTGTGTGTGTGTGTGTGTCTCAGGCTGGATTTGAATTCAGGTCCTCCTGACTCCAGGGCCAGTGCTCTATTCACTGCTACACCTAGCCGCCCCCTGTATTTATTATTTCTTACAAGATAATAATATTCTGTTACTTTCATATACCACAACTTACTTGGCTATTCATCAATGAATGGGCACCTACTTTGCTTTTAGTTCTTTGCTACCACAAAAAGTGCTGCTGTAAATATTTTAACATATTGGGGGCCTTTTTGTCATTGACTTCCTTGGGATAGTATATTCCTAGCAGTGGAGTGACTCGAAGGTAAATACATGTCACCACTATTTTTGCAGTTATCCAAATTTACAATTTAGGAATTAACCTTGACTCTCTCACCCTCACCCTTTATTAGTTCATTGCCAAGTCATTCGTTCTACCTGCACAAGATCTCTTTCTTTTCATCCCCTTCTTTCCACTCATACTGAAACCACCTTAATTGATGCTTTCATCGCTTCCCGCTTGGGCTGTTCAGTAGCCTTCTAGTGGATGTTCCTACCTCCATCCTCTACCCTCTCCAATCTATCTTAACAGCTGGCAAATTGATATTCTTCACAGTTCTGACCATCTTGTTTCTCTTTTCTAGCTTCACTGACTCTAGATTGCCTCAGGATAGAATACAGATTCATCTGTTTAACAATAATTGACTTTCTCAATTGCTCTAATCTATATTTCCACCCATTATTCCCTGCCCTCTTCCCACTCTACATTCCAACCCACCCACCAGCTTGTTATTATTCCCCCCACACCATGTTTTATCTCCCAGGTGTGTGCCTTTGTACAGGCTGTCAGCCAAGCCTAAGATGCCCTCCTTTCTCATCTATCCCTTCCTCTGGTACCCAATTCTACTGCACTTCCCTTCAAGGCTCAGTTTTTCTCATTCTCCCAGTTGTTCATGCTCCTCCTTGCCTCCAAAATTTTATTTTGTCTTTACTTATCTGTGAAGCTATGTCCCCATTCCTATGGAAGAATGTAGGCTCTTTGAAGTTATTGCCCATCTCCCCAGTGCCTAATATAGTACCTGAAACTTAAGAGGATGCTTCATGCTTGAATTTTAATTGTATTCATCCTCCTACTAGGAAAGTACAGAGAAATACTTTCTTCCTAACACTTCCCATGGGCTTCCATGACAGGGTGAAGCCTCGGTTCTCTGAACAGTGACTGATAGTTAATGACCACTTCTAGGAGAATCAGAATAAACAAAATGGAATATTTAGGGGAGCATCTTTATTTAATATTTATGGTCATTCTTTTTTTGTTTTGTTTTGTTTTTTGGAGGAGAGAAGGTAGGGCAATTGAGGTTAAGTGACTTGTCTAAGGTCACATGGCTAGTTTTGTGTTAAGTGTCTGTGGCAGGATTTGAGCCCAGGTCCTCCTGACTCCAGGGCCGGTGCTCTATTCACTGTGCCACCTAGCTGCCCCATCCTTATTCTTAGTAAAAGTTGTCATGTGATATGTTCTCTCAAACGAGTAATAAGCTCTTCTTACATATTTTCTTCAGTTGTGTTTATCTCCTCCATCAGGTGACCCTTGACCACAAAATGGTTCTCTTCCATTCCTTAGGTAGTTGAAGCTCCACTGCCCAAATGACCTGCCATTTAACATTTTTAGTGTAGTTTGTTACTTATATTCTATTCCGCCTTTTGAAGAAGGCATTTGTCTTGTATGGCATAATAAGAAAGTATTATTTCTATTCTTTTACAGCTTGAGACTTGGTATGCAAGAAGACCTTGAAGAAATGAGACGTGAAGAGGAGGAACTCAAGCGTCGGAAAGCCAAGAAAATGAAACTGCATTAGCTGCAGGTTTTTGCCATTGGGAGAAAACACTTTATTGAGAACTCTCTACAGACTGGAAAAAAAAAACAACTCTTTTTCCCTTTGGTTTTTATTTTGGGACTAGAGAAGGAGATATGTAAAGGAAGCACTGGAAAAAACAAGGCTGTGGTTTGAACAGAAAGTATTTATTTTTAATACTTGCCAGGGTTAAATCTGTAATGCAGATGAGATGTAATATTCATTTGAATGTTTATATGAAATTAGCTGTTCAAAGATGCCAGCAATGATATTGATGAGCTATGCACACTGATGTGGGAGTCCACTCACCAGTTGTTAGCTAGTCACCCGTTAATTGACACTTAAAAATCAAGTGAGGATTATTGTTCTGTTTTCATAGTTACTGCCCAGATACCTGGGTAGGACATCCCTGAACCAGTAAGATCATGTCATAGGCTTCTCTTAAGAATAGTAACCTGTAATGTCAGTCTTTTCCACAAATGTTGCCAGCAATAAAAGAATCTGCCCTGGCCAATGTATTTGAGAATCCTGGGGTCTTCAAATAATAATTTGACAATATAGAATAGGGTTCATAATTTCAGAATGGCTGCTATTCCTATGAAGTTGAAATAAAAATGTAACAAATTATCTTGGACTCTGCATTGTCCGAGGATTGGATGCTAAGCATTTTCAATCACAAATGTTTGTGTTATATTGGAGTTATATAAGCTATGCCTCTTGATAAAAGAATATTCTTTACCCAGTTTTCTTTACAATTTTCTTATGATTACCCTGGTTCTAAGCCAAGGTAAAGTAGAAAAGGTCACTGTGTGGACTAATTTTATTTTTAAAAATACACTTTTATATTGAAGAAAAGAGTATTCCTAAATAAAGGAGTTCCTTTATTCTAACATTAGATTTGGGAGCATTCTATCTAAAATAGAAGCTAAATATGGCTTGGTTTTCCCCTCAGAGTTCCTCCAAGGTGCACTTTTAGTGCCTCTCAGTATTAAAAATTTGCATTAAATAACTTAGTACCAATCCTTTAATGGCAGAAAACAAAATGTAAGTTTTATATCAAAAACATCACCTATTTTGCCGGCATTGCACCTTTATTTCAATCTATGCACTGTGAAGAAAGCCCACAAAGTCTGTCCCCGGCATTGCTTTCTTATTAAGCCGAGGGGTGATTTCACTCATTTTTGTCCATCTCATCCTCCATCCCTCAGTCCATGTATTGTGTGCATTGAGCCGCCTTTTCATAAATTTCCAAGCAAGAAGACTTAGCTTCCAAAGAATAACTAAAGAGTCTCAAGAAATCAGCAAGAGAATTGAACCATAAAATAATGTTATAGAGGGAAAAGCCTGGACCTTAACCTGTTAACTGAAAATGGTAGAACATTGGTAGCTTCTCTGTTTGTGGAACATGTTCTCCATTGACCTATAGTGTCTCTAGGGTGTGGGGTGGGGGCAGTCCTGTAAGGGCTCTTGGTCATTATATTCATTTCTTTGAACAGAACTTTCTGTGTACCTCCCTTGATTGCCCACACCTTACTTTTAGTCTTCCCACTAAACAAAGAGAATAAAGAACCTGTGTGAGTTTCTCTCCTATCCAATAAATAGATTGTGGTCATAAATTAGCATCTCTTAATGGGGCCAGATGATTCTGTTTACAAATTAGTTTGCTCTAGGTGAGTTCCTTCTGAACTCTGAATACATTGACATTCATTTTGTTGTGTTAAGTTTATAAACTCAGGCAAACCAATGCCTGAGTTGCATAATTAAAAGTTTAAAACTTTGAAAGATCATGTCTCATTTGGACCTGATGAAAACTATGCATTTTCTTTGCCACTAGAAAAACATCCATTCATCTGTCCATTCATGAGCCACTGATGGCATAAAATCCTGGTGGCTCCTTTTCACTCTCCATGCAGTAAGCCACAGAGACCACCAGTGCAGCTGATTCAAAAGACATCTGAGGTTTTTCCTGTTAAACTGAGATGATTGGGATGTTGTTTCTCTTACCACTTCTGTGCTGCTTTTTTCCTTTTAAACAGTAGTTTTTTTCCGTGTGACTTGTAAAATATTGAGGCTCTGGAATAGCTTACTACAATACTTTTTGACTTAGCTGACAAATTTAGTGACTTTAAACCTTGTTTTAGATTATGAACTTTTAGTGTTTTTGTGTAGTTATTAGTACATACAATAGTAAAAGCCCATCCTATAGGCTCTTGGATTTGGTTGATTGTGTCAAGTTACTCTGCCTTCCTTGTACGTGGGAATGCACATAGCTCTCATTGTAACGTGGTCAGTTTGTGAGGCAGATTTGAGTCTTGCCTCTCTCGACACCAGCATTACAATAGGGTGCTTCAGCTACCAACTCTTGTAGTTTGAGGAGGCCTTGGGGCTTGTATTCATCTTGACTTTGTTTCTAAATCCTGTCTGCTACTCACCAGAAAATTTAAGTCAGCCTGCCAAACTTTGGGAAAGCTCATGTACCTTGAGAAGCTAAGAAACCAGAATAGGTTGCTATTCATAAAGGATCATGCATCAAGTGTTTGATTTTCATGTATATTCTTTTTTTTATTTGGGGATGTTTTTATTCAATATTTGAAAATGTGCCTTTTTATTAGGTGAGGTTAATTTGTGAATGTAGTAAGTACTAAAAAAAACTATAATGGGTGCAGCATTTCTGAAATTAATAATGTGAAAGTAGTTTTCATAAAACCCCAGTGTGGCTTTGATTGCACAATTACTGTCTATGCTGTTGCTAAGTCAAAGTAAGGGCACTTTCTATTTAAAGCTACTTCCAGAAATTCTTTGTCTTTGTATACTGTAAATGAAATGTAATGTCCACTTGGAGGCCAGGGTACTGCATATCACAGGCAGCCTTAGATAAAAGACTGTATGCTGTGAAGAAGTGGGAATTGGAGGAGTATCTCAGATTATCTGTCTATGAGAAGCTGTTAATTTTTTATGTGAATCTAAGATTTTCTCTGAGAAAAGTTATTTTTATTCTGTTTTGCATTTTGTAATTTAAAAGTGGCTGCAGAACATTTCCGAAGTATAGTAGGAGACCAAAACACACTTGGAGAGAGAATAAATATATGAAGAGAGACTGGTTGTTTTATTATCGATGTTTGAATGTATCAGACTAACATTTGGTGAGCGGACACGATGCAATATGTTTGTATAATTGAGGGTAGCCCTAGATTTTCCTTGAGGTTATTGTTGAAAATCATTGTGTCTTGAACACAATGTGACAAATCAGGTGTGAAAAAAACAAACAAAAAACCCTTTTACATAGCTGTCTTTCTGGTGCCGTTGAAGTGCGAGAATACTTTTGCACATGCAGAAAATATAAGTGAAAGTTTTTCAATTGATGTATAAAAGAAATTATAGGTATTAAAAATTTTATTTATACTTTCACTGGTTTGCTTTTATTTACCTAAACAACTTGAGGTTTTCCATTGACTACCTCTTAATTCCATACATTATTGCCAGGTAGAAGCCCAAGAGGTACCAGGTCTGAAGTATTCTGGGTGAGAAATCAGAAGTGTAACTTTTTTCTGTCTTCATGTTTCTTCCCCCTTTCACTCACCTCTCACTGATCTGCTGCTGCTGCTGTTTTCTGACAACCAGATAACACTGTCTTCTTGATCAAAATGGGAAGGTGACTGAGGAAATGGGAATCTGAACTGAGGAAAAGGCAGAGCTAGGAAAGCAATGGTGTGGGGGAGAGTGGTCGATGGTCCATAATAGAGGTATGGGATCTTTAAGCCTAAATTTGAGCTCAGGAAGGAATGGCAGGTGGGTTTAATAAGGCAAAGGTGTTATACTCATAGAATAAAATCAGATCACCCTTAGAATACACTAGGTATATATGTGCTCATGAGTTCAATGAAGCCTATTTTAAAAGGTGAATTCTAGAGTCTGGAGCTTAAAAACAGACCTTAGTAATCACTTAAGTCCAAACACCCTCATTTTGTAGAGGAAACTGCCCAGACAGTAGAAGAGAACATTCCTTGAATGCTTGGAACTTTGCCATATATATAGTTTTCTTCACAGATTAGTTTTAGTCCCACCTCCCTTCCTCTGCTTTATTAAAAAGAAACTGATGTTCACTGGAGTACAGTGAGTTTTGTAAAAGTGTGTCAAGCTTAAGTATGTTCACATTTTAATATAACATTTCAGTACAGACAAAATTTTCCAAACCCCATTTCTGTTCAGTCAAAACACAAAAACATGCCCATGCAACTTAGGAACTCATTGTAATAGAATCTGACTTGTATTATTGTATAGGGGTCTACAATCCACAAACTACCTTTATGTCCATGGCAGGTGGGTGTCACAGTGGATGGTGCCTATGACACACTTAGGAATCAGACTGATCTGAGTTTGAATTCTGCCTTAGCTGTGTTACCCTGGGCAAGTGACTTAATCTTTCTGTGTTAGTTCTTTCACCTGTAAAGTGGGGATAAATAATATCTACTTTATTACTTCATATGAGGTTGTGAAGATCAAATGAGTATAATACATGTCTTTGCAAATAAGGTCTTTGCAAACCTTAAAGTACCATACAGAAGTACTAGCTTTTACTTTTGGTCTATTTTTATGTGGAATACTTTTTAGAAAAAGACAAATGATACTGGTTCAAGCTATGTGTGTGTTTGTTCTCCCTCCAAAGAGTTCAGTGTAGAATTGGCCTGTGATTTCTGGTCTTCTTGTCCTATTCACGTCAGACTTCAGTGTCTAGACTGACCCCACACCACCTCAATATAAGGACTTTGTATTCCTAGTCAAAGGAGTTTATCACTCCTTAGTCCTAAAACTTGAGGATACACTTGAGCAAGAGCAGTTGGTCTGATGCCCCCAAAACAACTTAATAGCCCTAATCTGGATGGGTGGTGCTGAGGAGCAAAAGGAAATTGCTATTTCTATGGGTGTCGTCGTACTCTCAGTCCCTAATAAGCACATTCGGGCATTTGGACAACAAATGGATCGTTGCCTAGCTCTGGTTACATACATATTTTGGGGGATCTGGTCAGTAAGACTTGGGACGAGCTTTGTGGCTATAGAATAGCTTATTCTATGGATTTTTTTTTAAAGCATTTAGTGTATTCCCTTGCTAAGCAATACCCCAGCCCTGAATAAGCAACCATACTACTCTGCTTCTGGGCTCACTATCTTATAAAAACGGGTTCCAGCCAGCACATTGAAAAAGTTGGTCCTAGATTCATGCCATTTTCCTTCACACATTGTGCCTCAACCTCTGCACACATCTAGGATTGTCGAACATCCTCAAACTCAGAAGAAACAGTGTATTTGCCATGGCGTTAAATGGCACCTCGAGTACTTTCTTCTGGGAAGCACATACCACGTTCATAAAAGTCTTGGCAGAAATTGCCATCATTCAACACCTAGAGACATTTATTTGACTAGTTTAGTTATCTAACCTTAAAGGGGTGATAAGCTAGAAGAAAACCAGATTATGATTCCTGTCCCATAGCACCCTCTACCAGATGCTTCTGGGGATGAACAAATAGGTTTCAAAACCTAGAACTAGCCACTGTTTTGTACCCCGAGGAAAGAGAATCAGTGTGGGGACTTTGCCAGCCACCAAATCCCCATCCACCCATGACCACCACCACCACCACCAGTTGCGGGCTAACAGAATACCAAGTCCTCATTCGTCTTAAAAAGTTCGGTAACTTTTACATAAAATATGACAAAATCACTTGCAATTGCTTTATGCGAAACCAACAACAGGAACTGTACAGCGGCCAGGTTTAGCTTCATAGTTGCATTGGTTCACCAGGATCTTCTTTGCCTGATTCCATCTGGGTCTGGAAATAAGGAAGTGTGAGATCAGAACTGGTTTGGGGGTACTACCTGTGTGGCAGCTGGGCTGAAGGGAATCTCATTACCTCCCTGTTTTTCCTTTAGGTTTAGTTCTCTCCAAAGGGAAAGGGCACCATGTCTATATCTTCCTTCCCCAACCCAGTGGTTCCACTCCAGTCCCTGGAAGTATCTGCCCAGAAGGGAGGGACAACAAAGGCTTTCAGGATGAGGTCAATCCCAACCAGGTTTACAAGACAGTATGAAATTGGGTGGTGAGGTGGGCTTGACTTTGGACACAGACCCTAGGGCAAATTATAAGGTCCTTAGCCCTACTATGACTCTGGTCAAGGACAAAAACACAATTCAGGAAGTGTGCTGCTCAGTTCTGGTCAACATATGGGTCATTCTCTTAGCAAGGGATTTTCTCCTCTATCATTCTAACCCTTTACTTTGGGAGCCACTAACATTTTAGAATAGGGGAATGAAGAATAAAGTAAAATGTGCACTTACCCCTCCTGGGGGATACTTATACCCCTTCCACATCGTTCCTGCAATGAGAACCATCCAGAAAACCACAATCATTGTGGAATTCCTTACAAGGTAGGGGAGGTGGTGTGTACAGTAATGCAACTTGTGGAAGGTCAGATGTGTGATTCCCCGGGTCCCTGGAGCTGAGAAGTCCTCATCACAGAGGGAAGGGTGGGAAACCTGGCATGGTAATTTTAATCCCTGACAGGGTAGGCCTGTAGTCTCAACTGAACTGAAGTGGTCCCTTGGGCATCACTGGAAGCATAACTGGGCCACCAATTGTGACATCTGCCATGTGGCTGTGACTTCAGCATCTCACCCAGGGATACCAGACTAAAGACAAAGGGTCAGGGCAGAAGATTGGTGTTTGGACTCAGGATGAACTACTTCCTGGGCAAATGACCTTTGGCTAAGCTGTTGTAGCATGGTTGGAGAAGGGTCTGCTTTCCCACAGAGCAGCTCCATTAAAAAAAACTGTGTGCATGTTCAGGACATAGCCAAGGTACCCCTCAACCCATTTACCTGCAAAATTTGCTTTTACCATCTGTATGAAATTAGATAGATATCTAACATTTTTATATGAGTGATTTAAAAAGGCCAAAAACAGGCACCCTCAAAGTTTCCAGTAGAAATTGGAGGCCTATGAAGAAGTAATTTTACCTACTTCTATGAGGCTTGGTCAAAAGCAGAATAGAAATCTGGGATAGACATTTTAGGAGTTCCAATCTCTCACCATGCAAAGTAACAGCCAGGTTTGGTTTTTTTGGGGGGGAGGCGGGAGGGGGAAGGAAGTGCAGAGAACTGTTCTCTAGCTGTAAAAGGAGGACAAAGTGACCAATCAGTCAGGTGCCTGATGCCTGTAGTTCATTCTCCTTCCCCCATGCAGAGCTGTTTTCTCAGAGGTTACTCTACCCTCCCATCACTCTGTATAATTAAAGTATAGGGAGATGACAAGATCTTTGGGCAACGAGTTCAAAATCACCTACTGCCCCTTTGAAGGATGCCATCTTGCTTGAGGAGAAGAGTGAGCTATGGAATCTGGTGGATCGTTAAAACCCAGAAATCCACCACTTTCTTTACCACTGGGAATCATCTTGGAGTAGCAGTTGTGAAGACATCAGGGTGAGGTGGGAAGAAACCCTGGGAGACTATGGGCCAATGGGAGGTAGACAGGATGGGGCCCAAAGGTATAGGGAATGCCCCTACAGACCATGATATCATGAAAAAGAGTCTCCCAGACTAGCCATCCAGACACCTGTTTTCTAGTACCAATTGTGCCTAACTTGCTATGTGAACTTGGACAAGTCACCCACATTGGAAGTTGAGGTCTTTCTGCCTCATCTTCTCCATCTCTCAAAAGAGGATATTAATACTTGGCCTCATACAGCTTCTGTGAGACCCACAGGCAGCAAATGGATGGGATGACAACATGTTTGGAAAGTGTGAAGGATGAAGGCTGTGGATTCAGACTATATATCATTTAAGACTAAGGCCAGCACCTACTGCTTTGTCCTATGGTTTCCCCACTAAACTGACGGGTCTTAGTGTTTTTCTTTCTCTAGTTCATCAGATTCTCTGGAGGAAAATCACTTTGCACTTACCGCTCCTGGGGGATACTTAAACCATTTCCACACCGTACCTGCAATGAGAACCATCCAAAAAACCACAATCACTAGGGAATATCTTGTGGGGTCAGGGAGGTGGAGATCCCCACCAGGAAATGAGCTTCTCCAGACAATATCTTTGTGTAACCATAGGGGGTAGGAAAGCATAATGGTATAAGTTGGACTGAGGAGAATGTGGAAAGCCTGAGCCAATACTCACATGTCCTTGTCTTCTTCCAAAAGCACACTCCTTGGTCGACCTTTTCGTTCACTAATAGACTGGGCAGGCTGTCTCTCTATCCATTTTAGTGTGGGATGCTGGGTCAAAGGGAAACCAAGAGACAGGAACTGCTCTACCCAGAGGCAGAGGGGGCTGCCTTCTACCGGGAATGGTTGGGGCAGGAAGACCTGTCCTGCCCCAAACTCTTCCCCCACCAGCTCTTCATATTGAGGTTGGCCCACTTTCCTCTCTCAACACTGGGCCTAAAGTTCCCACAATTAAAGTCAACCAAAAGGTCAGCTTAGGAAGGCAGGGCATTCATTGACTTCAACACCACACCCCCCTACCCAAAAAAAAAAAGTTGCCTAGGGACCAATGGTCTGCTTTGGGAAGGCAGGTGAGGGCTGCAGATTCAGAAAAGGTGAGTTTTGCTCTTTCTCGAGGTATCAAAGGCCTCCTTCCCCCCACCACCATCACTAGGACCTGCAGGGGCTGGTCTAGTAGCCATTTACCATTGCTTGAGGAAATGTCCCTAGATAACATGCAAGTCCAACAAAAAATATCCAGCCAACCACAATCATAATAGAGGAGATATTTGTTGGAGCTTTTGCACTCCAAATACTGGGGTGTGGAGAGAGATTATTCACCAAGACCTCGTTCCTGAACTGTCCTCATCAAATTCTCAGTTGTTAGAGATCTCACATGTCAGTTCCAGCCCCTGCAGGGCTCCAAAGGCCTCTCTGGCTCACATGTCCAAGGGCCAGGCCTGAGAGCATTGTGATGTCATGGGTCACATGGCCTGGGCTCTGTGACCTCATCCCCACACCCCCACCTCCCCCCACCCCCAGAGAAACAGCCTAGCTTCAGATGGAGTAGCCCACCCATCCAATGCTGTTAGAAAAGGAGCTCCCTTGTCCCACTCCCTCCTTGCTGTGAGGGCCAGGTGTGTGCTGGAGGTCTTGGGGCCCTGAGTTGAGTCAACTTTTCCACTTAGCTGTGTGACTTTGGACAAATCTACCTACCCCCTGTGGGGGGAGGTAACGTAGTGTGCCTTGGAGTCACAAGACCCCAAGTTCTAACTGGCACTACCACCTGAACAGATCTCTGGGCCAAGCTGGATTGGACTAAATAAGGGAGGGGGAAGGGAAACCCTTATATAACACCTACTAAGAAACTGTTATTATAACTGGATCCCATCTGGTGAACCAAATCAATTATTGTTCTCCATTTTGTGCTGTTTCTTGTAAAACATGTACTTTCTGGCAAACTCAGGGCACAAACCACAGAGTTCTCTATTCCCCAAATGCGCTCACCACAAATTTGAAACAGGGAGCTGGTAGGCAGAACACTGGGCAAACCAGAATGTTCCAGTCACAGAATCCTTTGTTCCTTCCACAACTTCCCTGTCCCCAAATGTTCCAACTTCAACATCTTTGTTTAGTTTCTCTCTTCAAACCTCAATTTCCCCAGTCTGATCAATCAGCTAATCAAGATTACATAAGCTATGTTCCTCGTGAGTGACCATAAAGATTCTCTGTTGGCCCTCAATGTGTGTCTTTGGCTATTGAGGAGTCTTGGATCCCATTTATTGGCAATTGTTAGCTTTGCTAATAAATTGATCCTGCTTGGAACTTTGTTGCCTCAGTCTATCTCAGATTTCTATCGAGACATTTGCTTCATGACCCCATTTTTAGTTGAGGGAACTGAGGCAGACAGAGGTTAGTTAAGTGATGTGTCCAGGGTCACACAGCTGGTAAGTATCTGAGGCTGGATTTCAATTTAGGTTTTCCTGACTCTAGGCCCATCACTCTATAACCACTATACCATCTAGTTAGCCTCTAAGGATCGTTCCAGCTCTGGAGTTAGGATACTATGATCTTTAAGCTAACTTCTTAGCCTATGTTGTGTTTCATTTTGGACCAGCCCCTCCCCAAACCTTCCTCGGTACCCTCTCTAAGGAATTGTTAATCGGTTTTCCACTGGGCTATTTCATCTCAAGCACATTTAAGCCTGTGTTGTTTTGTTTTTTTTTCTGGGGGGGGAAGAGGAGGGGCAGAAAGCTAGTTTTGGATTATTTTTTCTTTGTCTCAGAAACTAATCGTTTCCTTTCAGGCACAAACTTTTCAAAGGAGTGGTCTAGGATCTCCTGATTTTACTTCCTATTCACTCATTCCTTATTCCTTTTGATTTCCATTCTTACCATGTGACTAGAAATTCTCTCAAAAGCCAACAAGAACCTCTGGGTCCAATTCCTAGTTCTCATCTTCCTTCACTTCTATGCCATTTCTCATTTGTCAACCCCTTTCTCAAAATTCTCTGGCCCCTTGACATTGTTTCAGTCATTACTTCATTCAATAATCAGTTATTATGTGCAAGGCACAACACTAAATTCTGATAATACAAAGAAATAATTTAAAAAGTCCTCACCCTCAAGGAATTTTTATCCTACTGGCTCCTAAGACATGGCATCTTCTTGGTTCTTTTTAATCTGATCTCTCTTTTTCTGGTTCCTTTGCTTTCTTCCTCCTACCTTTCCCTATATAAGTTCCCTAAATGCTCTATCTTTGATATTCTCTTTTCTATCTATAATCTCACTCAATGTGGCTTTGTCCTTAATCTTTAGGCTTTAACTGTCCTGTTAAGATAACTTTCCAAATTGTTTCTATAGCTTGACTCCTACTCTCATATCTCCATCTGACATCAATTCATTTATTGATGAATGAATGAATTAGTGTATAAACTAAAAACAACAACCATTTATTTATTTATTTAAAGCAATTGGGGTTAAGTAACTTGCTCAAGGTTACATGGCCAGTTATTTCTGGGTGTGGTGCTGAGTATCTGAGCCCGGATTTGATCCAGGTCATCCCGACACTGGAGCCGGCGCTCTTACTCACTGTGCTACCTGGCTGCCCCAACAACCATTTATTAACCATGTTCAATGTGCCACCCACTGTGGATACAGGTACAAAAGTAAACAGTCCCTACCCTCAAGTAGGACATTACAATTGCATTCAAATGGAAGTTGTATGTATTATCTATCTATTTATCTAAGAGATTGTGATTGGGAGTGATATTTTGGTTTGGAAAATTGGTTGGATGGTGAGTGAGGCTAGAAGGCAGCAGACTGACACATGCTTTTCCTTAAAAGTGACTATGTTGATTTTATTATGGTGCCAGTCCTGAAAGGAGTAGGGCTGTATAGAGGGATGTAATTTTAATGGGACTTAAGATCCTCCCTGCCCATTAACAGGCCTCAGGTGGAGCCCATTAAGGGAAGCTTGCTTAGGGGAGGCTTGCTTATAGGAAGGCTTTCACACCTTTTGCTAATTTCTAATTAGGTACTGAGTCAGGAGGGTATAAATACTCTGAGGCTAGCATTTTGTTTAAGGATCACTCATTGGAAGAGCGTTCTTGTGATCTGACCAGATAAGACTCTGGGTAGCTGTCAAGGAGCTTCCTGGCTTTTGGAGAGACTCAACCCAGGGAAGGGACTGGTGTTTAGGGGAATTGGAAAGACTTCCTTCACAAGGTAGGATTTTAGTTGAGACTTGGAGATCATGAGTCAGAAAAGAGGAAGGAGAGAATTCCAGATGTGGGTGCTTC
This sequence comes from Petaurus breviceps papuanus, assembly GCF_028583685.1. NCBI lineage: Eukaryota > Metazoa > Chordata > Mammalia > Diprotodontia > Petauridae > Petaurus > Petaurus breviceps. The sequence goes on from NW_027185698.1 coordinate 52,659,172, forward strand.
TCTCCCTGGTAACTATATATATATATATATATATATATATATATAGCCTTGGTCAAAGAGTCGGATCTGTCTGTTGATCTATGCTAATTTCTCAGACAGTTAGAAGCCCTGTCTGTTGGTCTTTATTTCTCTGCTTCGATTTTCTCTGAAGTTCAGGATGCTGACTTTTCCCTGAACTAATGAATGTAATTAAAAAATATTTCTGACCCCTTGAACAGCTATCTTTCCTAGTAAAGCAGATCTAAGAACCTGTGCTAGCAGCCATCCTGGCAATGCCAGTGTGGTTGTTGCTACAAGGGCACATGCTGCATCAAGGGAAATCAGACTGGGAAGTCAAGAGAGGAAGCATGGAAGGGGCCTGCCTACATGCAAAAAACAGATTATATCAAATGCACTGGGATTACAGTTAAATCTTCAAGCCAGGGAGTAAAAGACAAAAACATTGACTTATCCCCTAATGCTAGTTACTCTTTAGATTCAGGGACTTTCCTTCTGGGATTTCCCCTCAGCTCTTCCTTTCTATACAATATCTGGGAATTATAGTATCCCTTCAGTTTTCTATTACTGTCAATGAAAAAAAAATCATTCTCACTATTGTCTATTAATAAACTCCCCCACCCCCCACAACCAATGAAGTGCTGGATACCCATAGGTGCATGGCTGTATACATATTCTCCTGGACTATCATTTCTCCCCAGGGCAGTTTCCAGCCTCTAATCTAAAGATATGATATGCTTGTAGTCTTCTATAGGGTCCAGCTGTAGTTCCATTAAACACAGGCTCACCTAGTACAAACATGTCCTGTACAGAGGGCATACACATGTAACTTACATCCCATTAGAATGTAAACTTGGCAGCCAGGTGGCTCTATGGATACAGTCAGGAAGACCACTTATCTTCCAGAGTTCAAATCCAGCCTCAGACACTGACTAGCTGTGTCACCCTGAGCAAGTCATTTAACCCTGTTTGCCTTTGGTTTTCTCCTGTGTAAAATGAGCTGGAGAAGGAAATGGCAAAACACTCCAGTATCTCTGCCAAGAAAATACCAAATGGGGTCGGGAAGGGTCAGACACAACCAAAAAAGGAGTCAACAAAACATCCTGATAATCATTAAATATCATATTTTTGGCCAGTATCTGAATCATACAGAATGCTTTGCTTTAAAAATGCCTTTTCCAGTGTCAGCAACTCCAGAGACTAGATAAGGCTGGAAGTGAGATTTTCCCCTATTTTGGGACAGTCCATATGGGAAGAAAACAGAGATATCCTGAGACCATAAGCTCCAAACAGACCCTGCTCCATCCGTTGTCTTGTTAATTTGTATTTACAACCAAGAAACTTCCTTTCTCATGATATGGAAAGTAAACCTATGGAGATTATGAAATTTTGTGACATAGTGTAATGGGAATGTAAGTTTTTAAGATCTTCCCTGCCCCTAGGCTAAAGTGCACCTGGAGCCTGGGGTGGGAGGCTTGTTTTTCAGTAGATGCTTTTTGATTGGGCAGTGAGTCAATAAGGTTGTTACATTCTCTGAGCCAGGAGAAGACTATATAAGCCCTGATGTGTAGCTTTGTTTTGGCGGCTCACTTTGAGAAGTGTTCTGTGATTTGATCTAGACTCTGGGAAGCCGTTGTTGAGAGCCCCCCTGGCTTTGAAAAAAAAACCCAGATGTTGACTTGGTATGGATGTAATGGTTGGACAGTTTGGAAACTGTCTACTTGATCTGTTTCTCTGTCTTAATAATTCTGTCTGTATACTCTGAAGTTCGGGGTGCTGACCTTTTTCCCCTGAACGAGGTAAATGATACATGTTTGACTGATTAAAGCAAGCTTGTTAACCCATTTTGAGTTGCTTTCCTTTAGCAAAGCAGATCTAAGAACCTGTGTTGCGCAGCCACCCTGGGAACGCTGGGGTGCTTGCTGCTACACACAGCCACCCTGAATTGGAATGGTTCTAAAAGGTATTTAAGGTGGGGGCAGAGTCAGGATGGCAGAGTAGAAACAGGACTTCCTCTTGGCTCCCACTTCCGCCTCCTCCAATACATGTAAAAATGACTCTAAACAAACTTTAGAGCTACAGAACCCACAGAGTGACAGAGAGAAACTAACCTCCCACTGAAGACAGCCCAGCAGGCCGGCAGGAAGGGGCCATTGCAGTGCTCTGGGAGCAGAGCCTACCCCCTCATGAGTCCAAGGTTTTAGCCTCAGGGCATCCATGATGGCCCCGGATGGAGGGACATCAGGAGAGAGAATCACCAGCAGCTATGGCAGTTTCCAGAATTATCAACCCATAAATGGTAAAGACAAAGTGAGAGGTCAGTGGATTTTGGGAACAGGGGGTCCAAGAGTGAGGTCTGGCCTCTACCCCCTTGAGGGAGAAGCAGCTGAGGTGCTGGGGCCGTGCAGCTGCCACTTCATAGCTGCTTCAGAGCTCCTGGCCTGCAGATTGTAGGGGGACCAAGCAGCCAGTCTGAAGGGCAATGGCACTTGCTTTAATCTGCTTGGATCTGGATCATTGTCTAGGGTGGAGGTCTTGGGGTGCATGACTGTGTGCCAGAGCATGTAGAGGCTTCAGAGAGGGCAGCCAACTAATAGCTCCAGCAGCTGAGAAAACCCTAGTGATTTGGGACAAAGATCTCTTCTCTGGAAGCAAAGTTGTACTGTGGCACAAAGCTCAAAAGTCAAGTAATTGAGTGGCAACATAGGCAAGCAAAGGAAGCAAAGCAAGCAGAACAATCTGACTTTAGACTCCTTTTTGGGGACAAAAAGGACCAAAGCATAGTACAGGAGGAAGACAGTGAAGTCAGAACTCCTGCACCAAAAGTTTCCAAGAAAAATATGAACTGGTTACAGGCCATAGAGGAGCTTAAGAAGGATTTTGAAAACCAAATAAGAGAGGTGGAGGAAAAATTGGGAAGAGAAATGAGAATGATGTAAGACGATCATGAAAAGAGAGTCAACAAC
>NW_027185698.1:52664634-52678825 GCF_028583685.1 Petaurus breviceps papuanus
AGCCGGGTGGGCGGAGACGCCGGGGCGGGGGCGGAGACCGAGGCTAGGGGCCGCCTTCCTCGGTGCTGGAGCCTGCATTGGGGGGGGTCGTGGATTGGAGCTGGGGGGGGGGGGGGGGGGAGGGAAGGGAGGCAGGTAGAAGTCTCGGGCCCAGCCCCCTTTGTTTAGGGAGGGGAACACTGAGGCTCTGAGCAGTTCGGCCAAGCTCGGCGAGTTCGAGCCCAGGCCATCCAAAAGCTAGCCCTTTTTAATGCTGTTTTACGTCCCTGTCACGTCCCACCCGTGGAACTTCCTTAAACGAGCACAGTGAATCGGCAAGCACATGTCAAGTCATACTATGTGCCGGCTGGTGTTCCAGCATTTAAGTGTGTGAGTACTGGCTGAGTAAACCCAAGTAGCGGGACATCTTAAAGGAAGTCGTACCCAGCGAAGTCCCCTCCCCCCCTTAGTCCCTGCTCCCCGGGAGCCCCTTGTCCGATGAGGGAAGCTCCGTGCAGCGCCCGGGTACGGACTGGGTCCATGCAGAATAACCGGAGAGGCTCAGCCGGCGTCGGGTAGGGAATCCGGCTCCCTGCACGAGGCCGGACTTCAGCGGAGACTCGGAGGCCACAGGCGGCATGGGGGGGACGGTCAGTGCCTCGCCGCAGGAGGAGGGTGTCGAGTGTGAGAAGTCTGGAAGGGGCGTGAAAAGCCAAAGAGAGTTTTATGTTTTGTCTTGGAGTTTGCTGGGGATAAGGGGCGTGACGACTTGAGGTTAATAACCTGGAGGTGGCCGAGACTTGGGGGAGCAAGACCCGCTGGCAGAAATCCAGCGCGTGGGGCTGGTCGAGAGGCGTCAGGAACCTGCCCAGAGTGGGGGCAGTGTCAGAAGAGAATACACACATACATAAACACATGTATGTTATATATATTTATATATAGATCGTATATTTATACATAGATCATATATATTAATGTATAGATCATATTTATATATTATGTATATATACATTATAAATATATATGAGATGTAATAAAGGTAAAATTAAGGAGGGTGGTGACAGATTGGATATGGAGGTGATGGTGAAGAATGGAAGAGATCACCCAAGTTGTGATCGTGGGTGACCTCAACAATCATAGGAAAATTAGGAAGAGGGAAGGAAGGGGAGAAAGAAGAATTTGTTAAGTCTTTAATATGTAGCAGGCACTGGACTGAACTCTTGTCAATAGAAGTGCCAGCAATAGGAAAGCCAGTCCCTGTCCACTAGGAGCTTACAGTCTAACAGGGGAACATAACACAGTAAAAGGAGGGAAAGATTAAGGTATCTGGGGAGGTGCCATGGTTTTAAAATCCAGAAGATGGGAATCAGGCTGAATGAAGGTTGATTTTGAGCCCTTCCACAAAATGGAAGCCCTAGGAGGAGCTGGATAAAGGGTTTGGGACCTTCCAGAAGGATAATCGAGAAAGAATAGTTAATAAGTTAGAGAGAATCAGGAACCAAAGTCTAGAATAATGAAATAAATGTTAGGGTAAAATCCTAGCATGGTTCAAAAAACCATCCTCGTCCCTACAAGTGTAAAAGTATCTAGAAATTTTAGAAGATTAATAACTGAGTGAACAGTATAACAGTGAAGCCAAATAAATTAAATCAGTCGTAGGCCACATTAAGAGTTTGTGGTGAAAGATGAGGAGTTCAGTTTTGGACAGGTTGAGTTTATTATGCCTATGGGATATCCAGTTTTAGATTTCCAAAGGCAATTGGAGATGAAAGACTGGAGTTCAGGAGAGAGGTTAGTGCTGGATCCATAGATCCGAGAATCATCTACATAGAGATGATAGTTGAATCTTTAGGAACTGATGACCTCAAGTGAAATAGTATAGAAAAGGGAGTGGTAGTTATTATTTCAATGTAGGATAGTGCCTTGAGGGACACAATTAACAGATGAGACCCGGATAAAGACCCAACAAAGAAGACTAAGAAAGAGCAGTCAGACAAGTAGGAGGTGGAAAGGAAAGAAAATAATTCTGTTACCTGAAAAAAAAAATAAAAAAGAAAACCTAGAATAATCATTTTTTTTTAAAAAGAAGCAAGTGGAGGCTTTGAGTGGAGATGGCTTTCCAGGAGTTTAGCTGAGAAGGGGAGGAGAACTATAGAAGTCCAGATGATTGGAGCAAGTAAGGGTTTATTAAAGATGAGGAGACACAAGCATGTTTTAAAAAGCAGAGAAGGAGCCAGTAGATAGATTGAAGATTAGAGTGTGGATAATATATAAGGAAATTGCCTGAGAATATGGAAGGTGATGGGATCAAGAATACACATAGAGAGGTTTACCTTGGCGGGAGAAAGGCCACCTCTTTTTTTTTGGGGGGGGGATCTTTTTGGATGAGGAGGGCAAGGCAGTTGGGGTTAAGTGATTTGCCCAAGGTCACACAGCTAGTAAGTGTTAAGTGAGGCTAAATTTGAACTCAGGTCCTCCTGACTCCAGGGCCGGTGCTGTGGGCACCTAGATGCCCTGAAAGGCTCCCTCTTAATTTTATGCAAGGATGAAGGACAAATAGTGGAGGTTAGATGTCTGAGTATTGTAAGAAGAGGACAAGAAGGGGGAGCTCTAGATGAATGGCTTTAACTTTTTTCAGTGAAGTATGAAGTAGGGTGAATGGAGAGGGTAGGATTAGGAGATGCCATGGGAGTCTTTTGAGGCAATATAAAAGAAAAGGCTTGAAATAGCTGATGTTTTGAGTGGGAAAGTGAATCAGTTATGAAGATGTAAAAGAATTGGTTTATGTATGGTCCAGTTGATTGAGTATTGTATGGTCAAGGACAGGTAGATGATGCAGTGGATAGAACACTGGGTTTGGAATCAGAAAGACTCATCTTCATGAGTTCAAATCCAGTCTCAGACACTACCTCGCTGTGTGACCCTGGGCAAGTCACTTAACCCAGTTTGCCCCAAGTCCTTCTCTGTAAAATGATCTGAAGAAGAAAATGGCAAATCATTCCAGTATCTTTGCCAAGAAAACTCCAAAATGGGGTCATGAAGAATTGGATACGACTGAAATATGACTAAACAACAACCAGTTGAGATTATGTAATATAGATTTGTAGTGGAACCAGTCATCACAGTTTGTGATATCCTCCCAGCCCTATTTAACAGCATCTGAATAAAAGATAAGAAACAGATGGTAGGGTTGGGGTTGGCAAGATATAATTGAAATAGGATGGACTGGCAAGGAATTTGAGTGTTAAAGATAGTGTAGAGTAGAACTGGGTCACCAAGGTATTGAGACAGGGAAAGGACAGGAAGGTAGCAGGTGTATAGATGATAGCCTGGAAAAGAATTGAGGGGTAGAGGGCTTTGGGGTTAAGACAGTGAGGGAACATCAGTATGTACCTTGAAGTTCCACAGCATGAGAGGAGGAATTGTGGTGGAAATACTAAGCCAGATATTGAATTTATTGAAGAATAGAGGGGAATACCATGGGTGTAGATAGAGATAAGCCAGCAGAATCTGGATAGGGTGTTAAATTTGGATAGCATGAACCTCAAAGGAGAAGAAGTTGCAGAGTGATAGCTGCAGAGGGAGAGTCTGGAAGTGTCAGTGGAAAACAAGAAGTATTCTGATTCTCTGACGTTGGTATGATTGAAAATGCAACCAATATTGAAAAGGGAGCTGTATCTCAGTGAGTTCTAGATGATGGGAAGAGTGAGAAGAAGAGTTCAAAATGGAAGCAAGTCAGTTATGGAGCAGGCATTCTAAAAAACAGTGGAAAGGAGTGGGCAGATCTGGAAGAAGATGCTGAGGGGGATAAGAATGGGGAGGTGGGGTGAGGAGCAGGGTATGTACACAGCAGCTAGAGGCTCAGAATCACTAGTATGTGAAGGGTATAAAGGGATGGAAGGGTGCCAACCATTGAGGAATGAGTCTAAGCAGTCCAAGTTATTAGAGTTCAAGATTGGAAACAGGTCTCATGAAAAGGGTAGCAGACTAGACTCTTCAAGTTCCTTTGGCAAGGCCCAGTCGGCTGGCAGGTAGTGATATTGTATTCTAGGCTTGCCTTCCAACAGGCTGCAGTTTTTGGAGGTGTGACCCAGGTGAATCCAATCAGGAAGTAGACTGAAGAAAGGCTGAGTGGATGGAGTTCTGGTGGGAGTTAACTTCTGGAGAGGGAAAAGGTCCAATGGCAAGGACAGAGGTGCCTGGTTTGGGGCTGGAGCAGAGCACTGAGGAAATTTTGCCTCACAGAAGATAACTCCAGCTGATTCAGGGTGCTTAGAAGGCCCTGGGCTGAAGCTGAGAGGCACATTCTACCTCTCTGACCAGAACATGTCATTCATATATAACCTTGGTCCAGAAATTCAAGTCGCCTTTTTAGATAGTATCTCCTTGACCAGCTGCTCCCTTTCCAAATCTACCTTTTTCTGTTGCCCCTCTTTTTGATCAGCAGCAGAGATAAAAGCATGCTACTCCTTTGGTCTTTCATTTCTTGGCCAAGCCTATAATCTAGAAGTGCTTTCAGGATTGCTCAGGCAGTTTAACTTGTGTCCGTGTTGTTGTCATCTGGTTTGACAAGTTTTAGGAGATTCTTTGTCATGTCCTAAATTTATGACTCGGGAAGAGAGCATACCTCTCTATTGTTATCTGGTCAACAAATAGCTTCCTTAGTACTCTTTAGCAAAGAGCCATTTATCACTACTTCTGACCTTTATCTCCCTTTCCTGTGGATCCACATTGTCCTTCACTGGAAGATAAGCAACTGCTTTATCCTCTGAAGGTTCCGATCCCCCTCTTCATACTTACTGCTTCACTCCAAGTGTTTACTGGTGTCTCTTTCCTTCTTCCTCATCATCATATTCTTTTTACCCTCCAGCTTCACCCAGGAGACCCTGTGTCTATCTTTTCACATCCTTTTGATTCTTTATTTTCACAGGGAAGCCCTTCTATTTTTTTGGGACACTTTCCTGCATAACCTGGGCAACAGGCATTCCTAGAGCCTGTTTGCCTTTTCTTCTAGAAGGGAAACCTGGTATCTGGTCTCTTGGCTGTGACAGAAATACTACTCTATCTATGCACTTGATAATGATTTTATCTTTCCAAGGTAAACTCCAAATCCATCTCCTCTAAGAAATATTCCACAATTGGCTTAGATACAGGCGTATACCAGCTAAGAAAATTCATCCAAACCTTGCTTTTGTGTAGTTACTTTTATAGGTTTGTGATTTCACTGTTTTGGTTATTTGCTGCAGCATATTTCAACCCCTATGTGTCTTTGTATCCTGTACAATTCCTGGCTACATCCTCTCACAAGTCCTTTAGATATATCCAACATTTTAGCAATTCTCCTGTAGGTTTTTAACATTCTTTTGATTACCAGTGTAGCACTCAGTCTGTGACCCTTTGCTCTTAGTGCATGACTGACTGAACTGCTTTTCCAGTCATACATTTCTTGCATGATATCTTTTAGCCAACTTTTTATATCAGGCCATCATGGGTATTATTCTGTAGCCCACTTAATACTATCACCAATCTCTCTGTTGCCTCCTTTTGTCACCAACAGTTTTAAGTTCTGGGAGATTGTAGTGTTTAATGATTTGTATCTATAACAGTGTTGTCAGGACATTGGTATTGGAAAAAATATTTTCTAATAGGAAGTATTTGGGGATTATTAAAAATGCTGCAATTTCTAGAAGCATTTCAGCCCATTCTCTTCCTCCTCTTCAGATGTTGAAATAGCTCACTAGCAATCTGTAGTGCCTATCTAAGATAAATACACCATTGTGTTTTGCTTATCTAGCTGCTTGTTAAAGCCTGGACAATAAACATTCTCATCCATTTTTTTTTCCCGTGTAAATTGTTAGATTAATCCATTTTGAGTGGCCATGAATTTCATTGAGGAGGTACTGTAGTAATCTGGATGAAAAAAAATTTTTATACTTTTAGTTATTTGTGTGTTTCATCTAAGTTTGTGGTCTGTTCATTCTACTTTTTGTTAGGTCGGTGTTGGTCTTTCCTACACTATAATATTAATCTCTTAGACCTACCTAACATTTCACAGTTTATCCTTTCATATTTGTCATTTTATTTGATCTTTATGGCCATCTTGCAAGGTAGGTAAGTAAGGCATATCACCATTTTAATAAATAAGGAAAATGAGCCTCAGCAGTTGAAGAAAAAGAAATTTAAATAAAAGGAAAGGATGAAGAAGATAGAATGAAAAAAGAAAATCTATATGTGATAGAGAGTCTAAAAATTACCTCAGAAGCTTACCCAGTACATCGGCATATAGGTATCATAGATTCAATGCAACCAAATCTGAATTCATTTTTTTCCCTAACACCAAACCCACCCCTGCTGTATAGACACCCTATAGACAACTGTGGAGCACCCAACTAGTGAAGTATCTGGCCTCTGCATCCTTAATTTTGGTTGAGAATAACAGTCTTGGTTATAATTTCTTTCTGACTTGGGGCTGTAATTTTTCTTTCTTTTCAGTACAAATTCAGGGATCTAACAGTGGAAGAATTAACGAATTTAAATATGTCCTATCCAAATTTCAGATTCTCCATGGACACTTATGGTAAGAATCATAGCCCTTTTTTTTGTGCCTTTCTGAGTGTTGATTTTAGAGACTCTTGAATTCAATATAATTTTTCTTTTTTTCTCTTTTCATTTTGACTTTTTGTGTCCTATGGTTTTTAAGGAAACAAGTTAACACAATTCATGTTATTAGCCATGCTTGCTACTAACATTTTGGTTTTTTTTAATCACATTTTGGATTATTTAAGAACAGGTTTGTGAATAAATGTTCTGATCACAATCTCCTCTCTTTCCATCTTTGCCTCATGCTCCTAAGTCTGTTCTCTTTGCTGGCTCTCCTATTGTTTCTCCATCCTTCCCTGTTCAACTAGTCTCTCCTGGCCATTTTGATTTCATTTCCTGCTCTACGGGCTTGACCGTATAGTGTGGCATTTCAGTAATGTATTATGCCTTTTGCTTGGAATGTATACACTCCTGCCAAATCCTGGCTTCCTGTGGAAACTTTCAAGGCTCAGCTTAGGTGTCACCTCTTTCATGAAATCTTCTTCTCCCTGAAAGTAATTGGTCTCTCATATTTCCTGGAGCACTTTGACTAGATTCCTTTGCTTTGATTAATCTTAACTTTCATCATGCATGTCTTGCTCCCCTGTTGGAGTATAAGCTCCTTAAGGGCAGAAATGAAGATTTTTCTTCTTGTATCCCCAGTGCTCAGCATAGTTCCTTGCACATATTAAGTATTTAATGTTTGTTGAATTGAATTATTTAAATTTATTTGAATATTTTTTTTGCTTGTGGGGATACCAAAAAGATAACTGATTCAGACACCATGAAGATGCTGTCAGAAATACTGCCTAATTTTCAAATGCATGTTCGTTTTTCACTTGTGTTTGTAGCTCTTGTACATGTAGTACTAATTAAAGTAGATGGAACCCCTGAAACCAGTGTTGCTGTTTATTCCACATAAGAATTTCCTGGAATAAATTCTATTTTCAGAGTGAAGCTTTATTGCTTCACTTTAACCTTAATTCATCTCCACACCAAGGTTTTTTTTTTTTTAAGCAATCAGGGTTAAGTAACTTGCTCAAGGTTACACGGCCAGTATTTCTGGGTGTGGTGCTAAGTATCTGAGCCCAGATTTGATCCCCAGGTCATCCTGACGCTGGAGCCAGTGCTCTTACTCGCTTAAATCATGCTCCAGACTTGAATTTTGGTTTGGATACAATAATAATAATGCACCAACATCTTCTCAGTCACCCTGGCTCATAGTCTAAGTGTTATCCTCAACTTGCTACTCTCACTCACCTCCAGATCTAATTTGTTGTCAGGTCCTATCTATTCTGCCTTCACAGCGTCTTTGAATATGCCCCTTCACGCTTTGGACACCAGCCACCCTGGTGCAGGCCCTCATCACCTTCAGCTTGTACTGTTGCAGTAGTCTGCTGGTGGTTCTGCCTGCTTCTAGTCTCTCCCCACTCAAGTCCATTCTCCACTCAGTGCAAAAGTCATCTTCTGAAAGTTTAGATCTGACCATGTCATCACCTTCATTTTACCACCAGGATCAAATATAAAATCATCCATTTGATTTTTAAAGCCTTTCATAACCTGTCCCTTTTCTGGCTTTTTTAACCTTATTACACTTTACTCCCCTCCTTGTGCTCTATGATTCCAGTGATATTGGCCTCCATGGTAGTTTTTACACAAAGCACTCCATTTCCCAATCTGGACATTTTCACTGGCTGCCACCTGTGCTGGTAATGTTCTCCCTCCTTACGCTGCCTCCTGGTTTCACTGGCTTCCATCAGATGATCCTTATAATCCAGCCTTCTTCAAGGAGTCTTTCCTGATCTCCCTAATACTAATGTCTTTCTTTACAGATTACTTCTAATTTACCTGGTATATATCTTGTATATATCTGATTGTTTACATGTTATCTCCAGCATTAAAATGTGACTCTTTGAGAGGGCAAGGACTATTTTTGTCTGTCTTTGTATTATCATCACTTGGCACAGTTTCTGGCATATAGAAAATGTTTAATAAATTCTCCTTGACTTGATTGATAATAAATCTTGTAGAACATCATCCTGCTTGGTTAAAATGTTTACTGCAAAATTTCCAACTTCCTATTTCCTCTTTAAAATTCTCTTTTTGTCCCTGAAATGACATTTATGAATAGCAGCATATGTTTTCATTAATATATTTACCTGTTCATGTATTCAAGTTAAGCATTTTTATTTATCTTTATAGTGGTATTACAGTAATATGTGTCATATCAACTTCCTTTCCTCATTCATTCCAGATATTTCTCTGTCATCTCATACTGATTATTAAGGGTTCCCTCTGATTAAGATCTAAGCAACCCCAACAATTTACATAGAGTTATTGTTTCCTGATCAAAATTAGATTCTTTTCATTGTTTAAATTATTCAGTATCACCTAAAAGAATTTACAATTTTGCATATGTTTATCCTACAGTTTTATAGTTTCATATATAGTTCTATAGCTTCTGTATATTTCTCAGTGTATTGTATAATATTTACAAAGTTAAATAACAGGGAAGATATTAAAATACTTTATTTACGTGTAAGAAAATAATTTATATACATGTAAGAAAAGTAGGCTAGCTACAAGAGAAGAATTCAGTGAAGCGCACCATGCCCTGCTTCTTAATAACTTATACAATACTGAAAAAGTCTTATTCTCTCTAGAGCAGAATTCATTGAAATGGGCCCATAATTGACCCCAGGCAAATGGTTTAGTTATTAAAATAACCAAAGTACTTCATTTAAGACAGTTTCATGATAATTACTCCGAGATAGGATTGTTATAAGAAGGCTTTATTGTGTATTAACCAGAAGCAAAAGACATATATGTGGACCAGGAAGAACCAATAGACTTAAGCTTTTCAAATAATCAACTTTGATCCCCAAAAGCTCTTGGAAAAGCAAAAAGGAAACCAGAGTTACCTTGGAATAGAGGGCCATTTTAAAAGACTTCATCACTGACAGACAATAAGACTAATTTTGAGGGTCATCAGTTTGAGTAATATGTGACTATCAGGCATTTGCCACACAATTTTGGATTGAATTATTTGTTTATGGTATGAGGCCCTTGGAGAGACCATAGTGTGTGATAATATGACCCTGTTCTAGTTCTCCCTCTACACTATGCTGGAATTTGGCTGACAGTATTAAATTCTCATGCATTTGACTAGTTTACCACCTGTAATTTGGACTTCTGGTTTAGGTGAATGATATCTACTAGTTCCCTTGTCCACAAGTTAATTGACTCCTAGACCATACTCTTCAGATAATTTGTACTTATTTTATTGTGGATTTTCTGCTTTTAATTTTGTGTTTTCTTTTTTTAGTTTTCAAAGACAATTCTCAGAAAGATCTATTGAATTTTACTGGCACCATTCCAGTGAACTATCAGGGTAAGAGTAACAACCCCCAAAATGGGACGTTCTTTAAGTATCCAAGTATTAGTACTTTCAGGATTACAAAGCACTTGCAATTCTGTTATCTAATTCAGTCTTCATGGAAACCTTGTTAAGTAGTCAGATAAAGAAATTTAGGTGCAGAGATATGACTTGCCCAAGGTCACAGAACTAGTAAGTAGTGGAGCATAGACTGGAACTCAAGCATTTTCATGGTCTGGAAAAGATACTGTAACATCTAAATCTAAACCACTTAGTTTTCTTGTTCTGTTCTGTATAGCTTAGTAAATGAGGGTGTTCTTGAAACCAACAGCTCTATCATTGCAGTACAGTCAACTTCCTTGCCCTGGTGTTAATATTAAATGACAAACATTTTCAAGATGCTGTTGAATCCATAGAAATTAGAATGTTTCTGTGTCTAAGGCCTTAGAGAAGCCCAAAAGATTTTGAGTGAGTTATTCTTTTTCCTTTATTTGTGTATGAACCTGGACTTTACCCACTTAGAGGAATAGGCTCCTTTTCTCTAGTTTTGCAGCATCAATCATCCACTTCTTTTTTACTCAGGTGCCACTCATTCCCCTGAATATGTAAGAGAGATTTTCCCTTCCTTCTCCTCTGTGGTTGTGAATAGAATGGAAGATATGTGTGAAAGATGGCCAGCAAGGTCATATTAACATTATTTGTGACTACAGTGATTTCATAGAATTATAGAGAGTGTCAAGCTCAGGAGCTCTTAACCTCCATGGAGTCTGTGAAGTTGTTTTTTGCTTTGTTTTGTTTTTTGAGTTCCGAATTTTCTTCCTCCCTCCTTCCCAACCATTCATTAGAGAAGTCCAATATTTGATACATAGATATATATGTGTTGTAATGGAATGACAGTGAGGGAGACTATTAATCAATTTAAATGGAGTTTTTATTGTGAAGCATAATTAATCCAGGGACTGCCAGGGGTCATGCACCCAAATCAGGCAGCCCCAAGCATATACATCTCAGGGTTTATATAGATAAAAGCCACAACATAAATGTTAGCATTGCTTAATGATTGTTGCCCAACTGGAAAGTTCCCAAATCCATTTCGAGAACTGAACAGAAGGGGGGGGGGGGTTTGAGGCGGCTAGGGGCTTCATGTAGCAGGTTTTGGGCAGGTTTCCTAGGCAGCTCTCAGCTCTCCTATGATGGGGAGAGATGGGGGATGTTCACAAAATGGGGGGGTTACTACAAATGTGGAACTGTACAATACATACTTCCATATATCAATTCTTTCTCTGGAGGTAGATAACATTTTCCTTCACAAGTCCTTCATAGTTGGTTTGAATGTTCATATTACTTAGAATAGCTTAGTCATTCACAGTTATTCTTCTTACTCTTCCTATATACATTATCTTGGTTCTGCTCATTTCACTCTCATTATTTCATGCAAACCTTTCCATGTTTTTCTAAAATCAACCTGCTCATCATTTCTTAGAGCACTGTAGTATTGCATCACAATCATATATCACACCTTACTTAGCCATTTCTCAACTGACAGTCATCCTCTCAATTTCCAGTTCTTTGCCACCACAAAGAGAGCTGCTTTAAATACTTTCGAACATATAGGTTCTTTTCCAGTAGTAGTATTGCTAGGCCAAAGGGTATACACAGTTTTATAATTCTAGATTGCTCTCCAAAATAGATGGATTAGTTCACAATTCCACCAACAGTGTATTAATGTGAAGCTGTTTTTAAAAAATATATATTTTTATCATTGTGTTTCAATATGATTGATTTCATTTGTAGTCCTATTTTATTTTATTCATTTAAAAACGCTATCCTGAGAAGCGTTCCATAGGCTCCACTAGACTGTGGATGCAAAAAAAGTTGACCATTGTTTGCTTAAATGTTGTTGTTCAGTGATTTCAGACATGTCTAACTCTTCTCGACCCTGTTTGAGGTTTTCTTGGTGATACTGGAGTGATTTGCCATTTCCTTCTCCAGCTAATTTTATAGATGAGAAACTAAGGCAAATAGGGTTAAATGACGTGCTCAGGGTCACACAGCTACTAAGTGAATTAGGCTTAATTTAAATTCTCTCCTTTTTTTTGGTTTTTGGAGGGGAGAGGGCAGGGTAATTGGGGTTAAGTGACTTGCCCAAGGTCACATGGCTAGTAAGTGGTAAGTGTCTGAGGCTGGATTTGAACTTAGGTCCTCCTGACTCCAGGGCCAGTGCTCTATTCACTGTACCACCTAGCTGCCCTGAATTTAAATTCTCTAGCTGCCTTTGGCCTAAATAATCATCTGTTTGATGTGGATTGATTTAATTAGCTTGCTTTCCTAACACCCAACTGAGATCAATAGCATTGAAGGAATGAGATTTTTTGGAGTTAGGGAAACAGACCTTAGCAAAGCATTTTGGAAAGCCAAAAGAAAATGTGAGGTTACTGGATAGAGTAGAGAAATGGAAAGCCATTTGCTTCTTGTTTCAGTCAACATTGGCCTTACAGGTGGGCAGAGTTGGCAGTCATCTATGTATTAGGACTAGATGAATCCTGAAAAAAATATTTTCCTCTTGTAAATGGAATGGTACCATCAGAAAGTAAGGTTCTTTGGGCATTATGTATAACCAGTGCTTCCACTGACTGCTAGGAGCATCTTCCCCAAGGGGAGGGAACCCAGAAGCAAACTCAGCTTATGTATTTCAGACCAACAGCAATATTCTTTCTTTCTTGTTGTTGTTGTTGTTGGGTTTTTTTGTTTGTTTTTGCTTTTTGGAGGGCAATTGGGATTAAGTGACTTGCCCAAGGTCACACGGCTATTTTTGTTTGTGTGTGTTAAGTGTCTGAGGCTAGATCTGAACCCAGATCCTCCTGACTCCAGATCCGGTGCTCTATTCACTGCGCCACCTAGCCGCCCCAGCAATATTCTTTCCAAAGACTATCCTAGCTAATGGCAGTCAGACTTTTTACTAGGTAGTTAGCCATTAGGGTATGAGTTCTTTAGCTGTGGAAACTGATAAAAAATATGATCCAAAATGTCTCTCAGTTTTTTGTAGCCTGTACTTACTTCTGTAGTGGTGGTGGCGGAATGGTGGGGAAAAAGTTGGTAGAGGAACTAGAAATTAGTTTTCAGACTATCTATAGATGTTCATTTCTAACCTAGTGACCAACCTGCTACCGTTGAATTTCTCTGTACTTTGCCAGATTTGCACCCTAAATATGAAGTCTTTTAGATACATGAGCAACAAGTTGAAACTGCTGGAAAAAATGTAAATACATCATGAAACATCATACTTTCAGAAGAATGACCCAAAGAGCAGTTGAAAGATGTTATGATAGGTATAAGCAGTCTGAACTATATTACTAAATTTGACTTACAGAATAAATGGTCTCAAAGACCACTTTAACTTTATTGGCGCAATCTTAACCCTAAAAGATATCATCAAGGACATATATGATTGGAGAGGAATTGGCTTTGTAGGAAAGGGATATTGTGCCAGCCCAAGTATCCATGGTGGTCAGAAAAAGACCTTGAGGGGAGATCTTCACTGAAGCGTAGGGACTCTTTGTGTGATCAGTGTAAAGACTTGAACAAGAATACCATGGAACGAGACTGCATGAATTAGTTGTAATTGTCACTTGGTAGGGCATACCTAAATGAATAAGATCATGGATCTACTGAAAATCTGAAGAAATTAAGAAGCCTAGTTTGTTGTGTCTGTAGAACTAGCACATTAAGAACAGAGCTTTGTCCCAGGATATTGACATACAAGGAGAAGGGGCACATGACTGTCATTTTGTCCTCTGTAAGCCCATCATCCCCAAGTGACAGGAACATAGCTTTAGATCTTGTATAAGGGCCCATCAGAGATCATGTGATAGAGTGGATAGAGCAAACTTGGCATCAGAAAGGCCTTGGTTCAGTTCCTGACTCTGCTGTATTCTGCCTGCATGATCATGGACAAGATATTTAGCTGATCAGATTCCCTAGGAAGCTATTTCAGGAAAGTTTCAGAGTAGGTGTTTATCTGGTGGTAGAGGGAGTCCCTACATTGATAAATGTTCATTTCTTGCCTAGTAACCAACCTGTTGCTGCTGAATCTTTCTGTTTGTAGCTGGTGAGTATGACCTGGATAAAGGTCTATCAAAAGATGCTGAGGGGGCGGCCAGGTAGCACAGTGAGTAAGAGCACCGGCTCCAGTGTTGGGATGACCTGGGGTTCAAATCCGGGCTCAGATACTCAGCACCACACCCAGAAATAACTGGC
>NW_027185698.1:52678835-52783595 GCF_028583685.1 Petaurus breviceps papuanus
TCAAATCCGGGCTCAGATACTCAGCACCACACCCAGAAATAACTGGCCGTGTAACCTTGAGCAAGTTACTTAACCCCGACTGCTTAAAAAAAAAAAAAAGATGCTGAGGAGGAGTGGTCACACACATAGGAGGGCAACCAGGAGGGGGCAGTGTCAGGAAAAGAACCTAGACAGGAGATGGTATACAGAGGGAGAATGAAGGCGATCAATATTCTCTCAAGTCATTGGATATTTCCTGTGACCTGACTTTTATGTATTTGGGTACATAGCTCATTCCCCTGATAGATTATAAAATTCTAAGGGATAGAGAGCTGTCTAGGAAGACCAGAGTTTAAGTCCAACTTCTGACACATACTGGCTGTGTGATTCTGGGCAAGTCAACCTTCTCAGTGCTAATCTAAACAACTCTCTTAAGACTATTTATAAAATTATAGGGGTGCCTAGGTGGCACAGTGAGTAGAGCACCTGCCCTGGAGTCAGGAGGACCTGAGTTCAAATCCAGCCTCAGCCACTTAACACTGACTAGCTGTGTGGTCTTGGGCAAGTCACTTAACCCCAATTGCCCTGCCTTCTTCCCTCCAAAAAGCAAAAAATAAAAATAAAAAAAATAAAATTATGAACAAGATACAGACTTGTATGATTAGAGGAATGGTTCTCACCCAGGAGGTTTCTATACCAATAAAATCACAAATCTGGTTCCTATCCCTCCCCTAATGCCCTGTACAGTATCTTTTTTTTTTTTTTTGCTTTTTGGAGGGCAGTTGGGGTTAAGTGACCTGCCCAAGGTCACATGGCTAGTTTCTGTGTTAAGTGTCTGAGGCCAGATTTGAACTCAGGTCCTCCTGATTCCAGGGTCAGTGCTCTATTCACTGCACCAACTAGCTGCCCCTCCTGAACAGTATCTTGTACTTAGTAAATGTTTATTGATCAGTGTTTGCTGAGTTTAATTGAATTGTGTTTAAAATTTTGTAGATTCAAAATAGAGGATCTTACGTTTTTTTATTAATTTCTGTTAATTTAATTCAATTAAATTAATTTAATTAAATTAATTGTTAAATCCCTTTGATTTTTTTAAATGTGGGAAACACCCCCCATCTATGAGATTTATGATTGATAGCTTATTCCAACTATACATACATACATACATACATACACACACATATTATATGGAGTGTTCAGGGAAGATTAGTACCTCTGGTGTGAGGGATGCTGAGTTTATTTCAGGACAACTTTTCACCTTTGGTGTCCCTATTCACCCAACTCTCACCTGTGGTGGCTCCAAGAAACTGTAGCATGCTCAATGGTTATACCCCAGTAAACCTTCTGGGCAGACAAGCTAACCTAGGTTGAGGTTAACTGAGGGGTCTTAAACCCGTCAGTGAGTTAAGGGGGTGTCTACCTCAAGTATGTGAAGACCTACCCGGATGGAATGAGGGGGATGAGAATAATTTGTTCCAGTAGCCATGAAGGTGGCTAAAGCTGGCACTGTGGTGTGCTTATAACTTGGTTAGACGTTGAAAATGCCAAGATTATTCACTACATCCCCAGCTGTTGCCAGTCATCTTAACTTTTGTCTTACCACTGGATTTAATGACTCTGGAAGAGAGAGTGAAGCTGATGACTTCGCACAGCTTTGCCTCACTCAAATCCAATTTATGCATGAGTAAGAAGACATCACCTATACCATTTTTACCTGCTTCAAAATCCTGTGGTAACAGCTAATTGATTAAACAGCAGATGTGGATATATTGGGAGCTGTAGTCAAAACCTTGCATACAGGCAGCCCCAGGTCATAGGGTTGTCTTCTCACTGGACTGGAGCAGCAGTGGGATTTTGCAGCACTCTGGGTGTCTGAGTAGCCTTTTTTTAAGGACCACATTGCTCACCTCCTGGTGTGAGGAAGGGTCTAGAAGAGGTGCCCTATCTCATTTCTCTAATATGTAGAGAATTAATTCAAACTCATAGGAATACAAGTCATCCTCCAATTGAGGATTTGAACAGGAAGTTTTCAGATGAAGAAATCAAGGCTATCCATAGAAATAAAAAAAAATGTTCTAAATCATTATTAATTAGAGAAATGTGAACTAAAATAACTCTGAGGTACCACCTCATGCCTATCAGATTGGCTAATATTACAGAAAAGGAAAATAATAAATGTTGGAGGGGCTGTGGGACACTAAAGCATTGTTGGTGGAGTTGTGAATGGATCCAAACATTCTGGATAACAATCTGGAACTATGCCCAAAGTGCTATAAACTGTGTATACCCTTTGATCCAACAATACCACTATTAGGTTTATATCTCAAAGAGATTTTTTTAAAAGGCAGGGAGGGGGGTGAGGAAGGGGAAGAAGTACCTATTTGTACAAAAATATTTATAGCAGCTCTTTTTGTGGTGGCAAAGAATTGGAAATTGAAGGGATGACTATCATTTGGAGATGGCTGAACAAGTTGTGGTATATGATTGTAATTTAATATTACTGTGCTATAAAAAATGATGAGCATGTAAATTTCAGAAAAAACTGGAAAAACTTATATGAACTGATGCAAAGTGAAGTGAGTAAACTAGAAGAACATTGTACAACATAACAGTAATACTGTTCAATGAAGAAATGTGAATGATTGAGCTATTCTCAGCAATACACTGATCAAGACAGTTTCAAAGGACTTATGATGAAAAATACTGTCCACCTTCAGAGAAGGAACTGATGGAATCTGAATGCAGATCAAAGCATACTATTTTTCACTTTCTATATTTTTCCCCCTTTGGATCTGTGTCTTCTTTCACAACATGACTTATACTGCAATATGTTTTGCATGATTGAACATGTATAACCTATATCAAAGTGCTTGCTGTCTCAGGGAGGGGATAGGTGAGGGATGGAGAAAGGAAATTTGGAACTCAAAATTAAAAAAAAAATGAATGTTACAAATGGTCTTTACATGTAACTGGGGAAAAATAAAATCTTATTAAAAATAAATATAAATAAAATTCTAATAAAAAAGGAAAGGAAAGGTGCCCTAAAAATTATCTCTTTCACTTAACCTAACCTTGGCTTTCTTACTGTGGCAGGGAGAGCTGCCTGCAGTCAAAACAAAAATTGTACAAAACTTTTACAAATATGATTCTACTATCTAATCTATAGTGAGGCTTACAACGTAGAATATATTTTATAAATGGGGCCTTTATCAGTTATATTGGCTATAAAAATTGTTTCCCAGCTTTCTGCTTACCTTCTTCTAATCTTGGTTGCTTGACTTTGTGCAAAAATTTTTCAATTTAATGTAATCAAAATCATCCATTTTGCATTTCATAATGTTTTCTATCTCTTCTTTGGTCATAAATTCTTTCTTCCATAAATCTGACAGGTAAACTATTCTTTGCTCTCCTAGTTTGCTCATAGTAATCAGTCTTTATGTCTAAATCATGTACCCATTTTGACTACATTAGTTCTGATTGTGAAACCTACATGTCCCATTACTGTGACCACTCCAGAAAAATGTGTATACAACTCCCAACTTCATAAGCGGTCTTTGTTGCCAGCTTTGTTTCACTCAGGGCTGCTACATGGATGTGATACCTGCTGAGTTGTTGTGCAGTAAGATCAGTTTGTCTTTCATGTTCTCTCATAACAAGAGCTCTTGTCAGGTCTACTGAATTTTGTGTTGTCCATAAGTGTCCACACATGCCATGTCCCAATGGTAAGTAGAATCATCTATTAGATTATCATTTATAGCAGTGCTTTCTGTAGTGGCAAAGAATTGGAAATTGAGGGGATGTTCATCAATTGGGAAATTGCTAAACAGGTTGTGGTATGTGACTGTAATGGAATACTATTTATTGTTCCATAAGAAATGAGCAGGAGGACTTCAGAAAAACCTTGAAAGATGTATATGAACTGATGCAGAGTGAAGTGAGCAAAACCAGAAGAACACTGTACACAGTAACAGCCACAATGTGTGATGACTGACCTTGACTGACTTACCCCTTCTCAGCAATGCAAGGCTCTAAGACAGCTCCAAAAGACTCAAGATGGGAAATGCTATACACATGTGGAGAAAGAATTTTGGAGTCTGAATGCAGATGGAAGCATACTATTTGCTCTCCTTTTATTTTGTTGTTTTGTTTTGTTTCTTCTTTCTTAATGGTTTTTCTCATTAGTTCTAAGTCTTCTTTAATTCATGACTAATTTGAAACTGTGTTTAATATGAATGTATAAGTAGAGCCTATATCAGATTTCATGCCATCTTGGGGAGGGAGGAGGGGAAGGGGAGAAAATCCAGAACTCAAAATCCTATGGAAATAAATGTTAAAAACTAAAAATATATAAATAAAAAGTATTTGCTAAAAAAAGAACTAATGTATTCAACAAGCTTGTATGTCTATCAAAAGGAGGGATTGACAGTGCCATTGCCACTTGCAAGAAAGTGCCATGCCACCATCATCAGTGTGTATTTCCCACCATGATGAACTCTGCTGAAGTCAAAGAAAAATTTTACGAAGACCCAGAGATCCTCATAATCAATGTGCTAAAAGAGGACAGGATTGTAATTCTGGGTGACTTTAATGCCAGTGTGGGTACAGACTATCAGATGTGACAGGGAGTCCTTGGGAGGAATGGAGTTAGAAACAGCACTAGCAACTTACTACTGAAGACTTGTGTGTCTCATGACCTGTTTTTTTGTTTGTTTATTTGTTTGTTTTGGAGGGGGGAAGGAAGGGCAATTGGGGTTAAGTGACTTGCCAAAGGTCACACAGCTAGTAAGGGTTAAGTGTCTGAGGCTGGATTTGAACTGAGGTCCTCCTGACTCCAGGGCCAGTGCTCTATTCACTGAGCCACCTAGCTGCCCCCTCATGACCTTATCACCAACACTGTCTTCCATTTACCTAAGTGCAGTAAAACTTCATGGATGCACCCCCTCAGCAAACATTGGCATTTAATAGACTATGTCTTTGTAAAGTATAGAGACAGAATATGAGAGTGATGAAGGCTATGTGTGGCACAGAGTGCTAGACTGATCATAGCCTTATCCTTTCCAAGGTAAACATTCACATTCAAACAAAACAGCAACCTCAAGGCAAAATGACTACCAGAAGACTTAATATCAACAGCTTAGAGCACTTCTCTTTGTGTGAACAATTTTTTGCTAACTTAGAGGGAAAGCTGAGCCAACACATGATTGGCAGCAGTGGAGCAGAAAAAGAATGGGCAGCTTTCAAAGATTTGGTATATAACCCTGCATTTACTCATCTGGGCCAGAACACTCAGAAACGTCAGGGTTGGTTTGACAAAAATAATGGGGAAATTCATAAGCTGCTAAATAAAAAATGAGAACTGCACAGGGTTTACCAATGGGATAGTTCGTCCATCTCTAAAAAAGCAGCATTTAACTCCATCAAAAGTAAAGTGCAAGCGAAGCTTAGAGAGTTGCAGGATTCTTGACTTAGTAAGAAGGCAGATGAAATTGTTTTATGCTGATAGTAACAATCCAAAGTGCTTTTATGTTGCCCCAAGGGCTATTTATGGGCCAAAGACCTGTGGTGCGTCTTTACTACTCGGTGCTGATAAAGCCACGTTGATTAGTGATAAGGACATGATCCTGAAGAGATGGGCCAAGTACTTCCCATAGTGTTCTCAACAGACCGCCACTGACCAGTGCTGAAGCCACTGACCATATACTCAGGTTGAAATCAATCCTTCTCTAACAGAGCTTCCAACTAAAGAACAGGCTTTGAAGTAAGATACAGTAAGTAAGTCCAAGGCTCCTCTTGTGTGGCAAAGTGCCTGTTGTTGATTCTTCTTTCCACTGAGATTTACAAGACAGGAGGTCCACTGCTCATACAAAAGCCGACTGAAATTTTCCAAGTTATGTGGCAAGAGGAGATTATCGCTCAGGAGTTCAAAGATACCTCCATTGGCTATGTATGTAAATGAAAAGGAAATAGATTGTCTTGTGACAATCACAGAGGGTCTCTCCCTTAGTCATTGCTGGCAAGATTCCTATCAGAGTTCTCCTGAATAGGCTGATCCTTCACTGGAAAGTGGTCATTTACCTGAGAGCCAGTGGCTTCATAAAGGGCCAAGGAACAGTTGATAATTGGTGTTTGCTATCAAACAACTCTAGGAGAAATGCCAGGAGTAGAACAGAGGTCTGTACACGACATTCGTATAGCTCACCAAGGCTTTTGATGCTGTCGGTCATGAGGGCTTTGGGAAGATCATGAAATTTATTTGCTGGGAGAAATTCATCGGTATTGTATGCCAGTTCCATGATGATTGAATTGCACAGATTCTGGATAATGGACGATGCTCTTGTGTTTTTCCAGTCACCAGGGGAGTGAAGCAGGGCTGTGTGCTTGCTCCCATGCTTTTTAACATGATGTTTTCAGTGATGTTGTCAGAAGCCTTCAACAAGGACAAAAACAGAAAATCAACTACCACACTGATGGTAAATTATTTAAGTTGAAAATGCCACAAGCCAAGATTAAAGTGGAAGGAGAATTTGGTGCATGACTTTTTGTTCACAGATAATTGTGCACTTAATGCAGCCTCTGAGGCTGTGATGCAACAAAATATGGATCAGTTCTCTACTGCTTCTGCTAATTTTGGCCTGACAATTAAGACCAAGAAAACAGAAGTTCTTTACTAGCCAGCACCACACCATCCATATGTAGAACAATCAGTTAAAGCAAATGGAGAAATTGTTAATGTTGTGGATAAGTTCACTTACCTTGGCAGTATGCTTTTCAGGGATATACATATAGATGATGAGGTTGACGTACACATTGCCAGAGCTAACTCCGTGTTTGGGAGGCTCCAAAGGAAAGGGTGGGAGAGAAGAGGTATTAGACTAACTTACCAAACTGAAGGTCTACAGAGCTATTGTGCTGACCTCATTGTTGTATGCCGCTGAACAGGAAACAATTCCATCTGAATTGTCCTAGGAAGATTCTGAAGATCACCTGGCTAGATAACGTGCCAGACACTGAAGTCCTTTCTCAGCTGAACTGCCAAGTGGTCAAACTCTTACCAGGGAGAGTGCAGCTCCAGGGGGCTGGTCATGTTGTTCAAATGTCAAAAGAACATTTGCCTAAAAGACTTTTTATAAATTCACACAAGGCAAACACCCACATGAAAATCAGAAGAAGCAGTACAATCACACTCTCAAGGTCTCTCTGAAGAACTTTGGAGTCAACCTCCCAGCATGGCATACCTGCATCAAAGAAAGGCACAGTGCTCTATGAACAAAGCAGAATTGCAGCAGCTCAGAAGAAACGTGAGATGCACAGATTTAGAGATATCTTCATTCCAAATGTTCATATGGACTATTTGTGCCTGACCTCTAGTAGAGCCTTCCAAGGTCATATTGGCCTGATCAGCCACAGTTGGATACACTGTACCTTAACCCCAAGATACTGATGTCATTTTGGTCTTCATTAAGCATGAAGCACAACAACCAAATATATACATTTGCACATAATGATAATAGCACACATTTATATGTCTCGTACTGTGTGCCAGGCATTGTTCTAAGCACCTTGCAGATATAAATCTCATTGGATCCTCCCAACAACCCTTCAAGGTACATACTATTATTTTCCCTTTTTGGCAGATAAGGAAACTGAGGCAAACAGAAATGAAGTGACTTACCTAGAGTCACACAGCCAGATTTGAACTAAGTTCTTCCTGATTTCAGGTTCAGTGCTCTATCATATATAAACATGTGTGTATATATTTTATAAATACCTAAATGAATAGGGAAAGGTTCTAAGATCTTAGGGGTTGAATTAAGGGATGCCTTTGTATTAGATACATTTTTATAGTCTTTATGTAAGAATGAGGAGGGGTAAAATGATAAAGGAGTAAAGGTTTACTAAGTTATGAAAGTCTTGTAAAGGACAATGAACTGCAGGTAAGAATATAACTAGTGTAACTGAGTGGAAGGAGTGGGAAGAGTCCTAGACTTGTAATCCAGTTGTAGCCCTGTAGTTACTGACTTGCTATGACCTTGGGTGAGTCACTTAGCTTCACTAGATCTCACTACCCTCATTTAAAATGTGGGATTTACACCAATCTCTATGAGCATAGAGGGCTAACTCTAAAATTCTTTAAGTCTAACCTAGCTGGTATTCTTAAATGCCATAAGGCTATCCTTCATCTCAATTTATTTCTTTTTTAGACGTATTTACTTTAGTCCTTTGGGAGATATTTTCACTATAGAAACTTATCTACAGTTTTATAATGGAAGAAAATTATAAATTTCATTTTCTAAATCTAATAGAACCTCCCCTAAGTTATAAGTTCCACTTTATATATGTGGAATAACCTCTCTCATATCTCTGCCCTTTGAAATCCCTTCCTTCAGGATACAACTCAGGTGCATTCTTCTCTTTTAGACCTTCACCAACCCCTTTCTTAAAACAACCTGATAACCCTTAGCTCAGATCTCTCATACCTCTCTGTTTGAATTTGTAGAAATCCACTTTGTGACTTACTTGACAGGAATAAATTTGTTCTACAAAACTAGGCCTACCTGGAGGATATCAGCTACAGTTTGTATTTTGTTATCTTTGAAAGATGCTACAGATTTTGTTTTGTCTTAAATAGGTAATACATATAACATACCAATTCGTTTATGGATTTTGGATTCTCACCCTTTTGCGCCCCCCATTTGCTTCTTGAAGCCAACTCCAAACATGGGAATCTCAGTGGGAAAACATGTGGATGCTCAGGGTAGAATATATCTGCCCTATCTACAAAATTGGAGTCATGTAAGGCCCATTTAGTTTTTGTTTTTCTTACTGTTTCTCTTCCATATTGACAGTGCAGATAATGAAAATGCTATATTTTTCTCCCACTATTATGGTCAAATAGCTTACCTTCTTTTAAAAGAATACTTTGAAACTAAAAGAAAATGAGTGAGGAGATACTGTTATGACATTTTATAGAAAAAAAGAATAATAGAGGCGGCTAGGTGGCGCAGTGAATAAAGCACCAGCTCTGGAGTCAGGAAGACCTGAGTTCAAATCCAGCCTCGGACACTTAACACAAAAACTAGCCATGTGAACTTGGGCAAGTCACTTAACCCCAATTGCCCTACCTTCTACCCTCCAAAAAAAATAATATTAAATTTGATATAGATGCTGCTGACAAAAAATTATCAGATGATTAGAATTAGGATTAAGTTAAATTTTTTGACATGAATTTGCAAGATGGAGGGTTTTTTTCATGATTTATTTATTTGTTCGTTTGTTTATTTATTGCTTTTTGGAGGGCAATTGGGATTTTTTAAGTAACTTTCCCAAGGTCACACAGCTAAGTTTTTTGTTTGTGTGTGTTAAGTGTCTGAGGCTGGATCCGAATTCAGGTCCTCCTGACTCCAGGGCCAGCACTCTACTTACTGTGCCACCTAACCACCCCATGATTTATTTCTTAATGTATTGCTTTTCAGGTAATGAAAGTATATGTGTAAATATTTGGGCAAAGTTTCAGAATTTATATAGTAATGTACTAGTTTTAGGTAGAAAAGATCCTCATATTGGCATATGTAAGTTGACATTTTACAGTTTAAAAAAATCCTCCCCGTGGCATTGAATTACAGAACAATTTCAAGAGTTACTTCCCATCCTAACTTTCAGTATCTGAAGGCCCAAGAACTTCTGTGGGCTTACTAGTTAGGTAGGAGAATAGAATTCAAAGGTGGATTTTTATACGGAATAATTCCTATTTGCCATAGGCCTCAGGTTATTGTTGTTTGCAAGAACAAACCCCAAAATCTGAAATAGTTTTAGACAGAATTTTATTAGGTTGTTTGGTAGAGAAGAGTGAGCTTGAAAGAATGTGTGGCTCCCTCCCTTCTGGGCTCTAGAAAGTTTAGATTATATAAGATGTAGGCAAGGGCACTCACACCACATGGTATACTGTTAAGCAATTTTGCTGAGAGGAGAACTGGAAAGCAAGGTAGACTGATATGCATATCAGTAAATAGAAACATGTAATAAAATCTGGATGAAGCCAAAACAGAAAACAAGACTTGAGTGTTTTGGGTGGATCCAGGACCTGAGGGAACCCCAAATCCTGAGAGTTACTGAGGTTTTAGGTTCAAACAATGTCTAGTCACATAAAGTTAGGTTTAAACAGTAAATTAATTCATAAGTTTTCTAACCGATATAATAATTTCCCACAATATCCATAATAAATAGTCAGTTTCATCCGAATTAAAACCCAACCTTTGTATTTGGCTATTATACTTGTCAAATAACATTTATTAATGGTAGGAGAAGGAAAATGTTGATTCCCCCAAACTGACATTTGTATTAATGGTTAGTTGTATCCTCTTAGAACTAGAATAATGTTTTTGTTACTTATTCTTCACTGTCCTTTTTTTTTAAGCATATGGCTCTAATTTGACTTGCTTTCTGTGTTGGTTGATAGCTAATCTGATCCTTCCTGTTTATTTTTTTCTTATAGTCCTTGGCATAACTGTTAACATAGTATTTCTTGCTTTGACATGATTTTCTAAGTTATTTGAGGCTCTTGCTCATTTGAATATAAATTTATGCTGATTTTACATTTCTTTTCTGTGCTTCCTTGTGATAGGTCATTACTGACCTTGATATTCATTTTTATCATAATTAGGGAACTCTCCTAGGTCTTAGAGATGGTAACAATTCTCTTTATGTTTGTTCCCTAGCCTAAATCAGTCATCACAGGATTAATCAGAGAAATGATTATCAAATTTCAGGAAGAGCTTCCTCTGTATTCCTTGTCTTCTGCTGATGAGGCTCAGCAGGTAGAATTGCTAGCCTATATTTCAAAGATCACTCAAGGTTTGTATTCTTATAAGAGAGAAGAATGTTGTTGGAACTTTGAAGCCTTTACTGTCATTCTCTTTCTTCTCTACATGTTTTTAATTAAAAGTCACTGTCATGTCTGTATAAGTAATATCAGATAATGTGTTTACATATGTGCATGTAAACACACTTCTTATAATAATTATTGAAAAAGTGGTCCTTTGTACTTGGAAACATTTCAGGTTATGTGAAACCATGTTCAGTATTGGTGTACTGGCACTTTCCCTTCTGGTGAGCTGACAAATTGCAGGTTTTTTCTCCTATATGAATACGATATTTATTGAAAACCAAACTGTCAGGTAGATTTCATTTATCTTTGAAAATTTGTTAAGAACTGAATGTGTCTGTGTTGTAGATATTACTAAAATCCTTTACATTTTTTATTTTCTAAATATAAATGATAACATAACTTCCTTTAGAAATTTTCTTATCTTATAATCAGTAGTTGTGATAGATGTATGAGTATGATGGTACAAAGGATCACTATTACCTGTTTGAAGACTGACTTCTGTGACTAGGGTTTTGTCGCAACAAACTGACAAAATCTATTGAGATGAAAGCACTTTGTATAAATTAAGGTGCCAAGTAAACGTGTACAGATATCAATTCTTAGGACTAATATTTTGTGAAACTCAAAAATCTTGATTTGTTCAGTTTTGTCTTACTTCCATAGAAGAACATAACAAGACACAAGATTCAGAATCAGATATAATATTTTGGACCTCTCCATATTTACTACTACCGGGGCTTTGTTTTTCTTTTGTTGCTATTGTTGTTTAATTTAGGGCCTAGAAAATAGGAAGGGAACTTTTGGGATAGAGTATCCAAAAAAGAGAGAGAGAAAGAAAAAAAGGTCATTACGATTTTTTTTTTTTTAATGCATAGAAGACAACAGAAAGAAGACCAGAGGGGTGGCCAGGTAGCACAGCGAGTAAAAGCACCGGCCCCAGTGTCGGGATGACCTGGGGGATCGAATCCGGGCTCAGACACTTAGCATCCACCCAGAAACACCTGGCCATGTAACCTTGAGCAAGTTACTTAACCCCAATTGCTTTAAAAAAAAAAAAAAGACCAGAAAGAATCACAGATAAGGACAGCTTTGAAAGTTACATGTTGAATTTATTTTGCATTTAAAAAGACAAGCAAGATGTACATAATAGAAATTTGTAGTTTCATGTACAGTAATACTCATTTTCTTTTCTACATGTTCTTTTTCTACTCATTTAATTTTCTTTCTTTGTCTTTGAAAATTCACATTTTATTTAATGTTAGTTCAGAATGAAAAAAAGGAAATTAAAAAAATGTCAGAGATTTTCTGTATCATTTTAGAATTGTGCTAACAGATTCATCTCTTTTTTTAGGTATCTCAGATATAAATTCAAAAAATCAAGAAAACAAAAGTGTCAACAAAGTTACTGTGGTTGGAGGTGGAGAGTTGGGAATTGCTTGTATATTAGCAATTTTAGCAAAGGTACAAGAGTTTTATCAAAATGGTTACTAATGTCATTGTTGAATGTATTAACAGTTTCTGGTATACTTTTGTTTCAGTTCAGATATTTGATATGCCAAAAAAAATAGTTTCAATTTGTCTTACAAATTTACCTTTTTTTTTCCCTTAAAATATACTTAGTAAGTTGATTAAAAACAGCTGAAAGCTTTCATCACTGATGTTGCAGTTAGCAGTTAGTCATGAAATATGCTTTGAAATAGTCATTTGAACAACATCTTCATTATAATCAAAAGAAAAACTGCAACTGAATCTCTGATTTAGTCACATAGATTCTTTTGTGTCTTTCGTGAATCATTCAGTTTTTATTGAGCTTGCCAATCTAATATCATCCTTCTTCCTTAGTTTTCATTTATTTTAGCTCTTTTTGAAATTAGCATTTTAGAAAATGATGACTTTGTTTTTTGGACATAGTTCTTTTTCCTTTCTGGTTATACATAGTCCAGCCTTTGTGGGGTGTCTCAGCGGTTTCCTTAATTAACATTCTTTGACACTGTTAACCCTGACTTGATAGCTTATGATTTATTGAGCTGTATTTTGTGAATGTGCAGATAAGTTGTATTTCTCATAGAGTTCATGTCTCTTTCACTTTTTTTTTTCACTTTGTAGCTTATATTCAGGTGGGTTAAATCCATCATCTAGAATAGCTTAAAAAGTGTACTAAGCTATTTATCCAGTGTTAAAGTAAGGGTTCCATTAGGGAATTTCTCAGCCTGAGTTTGGAGATTCCAGAGAGAATCTCACCCACTAGCTGGATCCACTGAGTAGCCAAAATGAAAAGAAACAGATTTATTAGTTGATAATAGCTTCACCTTCCTCTGGTACAGATTTAGTTTGTATGCCTTTCCAGGCTGACTTAGAATACACAGCCAATTAGAAGCATGCTACAGCAAGTTAGGATTCCTGAGTAAAGCATCTCATCTCAGTATCAGGTATAGAATAGAAAAAGGGGGACTCTACCTAGGGAAAAAGGAGATAATTCTGGGGGAGTAATGTCTTTCAACAGGTGGCGTTTATTATCTGAATAAGAAAGCACTCCCTGTGCTAGGGCTGAAAGAAGATACTTTGACATTTGTTAAAGAAGTCCCTTTGACCTAAGTAAGGTAACTGGGTTGAGGCAACTGTTTATTCAGAGCTGTAGACAGCAAAGTTTTTGTAGCAGTGAATGGGGCCATCTGGCTTACTGTTTACACAGTTACATTTTACTTCTTCACTGTACCTAATCTCAATGAAGACTATACCTTTAGGAATATTACTTATATCTACCTAGAGATGAGAGCTATATTTTTTCATTTTTATTAACACTCTTATTTGCCTCTGAATTTTTAGTTTTCAACCGAGGTTTACATAGTCTCAGGAAAATAGGTCTTATTTCTTGAAATGACTTTGAATTAAATATGATAGGCAGAAAATTAAGAATAAAACTCTTATAATTATATGAGTTATATATAGAAGTTAATAGATTCACACTATTCATTTCTGAGAGGTGCTGTGGCTTTATGGATAGAAAGCTGCTTGGAGCCTGGAGGATTTGAGGCTGGTGGCTTCCCTTCCCCTCATGCTGTCTGTGTGACCCTAGACCAGTCACTTTTTAATCTCTCATTGCTTGAGGCAATTCTCTATCTCTAAGACTAAAAATTTCAGAGTAGTTGTTGACCTTCATTCTTCTTCTAGGATCCTATTTCCTGTATCAATGAAATCTAATCTTTTGAAAGTAGAATTTAACAAAATGGTAAAATGAGGCAAATCTCCAAGCAAGATAATATTTATTAACAGAAACATGTTGCCCACCTGTAATTGCATCAGTGGCTTGCCTCCATTTATGTTAAATATCTCAAGCAAAATGACAGTTCCCTTATTATAGGTTTTGGGGAGTTGGTTGTTATACTTTGTTCTTGAAATGGACCAAAAGGCATCACTGTATTGGGATCAAGGTATAATGTGTCCCACTGTGGCTGATCAGACCAGTGTGAGCTCAGAAGGCTCTACCACAAGTCAGGCACAAATAGTCCATATGAACATTTGGAATGGGGGTGTGTCTAAATTTGTGCATCTCACGTTTCTTTTGAGATACTGCAATTCTGCTTTGCTCATAGAGCCTTCTTTGATATGGGCATGCCATGCTTGGAAGTTCCTGTGCCATTGTTTCCCATGTCTTAAAATCAATTCCAAAGTTCTTCAGAGAGACCTTGAGACGATCATTATGCTGCTTCCTCTTACCTTCATGTGAGTGCTTGCCTTATGTGAGTTCTCTATAAAATAGTCTCTTAGGCTATTGCACTTTTGGCATTTGAACAATATGACCAGCCCATTGGAGCTGCACTCTCCCTGGTAAGAGTTTGAATGTTGGCAGTTCAGCTTGAGAAAGGACCTCAGTGTCTGGTCCCTTATCTCACCAGGTGATCTTTAGAATCTTCCTAGGACAGTTCAGATGGAATTGATTCAGTTTCCTGGCATGATGCTGGTAGACTGTCCAGGTTTCAGAGGCATACAACAATGAAGTCAGCACACCAGCTCTGTAGACCTTCAGTTTGGTAGTCAGTCTAATACCTTTTCTCTCCCACACTTTCCTTTGGAGCTTCCCAAACACTGAGCTAGCTAGCTCTTGCATTGTATATGTCAACCTCCTCATCATATAAATATCCCTAGAAAGTATACTGCCAAGTAAATGAACTTATTGTATCAGCAATGCCATATTCACAATGCCTATAGAGATTACAAATATGCTGATATAATTATCCATCACAAAATACATCAGGTTTGCCATTTGGGGAAATAAACTAGAAAATTTATTAAGATACCAAAAGACTGAGTCCCAAAACCAGAAAGTGAAAGCCATCAGAGTAGTTATGATATTGGCACAGGTAGATAAAGTAGAAAGCACCCACATTTTCAAGCCTTTAAAACAGAACAGGCTACCTCAGGCAAAGGTCCTCCTCTCCCCACTCACAGCAACCACCCAGTGTCCTGGAAGAGCGCTCCCAGCAGCTCCGGCCCCTGGCAGTCCTCAGCAGGAGTCCTTAGCAGAAAGTCCTGCTCCCAGCAGCTCCGGCCTCTGGCAGTGCTCAGCAGGGGTCCTAACTCAAAAAAAAAAAAAAAGGCAACCGCTGCCAACCGCAGGACCGTTAGCTCGGCTTTTCACTTTCTCTTGCTCTGCTATGTCAGCACGTCCATGGGGCATGGGAGATCTTTAAATCCCATAACCCTTACACTTATCCACACCAATATTTCTCCATTTGTTGTAACTGATGGTTCCACATATGGATGGTGTGGTGGAGAACCTCTGTTTTCTTGCTGTTAATTGTTAGGCCAAAATTAGCACAAGTGGCAGAGAAGTATGTATGGCATTGATCCATACTCCATTGAATCTCGGTCTCAGAGGCTGCACTGAGTGTACAAAAAATCTGTGAACATAAAGTCACATGCCAACCCTCCATCTTAGTCTTGGCTTGTGATATTTTCAACTTAAATAATTTACTGTCTGTGCAGTATAAAAGTACAAAGAGCAGAGCAGGATAGAAGATATCATGGGATGAAGGGTAATATAATTGGTTACAGAGCTGAGGTGCAGCAAACAATGTAATTAGTTGGAAGTTTGCTAGTGGAGGCTAGCAACAATCCCCAATTTTCTCTCATGAAAGTCAAGAAGCTCTCATTGTTTGAATACAGGTACAGTATAGCAGCTCAAATTTTTGGACAGCAAACCAGACATCCTTGAAAGATAATTTGGTGTAGTAAAGATTTTAGGCCCATCGCTTGCTTTCACGTATATTCTTCAAGGTCAGTTAAATTCCTTGAGATGAGAAGAGGTAGATTCTTAAATTTAATCCTTTATAGGCCAGCTGAACTTTGAGCTAAGTTCAGAGAAAAAGAATCATGACTTAAGTATCATAGGACAAAAGCAGTTATGGGACAAAACCAGTTAATTGTACATAGGATCAATAAATAAATGATACATGATCAAATCTTAATCTTCTCAAGTTCCATTGCTCTTCTTTTATCATATTTGTTTAGAATTCATTTGGCAAAAAATAAATACAAACAGTACTGTTTCTGATTATATCTGTCCTATCCTCTATTCTTGTGCATATTCTACTGAGATGAAGATGACTTTAAGATGATTACCCCAGAGATGTCCTTCAACAATCAGCAAGCATTAAGTACCTAATTACATCACACCAACCAGATTGTCTAACTTGACAAAACAGGAAAATGATAAATGCTGGAGGAGATGTGGGAAAATTGGAACACTGATTCATTGTTGGTAGAGTTGTGAGCTGATCCAACCATTCTGGAAAGCAATTTGGAACTATACCCAAAGGGCTATAAAACTGTGCATACCCTTTGACAGCAATACGCCTTCTAGGTCTGTATCCCAAAGAGATTATACAAACAAGAAAGGGACCCACATGTACCAAAATATTTGTAGCAGCTCTTTTTGTGGTGGCAAAGAATTGGAAATTGAGGGGATGCCCATCAATTAGGGAATGACTGAACAAGTTGTAGTATATGAATGTAATGGAATACTATTGTGCTATAAGAAATGATGAGTAGGTGGACGTCAGAAAAACCTGGAAAGACTTATATGAATTGATGCTGAGTGAAGTGTGCAGAACCAGGAGAACATTGTATACAGTAACAGCCACATTATGTGATGACTAACTTTGATAGACTTAACTCTTCTTAGCAATGTGACGGAGCCCGCTACACATGGGTCACTTCATGAGAGAGCGTGATAACTAAGAAACGTGGGACAGGCACAATTGCAAGCAAGTTGTAAGCAAATTCATTTATTAATCTGAGGGTCAGGAGTTATATAGGCAAAGTATACATTGTTTTACGGCCACTCCCATGGGACATTTCCCAATACTGTAAATAAGTACATGACTCCTAGCAAGTTGGTCAAAGTTTGAGGAGAGGGATGATCTGAATTCCATGGGTAAATACAAACAGTAGCAAGATCTATATCTTAATCAAAGAATGCACAAGGAATGAAATGGTGAGCCAACAATCCTGAGATACTTAGCCCATAAAAGTAAGAATAGACCATGAGAAAACTCTGGCCTGGACTTCCTAAAATGGACCTCTCAGAGCTGGCTCTTGAGAATGCAAGGATCTAAGATAACTCCAAAGGACTCATGATGGAAAATGCTGTCCACATCCAGAAAAACAAATATGAAATCTGAATGCAGATTGAAGCAGATTATTTACTCTCTCTCTCTTTTTTGTGTTTCTTCTTTCTCATCGTTTCTCCCATTGGTTCTAATTCTCATGTTCAATATGACTAATATGAAAATAGGTTTAATATGAATGTACATGTTAAGCCTATAGCAC
This sequence comes from Petaurus breviceps papuanus, assembly GCF_028583685.1. NCBI lineage: Eukaryota > Metazoa > Chordata > Mammalia > Diprotodontia > Petauridae > Petaurus > Petaurus breviceps. The sequence goes on from NW_027185698.1 coordinate 52,696,531, forward strand.
ATGCCATCTTGAGGTGGGGGAAAGGGAAAGATGGGGAGAAAATGTGGAACTAAAAATCTTAGGGGAGTGAATGTTGAAAACTAAAAATAAATAAATTTAAGAAAATAAAAAATATTTTAAAATATTAAGTACCTATTATGTGCCAGGATAAAAAAAGACAAAAAAACAACCCCTGCTCTCAAGGAGCGTGCAGTCTAACCTCTCATCTTCTTTTCACCTCATCCTTTACTTTCTGAACCAACAGTTTCTGTTGATTCCAACAGCAGGCAAATGTATTTTTTTTTTGCGAACTGAAAAATATTTGTAATTTTCATTGTCTCAAAGGGGATTTTTGTTATTTTAATACTTTTCTTGATGGATGAGTATTCACTGAACATAAAGAATGTAACTTAGTCAAACTTGTTTTTTAAATATTGGTTGAAAAAGTGTTAAGCAACTTCACTTGCCTCTACACACAATCTGGACATAAATCCAACAAAGGGAAAAGATTTAGAGTCAGAGATTGCTAGGGCTGTGGCTAGTCCATAGAGTGCCACTTGGAATCAGTAAGACCTGAATTCAGATCTTGTCTCAGATACTTCCCTGGCTCTGAGATCCTGGACAAAACACTTAATATCTTTGTGGGTCAGTTGTAAAATGTGAGATTGGGTTTACTGGCCTTGGAGCCCATCATCTTTTGTTATGGAAATCCAGGCTTGTCTCTTAAGGTTGTTTCTCCTAGATAAAGGACCAAAGCTGTTTTACTATTGATTTGTCGATGTTTGGGTTTAGGATCTTAAATTAGCAAAAGCTATGTTGTGTGAGAGTCTGATTTGGAGTTGTATTGATATAGCATGGTATTCTTGGAGGTTTCCCCAATCATCCATTAGTAAGTCATCTATGGACATTTTTGCTTCTGTTATTTTTCTCCCATATGTTGATGAATTATATGTTCTCATCAATGTGGGCATTCCCTTAAATGGCAAAATCACAACCCATCCAGACCTTCTCATCCAGACTAACTCTTGTCCTTGTCATCCCATAAATCCTCCACCAAGCATCCACTTAGTGTGCTGGACGTCCTTCTCTAACCCACCTTGACATTAATGGGAGTGGGCCATCCATTGGTTATGCCTCCACTCTGTCCCACTTCATACATACATGTTTTTGCTATCTTTTATGCTACTACCCAGGTCTTTATTGCTGTTGTACTTCTTGCTGTCTGCTTCCTCCACCAGGTACTTCTCCATTGTTCTGTGAGAGACCTGCAAGAATTCTGTTCCTATGTTTGCAATACTGGTGATTGGTGATATCTCAAGCCCTTATAAAGTTATGGTTAGCCTGCCAATTTTTATGGAGGCCAACTAACTCTATTCAAGACAGTAACTCATGCTGAGAACAAGAGGCAGCTCTTGGGGCAATAGATAAGAAACTGAGTCTGGTGTCAGGGAGACATGAATTCATATCCAGCCTTTATTAAACACTTGTGTACCAAGCCCTGGAGGGAGATACAAAGACAAAATGAGCTTTCATTTTGGGGGGAAGAAGGCTACATGTATATAGATATATCAGTACAAAGTAATTCAAGGAAGAAAAGATTCCACAGTTGTTACTGGAGTTGAGAACTGAAGAAAACTAGTAATTCTGGATGGCCATCAATCCCACCCCTTGAAGTTGGTAGGAACCTATGCTCAATCTTCCATTCAACAGACATTTTTTAGTTTTTCAAAATGGAAATTTTGATTTCACAAGAAATATATAATCCTAAGATCAGCAGCAAAAATTTAATAACTCTTCTTTTTCCCTGTCATTTTCCCATGTCATTCTCCAGGTGATTTTTAAATGCATTTTTGAAGGCTAGTCTATTCTGTCAACAGACAAACTAAATTTAGGGTTTCCAGTTTAAACTTTCCCAGCATCCTGCATTTTAGCAGCCAGGTCAAATAGATCACATTCCTTATTTTTATATTCATCACTTGTTCAGTTGGTAGTCTTTTGACATTTTTGTTATTTTGCAAAGATGAAATCTTTTTGTAAAATGTGCTGAATCTGGACTGATCATTTCTGAAGTGAACATAATTGTTTTCTTGCAGTACTGATTTTTTTTTTTTATCACAGGGCATTGCAGACAAGGTGGTCCTTATAGACTTCTCAGAAGGAACAAAGGGAGGAACAATGGACATGGATATTTTTGAGCTGCAAAATGTAGAGATCAGCAAAGGTGTGACTATTCTGTTTTAAGATAAACTTGCTGTTTTAAGATAAACTTACTGTTTTAAGATAAACTATTCTGTTTTAAGTTAAACTTGGTATTTGTCTGAAGAATTTTCAGGGACAAAGGGAACATTTTAGACATCCTATGGTGCAGAGGAAATAGACTGGGAAAAGTTAAGTGACTTGCTCCAAGTCTCATAGGCAGTTAATGACAGAACTGGACCCAGGTCTCATTCCTAGCCTATTGATTTTTTTCCTACTTAGTCCTGCCTCTTGGCAAGTGACTTTGTCCCTCTGGATGATTCTTCTTAGGTTTTGTACTGCCCCGCTGACAGCATTTACCTCTGGTTCAGATATATAACTCAGTCATGAGGATGTGATCCCCACTGCAGCATCAGGCCACAGCAGCTGCATGTTCAAGCCACACTTTGATGCTGCCTTATAGCAGTATTGTATTTACAGGAGGATGGAAATAAGTTATATGGAAACACTACCAAATCTTCCAGGAACCAAAGAAACTGTTTATGTATGTATTAGCCAGTGTAGATTTTATTTAAAAAGAAAAGAAAAAGGTTTTTGAAGTCAATTAAAAAAAAAAACCTTTGTCCCCTAAAATGTAGTCTTTTCTATATATTGAGGTTTAGGGGTGCTGGGACCCCAAAATTCAAGGGCAAGTGACTCAGATCCTATCTTGAATGAATTCGACCCAAGCCTTTTGTCAGCCAAAGACAAGGTTTATTAGAACACCAATTGGGGTGGGTGAGACTTTAAGAATCCACCCTTTTAACACTTAACTAGCCGAGTGACCTTGGGAAAGTCACTTAACCCCACTTGCCTTCCAAAAAACAAAAAGAAAAGAAAAGAAAAAGAATTCACCCTTTTGGCGAAACTCTTTTTTCTTTTTGGAGGGCAGTTGTGGTTAAGTGACTTGCCCAAGGTCACATGGTTGGTTTTGTGTGTGTGTGTGTGTGTGTGTGTGTGTGTGTGTGTGTGTGTTAAGTGTCTGATGCCAGATTTGAACTCAGGTCCTCATGACTCCAGGGTGGGTGCTCTATTCACTGTGCCACCTAGCCGCCCCTTTTGGCCAGACTCTTAAGGAATCTGAGCATTTGTATCACTAATGTAAGTGGACCAGATTCTTGAGGAATCTGAGCAATTTAATGGGGGGCAATGATGGGAGGTGGCAATAGGTTATACAGGAACTCTGATCCTTATCAATGACCAGAATGCTTGAGATTCAGTCTGGAAAGAATTCAGTAGGCCCAAGCGGTCTTGAAGTCAGGATTGTAAAAGTTTATTGTTACACTTTACAGTGGGCAAGGGTTCTTAGAGAACCTGCAAGTTTATTGTTACGCTGTACATCAGGCAAGAGTTCTTAGGGAACCTGCAAACCTGAAGAAGACATAGGCATAGTTTTTAAGGAGTTTAGGCAATAAATCAGATGTTGATTATGTGATTAAGGGTGGGATTAGAGAGGAGTTAAGGAGTGGTCAGTGCTTAAAGGAACATGTACTTTTAATTTAATGTCAACTGCTTGCATTTGTATTGCCCATAATTCACTGGGAAATAGCCCAAGGTGGGGCTACCTGGAGGTGTGGTTTTAGGCCTGAAACATCACTAAGTCAGCTAGCAGTCAAGGGCTGACTGAGAAGTGCCTAATCTGCCACCCATCAGTGTCATGTTTAAGATGGATGTTGGGAACCAAGGCTAACAGATACTCAGTATGTGTATAATTGGCCAAGGAGTTAACCTATATAGATAGTGCCTTGAAGGATTCATAGGTCCAGCTGGCCACTTTACTAAGGGGAGATAACATTTGCCTAAGCTAAAATGTTTATAGATGGTTTAGTGAAGGATTCATAGGTGTAGTTTGTTATTGTTCCAAGCAAAAATAAACAGTTCATGGGTTGTTGTTGGGCAGAGTGCTAGCAGGGAGAAGGGGCAGAGTTAATGCTCTGAGGCTGGGAAGGGGGAAATGTGATTTTACAGACTGGTTTTACAAATTGATTTTTACAAACTGATATTAAAAACATAGATCCCAAGCACCCCATCAGCAAGATGGACCTTATATATAGAAAGTCTGTGGGAAGGATCTAGGAGTGGCCAAGTAGTCTGGGGTGACTGGGAAGTACACAGGAGGACCCAGAAGGGTCAGGTGCCATTTAACCCCCCAGCAAAATCCATGTTTATCTCTACTTTATTCATTTTGTTAATTTAGCTTCAATGTTTGGCCTTTAAAAACATTGTTTTGTAGTTCAGTCTCCCTACTTCTCTTAACTACTCCCATTGATGGAGTTTGTTTCTGAACTGGGAATCCCTGGCTCTTTGAATGACACCCACCCAATTTTTATGACATTATACTTAAGCTATATAAAGTTTGATTTTAGGGCCTCTCTATGGTGGGCAGCTTGAATTCTCCCTGGTAGCCCTTCCCTAAGCAGAAAAGCCCTTCAAGCCTCGATCATGTTTAACATCAGGATTGACCTGTGGACTGAGCACTGGCTAAGTTCTGAGAGTGTCTTCAAGATAATCGGTCACCATGTTGTGAGAAGTGTCCTTGCTCTAGAAAGAAAATACTTGTGAAGCCAGGAAAGTTCTCATTCTATTTTATATTTATTTTACTTTCCTTGTGAATGGGTAACTCCCAGAAGGAGTACGATTGCTCAGAGAAATGCAAAGCTATTTGTGCTCTGTTGCCAATTAGAATTCACCCCTTGCTCTCCATTGGCTAGATGCAACAAGTGTATGTTCATTGCTGTGCCAGGCGCCGTGCTAAGCTTTGGGGATATAAAAAAAGGCCAAGACAGACTCTGCTCTCAAGGAGTCCATGATCTAATGGGGGAAACAACATTAAGACAACTATGTACAAACAACATATAGTCGAGATAAAGCGGAGGCAGCCTCAGAGGGGAGGCACAAGGGGCTGGAAAGGCTCCTTGTAAAAGGTGCCATTTTAGTTGACACTTGAAGTGAATCAGAGAAGCTAGGCTGAAATGAGGAGGGAGAGAATTCCAGGCACAAGGGATAGCCGGTGGAGGTCCCCAGAATTGGGGAGGCAGGATCAAATCAACTGCACTGGGCTGAAACCTCCTTCAAGAAACCTGAGGAATGTTTCTTATGGGTAGGTCCAAGGTTACCTGTGTGAAGTAAACATGGCTTTCACATAATTGTTGCTTAATAATATTTATTGAATTGAATTAAAATTTGGAAATTTGCCATTTGTAGAAGGAGAGGTCATGCACAATTTTAATGAGACTGCTTAATGGGAACTATGATTGAATCCAGAAATAGCATGGAATTATATTACAGACATTACTAAAAAGAAGTCATGCATCAGGTGATGAATGACAGTAGTGGAGATGATTCACTGTGTGTGTCTTCCCTTTTATTTCACCTGGAGTAGGTTTGGTTTGGTGTTATATACTTTGTGCTTTGTAAAAATCCATTATGGTATATGGCTTATTTTCATTTCTGACATTTGCAAGTCTCCACTGCTTTAGTGGCCTTAGTGATCTTTTGGCAGGCTTTGTGTAGATTCTCCTTTGGGAGAGCCAGATTTTCCCAAGAGGCCTCGGTTACATCCTAAGTTATTAAAACACTCTTTCAAATCACTAGTGAACCATTTAATGGATGCACCCTAGTGGATATGCTGTCTCATATGACTTGAAGTAATTATTGTATTTTCCTAAGTCTCCTTTCTGAGATGCTGGTGTTCCATAATTTGTAACCATATAACATCAAGGGGAGAATATTGATGTTAAAGGGATGAATTTTTGTAGCACTAGTTTAGGATCACTGGAAGCATGGCATAATTTCTAAAATACAGTCTGTCCTGATCTCTTCTTTCTACTCATTTCTTGGTGTCATTCATTGTCCTCCTGCCTCCGGGGCTGGTGCTCTATTCGCTGCACCCCCTAGCCACCCCATCACCTTGTATTTCTTTGATACCATAGAAAAAACTGCTGTAAAGAGTTTTGTACATGCAGGATCTTTTCCTCCGCCTTTGATTTCTTTAGGGGTGTAGGCCCAGCAGTGGTGATGAGGTATGGGCTACCAGTGGTATCGCTACGATAAAGGGCATGCACAGCTGAGTGATTTTTTTCAGCATACTTCCAAGTTACTTTCCAGAATTGTCTATACCAATTCACAGCTCTACCAATAGTCGGAGCCTACGGTGTGCTAGACCCCATACTAAGTTCTGGGAATACAAAGAAAGGCAAAAGACAATCCCTGCCCTCAAGGAGCTTACAGTCTAATAGGGGAAACACCTACTTAGATAACCAGGCTATATACGGGGTAAGTAGGAGGTAATCAGCTGTGGGAGGGCGCTAGGATTCCGAAGGACTGGGGAGGGGCATTGGGATGGAACGTGAAGGAAGTTAGGAAAGCTAAGGGGTGGAAATGAGGAGGGAGAGCATTTCAGGAACTCCGGACAACAATAAGAATTCCGGAAGCTGAAAAAAGGAGGCCAGTATCCTTGAATTGAAGAATATATGGAGGGTGGGGGATTTGTGTAAGATATAAGAAAAGATAAAGGGACTAGAAAGGTGTGGGTGTGGGCGTGGGTGGGGAATAGGTTATGAAGGGCTTTGAACGCCAAACAGGATTTCCTACTTGATCCTGAAGATAATAAGGAATCACTGGAGTTTATTGAATTGAGACCCAGGGTCAGACCTGCCATTTAAGAAAATCACCTTGGCAGCTGAGTGGGGGATAGACTAACTTGCCTGCCTTCCTGTAGCCTCTCCAAATTTGTTATTTCCTTTTTTTTTGTCAACTTTACCCATTTGATGGATATGAAGTAGAATTTCCAAAATACTACAGTTTTCATTTCTCTAGTTATGGAATGATTTGGAACATTTTTTTCATGTGGTTTTTGATAGTTTGCATTTCTTATTTTGAAAATTCGTCTTACCCTTTGATCTTTTGTCTGTTGATATGTGGCTCTTATTCTTATAAATTTGAATCTGTTCCTTATATATTTTGGAAATGATACCCTTATAAAAGGAACTTGCTACAAAGACTTTTCCCCCCAGTTACTTGCTTCTCTTCTTATTTTAGTTGTACTGTTTTTGTTTTTTTCACAAAAACTTCTTAATTTTATGTAATAAAAATTGTCCTTTTTAATCTTCTGTTATCCTCACTTTTCCTTGTTTGGCTATAAATTAGTTCTCTATAGATCTGAAAAGTTACTTCTTCCTTGTTCCTCTAATTTTTTTATGATGTCACTCTTAATATCTAAGCCATATATCCATTTGGGGCTTTTTTTGATGTATGGCATGAGATACTGCTCTGTGCTACTTTCTGCCAGCCTACTTGCCAGTTTTTTTTTCCAACACTTTTTGTCAAATAATGAGTGCTTATCCCTCCATAGCTGGGGTCTTAAGGTTTATCAAACCCAATACTACTGTTTGTGTAGCTATATGTTCTGGTGATTGACTTTTGTTTCTTTTTTAAAATTTTTCTAATTCTTTAGTTTACATCATTCATTTCCACAAGATTTTGAGTTACAAATTTTCTCCCCATTTTTCCCCTACCCACCACCCCAAAACAGTGATCCCACTGAATATCCCCTCCACAAATCTGCTCTCTCCTATATCTTCCCCCATTCCCCCTCTGACTTTCCAGTAGGGCATGGTAGATCTCTATGCCCCAGTGCCTGTATATCTTATTTCCCAGTTACGTGTAAAATAATAATAATATTATATATTAAACATTTTATTTTAAGCCTTTGAATTCCAGATTCTTTCCCTACTTCCCTTATCACTCACCCTTACTGAGAAGATAAGCAATTCAGTATAGGTTGTACATGTGTAGCTATGTAAAACATTCCCATAGTGGATATATTGTGAAAGACTAACTATATTTCCCTCCATCCCATCCCACCCCCACTTGTTCTATTCTCTACTTTGATCCTGTCCCTTTTCAAAAGTGGGTGCTTCCAACTTCCCTCCCCCCAAGCCTGTCCTCCCTTCCATCATCACCTTTCATCTCCTTCCCCCCTACTCTCCTGTAGGGTGAGATACCCTGTTTAGTGTGTATGTCATTCCCTCACTAAGCCAAATTCATTGAGAATAAGGTTGACTCATTACCTTTTGCTTTCCTGTTCTTCCCCTCCATTGTAACATTCCCTTGCTTCTTCTATATGAGATAATTTACCCCATGCTGTCTCTCCCAATATCCTCTCATTATATTCCTCTCTCACCTCTTAATTTCACCTTTTAAGTATCATCACTTCCTATTCAATTGATCCTTTGCCCTCTATGTATACCTATACACATATATACATACACACTCACATATGTATTCATATGCCCATATACCCTCCTATATAGACATATATATGTATGTATACATATATGCACATTTATATTCCCTTCAACTATTCTCATACTGAGAAAAGTTTCATAAGTTACAATTATCATTTTTCCATGTAGGAATGTAAGTAGTTCAACTTTGATAAGTTCCTTATGATTTCTTTTCTCTGTTTACCTTCTCATGCTTCACTTGCTTCTTGAATCTGAATGTCAAATTTTCTATTCAACTCTGGATTTTTCATCAAGAATGCTTGAAAGTGGGGCAGGTAGGTGATACAGTGAATAGAGCACTGGCCCTAGAGTCAGGAGGACCTGAGTTAAAATCTGGTCTCAGACACTTAAAAAAAAAAAAAAACTAGCCGTGTGACCTTGGGCAAGTCACTTAACCCCAACTGCCCTACCTTACCACCTCCAAAAAACAGAATGCCTGAAAGTCCTCTGTTCCATTGAATCACCACATTTTCCCCTGAAACATGATACTCAGTTTTGCTGGGTAGGTGATTCTTGGTTTTAATCCCAGCTCCTTTGACCTCCGGAATATCACATTCCAAGCCCTTCAGTCCCTCAGTGTAGAAGCTGCCAGATTCTGTGTTATCCTGATTGTGTTTCCACAGTATTCAAATTGTTACTTCCTGGCTGCTTCTAGTATTTTCCCCTTGATCTGGGAACTCTGGAACCTGGCTATAATATTCCTAGGAGTTTTCTTTTTGGGATCTTTTTCAGGAGGTGACGGGTGGATTCTTTCAACTTCTATTTTGCCCTCTGGTTCTAAAACATCATTTTCCTTGAGAATTTCTTGAAGGATGATTTCTAGGTTCTTTTTTTGATCATGGCTTTCAGGTAGTCCAATAATTTGTAAATTATCTCTCCTAGATCGCTGGATTTATTTTCCAGGTCAGTAGTTTTTTCAATGTGATATTTCACATTGCCTTCTATTTTTTTCATTTGTTTGGATCTATTTAATAGTATCTTGATTTCTCATGAAGTCACTAGCTTCCATTTCCTTCAATCTAATTCTGAAGGAATGATTCTCTTTAGTGAGCTTTTGAGATTCTTTTTCCATCTGGCAAATTTGGCTTTTTTTTTTTTTTGTCTTTTGGAGGGCAGTTGGGGTTAAGTAACTTGCCCAAGGTTACATGGCTAGGTTTTTTTGTGTGGGTGTTAAGTGTCTGAGGTTGGAACCAACTCAGGTCCTCCTGATTCCAGGGCCAGCACTTTACTCACTGTGCCACCTAGCCGCCCCTAAATTTGGCTTTTTAAGGCATTCTTCTCCTCATTGACTTTTTGAGCCTCTTTTGCCATTTGAGTTAGTCTGTTTTTTAAAGTGTTATTTTCTTCAGTCAGGTTGTTGACTCTCATTTTATAATTTTCTTGCATCATTCTCATTTCTCTTCCCAGTTTTTCCTCCACTTCTCTTATTTGGTTTTCAAAATCCTTCTTAAGCTCCTCTATGGCCTGTAACCAGTTCATATTTTTCTTGGAAGCTTTTGGTGCAGGGGTTCTGACTTCATTGTCTTCCTCTTGTTCCATGCTTTGATCCTTTTCGTCCCCAAAAAAGGAAACCAGAGTTGGACCACTCTGTTTGTTTTGCTTTCCTCATTTGCTCATGTTGCCAGTCAGTTACTTGACTTTTGAGCTTTTTGCCACAGAAGAACCCTGCTACCAGAGGGGGAGCTTTGTCCTAAATCACTGGGGTTTTCTCAGCTGCTGGAGCTGTTAGTTGGCTGTCCTCTCAGAAGCCTCTACATGCTCTGGCACACTGGTCACGCACCCCAGGACCTCCACCCCAGACTGTGATCCAGATACAAGCAGGTTAAAGCAAGAGCAATTACCCCTCAGAATGGTTGCTTGGTCCCCCTGCTATCTGTAGACCAGGAGCTCTGAAGCAGCTACATGGCAGCGGCTGCACGGCTACTATGCCTCAGCCGCTTCTCCCTCCAGGTGGTAAAGGCCCACCTTCACTCCCGAACTCCCGGTTCACAAAGTCCACACTGCCAGTGCACTCTCACTTTGTCCTTAGCATCTATGGGTTGATAATTCTGGAAACTGCCACAGCTGCTGGTGATCTGAAGTCCCTCCAGCCAACGGTTGGTTGTGGCCTCTCTGAGGCTAAAACCTTGGGCTCCCAACACACTGCACTGGCCACTTCTTGCTGGCCTGCAGGGCTGTCCTCAGTGGGAAGTTAGCTTCTCTGTGTCATTTTGTGGGTTCTGTAGCTCCAAAGTTTGTTCAGAGTCACCTTTTACATGAATTGGAGGAGGTGGAAGCAGGAGCCCTGTGGAAGTCCTGTTTCTACTCTGCCATCTTGACTCCTTGACTTTTGTTTCTTAGCCAATATTAAATCTTTTGATAATTAATACTTTATAGTATACTTGGAGGTTTAAAACTGCTAGATTCCCTTCCTTAACACTTTTTTTTCCCATTAGTTTTCAAGATTCTTGATCCTTAATTCTTCTAGATGAATTTCATTGTATTTTTTCTAGTTCTAGAAAGTAGTAATACCCTGGAGGTTTGATTGGTGTGGTACTGAATAAGTGAATTAATAGAGGTTTTACTGTCATTTTTATTATATTGGCTATGAGAAAATAACATTTTGAAAATTATTTGGTTCTGTCTTTATTTTTCTAAAGAGAGTTTATTAGTTGTATGCTATAATTCCTGTGGGTGTATAAGTAGACTTCTGAAATTTTAATACATTATTTGTTATTTTAAATGGAATTTCTCTTTCTGTCTCTTCCTGCTGGGGTTTGTTCATAATATATAGAAATACTGATGATTTGTATGGATTTATTTTATTTCCTGCTACTTTGCTGAATTATTTTTTTGATTACTTTTTAGCTAAATTTCTAGCATTACATAAATAACCCATCCTATCATATGCAAAAAGCAGCAGTTTTGTTTCCTCTTTGCTTTTATGTATTCACTCATTTTTTTTTCTCATCCTGTTTCTGTAGCTAACATTTCTAGCACTATAGCAGAGGCAATAATGGGCATCTTTTCTTAAATTCTGACTTTATTAGAAAGGCTTCTAGTTTATCTGCATTACATATAATATTTTGGTTTTATATAGATACTATATGCCATATTAAGGAAAGGTTCATTTATTACTATATTTTCCCAAAGTTTTTTACAGGAAGGGGTATTATATATTGTCAAAAGTTTTTTTTTTCAGGGGCGGCCAGGTGGCTCAGCGAGTAAGAGCACCGGCTCCAGTGTCGGGATGACCTGGATCAAATCTGGGCTCAGATACTCAGCACCACACCCAGAAATAACTGGCCATGTAACCTTGAGCAAGTTACTTAACCCCGATTGCTTTTAAAAAAAAAAGGTTTTTTTCAGCATCTTGATACAATCATGATATTTATTGTTTTTATTATTAATATGGCCAATTGTGTTTATAGCCTTCCTGATATTAAACCAAGCCTACATTCTTTTTTTTTTTTAAGCAATCGGGGTTAAGTAACTTGCTCCAGGTTACACGGCCAGTTATTTCTGGGTGTGGTGCTAAGTATCTGAGCCCAGATTTGATCCCCAGGTCATCCCGACACTGGGGCTGGTGCTCTTACTCACTGTGCTACCTGGCCTCCCCCCCAACCCTACATTCTTAGTATAAATTTAACCCATTCATAGCGTAATATCTTTATGATATGTTTCTGTAGTCTCTTTGCTAATATTTTATTTAAAATTTTTGCATCAATGTTGACTAGGGATAGTGGTCTATAGTTTTCTTTCTCTGTTTTGACTATCCTTGGTTTCGTTTATCAAGACTGTATTTATTTCATAGAAGGAATTTGGTTAGACCCCTTTTTATACTTTTTCAAACAATTTATATAATATTTGAATTAATTGTTCCTTGAATATTTGATAGAATTCACCAGTCTATTTTGTCCTAGGATTTTTTCCTTTGGGAACTAACTTATTTATGTCTTTTTCCATTTCTTATTATGAGATTATTTAAAGGTACTAGCAATTTAATTTTCCTTTTCCTTTCTAAAATCAAATTAGATAATGGTTTATTTTCAAAAGGAGTTTTTTTTTTATTCAATGGATTTTTTTTACTTTCTATTTCATTAATTTCTTTGGTTTTGAGAACTTCTATTTTGGTCTTTAACTACAACACGGGTGAATTTTATTAGAAATTACAAATAACCCAGAAAGTAATGGGAAAAAATGCAGTCAGCATTATCCTGAGAACATTTAAGAATAGAATTGAAATGAGGACCACAGTTGAAAAATAGGGAAATGTATAAGGATTTTTTTTTTTTTTAGTAAAGCCTTTTAACAGTTCAGGTAGTTCACATCTAAACTGTAGACACCACAGTGCCAAATCTGCTTCATGAGAAAGTTAAAATGGCATTAAAGAAAATAAAAATGGAAAGGACAGTGGGGCTAGAACAAGCATAGAAGGAAGTGGTCCATTCTGGAAACAACACAGTTTGGAGGGAATTAGATTCTCAAGATATCTGCCAAAGGCTTAGGAAGAAATCTTTCATTATCTCAAAAAGGAGAGCTGGAGCAAAACTTCTTTACGCTTGCGTTATTAAATTAACAGAATTGTGTATACTTGCATTTAGGACATTCTTGATGGAAGTATGAAAAGGGAACATACAGACTTTTGCTAATGATCTTTTTTGAAATTAATTTTTATTGATATATTTTGCTTTTACATTTCCTGAATTTGCTTCTCTTCTCCCTTCTGAGGGCCTTCCCTTATAGCAAAGATTTTTATTAAAAAAAAAAGAAAAAATTAATCAAAACTAATAAATATATCTTTAAAATCTGACTGTACACTCAGTTTTTTTCCTACAACCAGGGACCCCTCACTTCTGCAAATTAATGTTTTGGGTGTCTTTTCTCATGGGTCAGATTGGGCCAAGTTTATTCTTTATAATTGTGTAATATTCATTTTTGGTTGTTTTGTGGTAGTCCTTTCCATTTACATTGTTGTAGTTGTTGGGAAATTCTCTTGAGCTTTTGGGAGAGGCATACCCCTGAATGTTAAGGTCTAGTCTAATGACTGTAAAAGAGAGGAAACCAATCTGAAAGTGAAAAGATTTATTGGCATGCTAAGGTTCTTGCTAATAGCAAATTCAGATTTTTAGGAATCCTGTAGATTCATATAGATTTGGCTTTTATAACTTTCAGGCCCAGTTAGAGTACACAGTTAATCAGCAGCATTCTGCTGCAACTTAGGATAGATAAGTAAAGTATTTTTATCAATTGGCAATCACAACGTCATGAAACTTATGTGAAAACCAGATTTACTAATTACAAAAGAAATGGGCATACATGTGGAACCTGAAGTTCACCATCCATACAGAAGTTTGTATTTATATAACATTTGGACAAAGGTAGGAGGAGATACCAGGGAGGGATGTGGCTTGGGAGGGGAAAAGATGCACTGAATTTGGGAAAAAGACAAAACCCCTCCAGAAGGGGAGGAGCAAGGAGCCATCAAAAGCTGCATTCTTTTCCCTTTAAGGGATAGAAAACCTGTGGCTTTGAGGCCGCATGTGACCCTCTGGGTCCTCAAGTGGGGCCCTTTGACTGGATCCATCCTAGAAGATTTGTTCTGTAAAGTTTGGATTCAGTCAGAGGGTCAAACTTGAGGACCTAGAGGGCCACATGTAGCCTCGAAGCTGCAGATTCCCCATCCCTGCCTGGTTACACTATGCAGACAGGAGCCAAATTCCATCTTTTCCCTATTCATGCAGGGAGAAGATGGAAATGAGAGATGTTGTAGAAGCAGAAATAACAAGATTTGGTTAGACTGTGAAGATCGCATTGATTTGATTTGCTCATCTGCGGAGGACCCCAGCTGCACAAGCACTTTCCCAGCCTGGCATAGACTGGCTAGCACCTGTCTTGCCTCCCAAGGACATACAGGGAGTCAAGCTTGGGGTGTAAACAAGGGAATCAAACTTGGGTTATAAACAACAAATTATGTCGGCTGGGGTGGCGGGGTGGGGGGGGGGGCCTTTGTCCTTGACACATTCAGGTCCTCCTGCATGCTCTGGATCCAGTGTTTCTGGAAATTATGGCAACTCAAGACAAATTCAGGGGACTCTTTAACAGTCTTTAATATTTCCTAGGAGAGGGGAGGAGTAGAGGGGAAAAATAGATCAACTAAGTGAAAAAAGGGAGAATATTTGAAATGTACTTAGCAGGATTTATTATTAGGGTAAGAAAACATTCCTGTTCAAGATCAGGAGTTATGGGAAAGAGACCAGACACTTTTAGAATTGTAGAAGCAGTCATTTATTAGACAAAACTTCAGGGTCTTTTATCCAAGGACAGCTGTTAAAACAGTGGATGAGACCATCTGTTTCACCATGTCCTTGCTTTCTTTCTAATATTAGGCCACTAAGTGGTTGGAAGGATTTCCACTTTGTTACTCTAGCAAAATGTAGTGAAATGATTGTGGTTCCTATTTTTTCCCCACATAGTTATTTAATATATTATTTTTCTGGCTCTACTTACTTCATTTGGCAAGTCTTTATGTGCTTCTCTGAATTTTTACTTCTTACATCATAGTAGTAATATTCCATTATATTAACTTGCCACAATATGTTTGACCATTTCCCAGTCAGTAGATATCCACTTTTTTTCCACTTTTTGTAGCTGTTACAAAAAGTGCTGCTCTAAATATTTTATTGTTCATGGGCCTTTATCTTTGTCAGCAACCTTTCTGGGGTATATACCTACCGTAATAGTGGAGTCTCAAAGGATGTGAACATAATTTGCATAATTTAAAATTGTTTTCCAGAATGATTGTACTAATTCATGGCTCTGCTAGCAGTTTGTCAGTGCATCTTCCCATAAGACCTCCACTACTGACCATTCCCATCCTTTGTCATCCTTGCCAATTTGCTGGGTATGAGGTGAAACCTTAGTGTTGTTGTGATTTTCATTTCTCTTATTAGTGATTTAGCATATTCTTTCATATGGTTGTTAATAGTTGTTCATATGTTTTAACCACTTCTCTGTTGAGTGAGGATTTTTTTTTCTGTTGCTTAATTGCTCAAAGAGAACAAAATCAGGATAAAGTTGGGCTTGTGAACCTGGGAAACTGGAGTCGCAATGATTCCTCATGCCTTGTTCATTTCCTTCAGATCTTGCAGCTCTTTGCGCTTTTAGCACAGCATCGATCATTCTAAAGTGTTTTACTTAAGTCTCTCCTCATATTGACTAAATGGTCCCCCTGCCTCAACACAGCTACTTTAGCCTTCTGATAAAACATCAGTCCAATACCCTGAGCCATTCTGCATTCTTATAAAACTTACTATGCTTTTTAACCCTCAGGCTTCTGCCCTGGCTTTTTATATGAGGAACCTTCCTTGGTTCCTCACACCTTACGGCTGTCTTTCTTATTCACCCAGATGTCAAGATCTGAAGCTGGAGGGGAAAGGGAAGAATCAAATTAAAATCAGGGATTTTCTCAGTATTCTGCTATGTGTGAAGCCATGTCCATGAATCCACACACCAAATATACAGTTTGTCACTCAGTTGGGAAGACAAGATATGAGTGAAAAGCTAAAATAATATAAGAATTAAATGACAGTTTAAGAGAATGCTAGAAGAGCTATCACAAGATGGTACCACCTACAGAGGACTGAAAGTATGTACTTTAAAGGAGAATAAACTACTTCTGCTGCGGCTAGTAGGTTTTATGGAGGTGATAATTGAGCAGGGGGCCTTGTAGAATAGGCAGTATTTGATGAGACCCAGAGCAAGGGAAAGGACATTATTTATGGTGAAAACAGCTTGGACAGAAAGATAGAAAAAGGAAAACACAAGGATATATTCAGGGAACAGTAGAAAGTAAAGGTGAAATAATAGTGCCAGATTACCGACCAGCGTAGTCATCAATGTGGGCAGTTTCTGGGGGTTGAGTGATGCTCTGGCCTTATTAGTTGTCCACTGAGAGTTATCATCCATAAGAACCACTCAAAATGAGCGATGGTATAGTAGCTTTGTTAGCAGACAGTGGCCAAACCGTCACCTAAATATTTTGGGGATGAGTAAGATTAGGATGATAACTTTCTCAGTGGATAATGCCACATTTTTACAAAATGTTCCCCTCTGCATCATGTTCAGAGAGGCAGCCTTTGTGTTTTTCTTTATAATAATAATAATAATACATATTATTATATAACCATTGTCTCTGGCATTCATACTTTATAACTTTGCTAATGCTTGGCTATTGTTCTAATATTCTTCATGATAGAATGGTAAATGGAAAGCTAGCATTGGAGTTTAGAATTCCTGGATTTACATTCTGCCTCTGATACCGGCTGGCTGTGTGACCCATAGCAAATCATTTAATCTCTCAGTGTCCCAGGCAACTCTAGAATATAAATTATAGAACAGTTGCTTATCAAGGGAATTTCTTTACAGGAAGTTTCCTATACCAAGGAAATAACAGATCTATAACACCACACACACACAAAAATTAATTTTCCTGATATATCTGAACATGTATTTATATACCATACATTGTGTGATAGCGAGATTTTCTTTTTAAAATTATTTTACTTTTTTACAATTAATAAGCATTTATTATCTCTCCTTCCTTACACCACATTGAAAAAGAAAAAAACAAAACACTTGTAACAAATTTGTAGGGTAGTCAAACAAAACAAATTCCTGAGTTGACCACAACCAAAAATGTATGTCATATTTGACATTTTGAGTCCATAACTTCTCTTGTCAAGAGGTGGGCAGCATTCTTCATCATTGGTCTGATCCTGCTCATTTCACTCTGATAAAATTCATAAGAATAAGTTTTCCCAGGTTTCTCTAAAACTATCCCTTTTGCCATCTCTTATAGCATAATAGTAGTATTCGTTTACATTCATATACCATAGTTTGTTTAAACATTCCTCATTAATTTCCAGTTCTTTGACATTACAACAAAGAGCTGCTATAAAATTATTATACATATATGTCCTCTTCCTCTGATAGCTTTGTGATATAGGCCCAGTAGTGGTATTGCTAGGTCAAAGGTATGTATAGTTTAGTGACTTTTTGACTATGGTGCCAAATTGCTTTATAGTTGGACCAGTTTATAGTTCCACCAAAAGTGCATTAATGTACCTATTTTCTTGCAGCCCTTCTACTATGCCATTCTGATGGGCATGGAGTATAGCCTCAGAGTTGCTTTAATTTACATTTCTCCCATTTTTAGTGATTTGCAGCATCTTGTTTCTAGCTTGTATTTCTTTGACTTCATAATAGGGAGATTTTCTTTTCTTTTTTTTTTTTTAATTCCTTTTTGGAGGGGGGAAGGTAGGGCAATTGGGATTAAGTGACTTGCCCAAGGTCACACGGCTAGTTTATGTGTTAGGTCAGATTTGAACTCAACTCCTCCTGACTCCAGGGCTGGTTTTCTATTCACTGTGCCACCTAGCCACCCCCAAGGAAGATTTTCAAGTAATATATTTTTATACTTTTCACTGCTCTAGCTATAGTAACAGAGCCTGTTTATATTCCAGAGCCAAGCAAAGCACAAAAAGAGTTGCTCTATCTATCTGTCTGTCTGTCTATCTATCTAATCTATAATATCTATATATCTCTATCCTTTTCAACAAGAAGATAACCTCTTCTGGCTTATCTCCCTGCTTCAGATTTCTCCCCACTCCAGTCTGTTTTCCATATCTCAGCTGCCAAAATGTTCTTCCTAAAGTGCAGGTCTAACTGTGCCACATACACATCCATCATTTAATAAAGTGCAGTGGTTCTCTTTTACTTCCAGGGTCAAATCCTGTTCGGCATTTTTTCCATGAACAGAACACTCCATCACTGGGCACTGGAGGTTTTCTCTGGCTGTTCCCCATGACTGGGATGTTCTCCCTCCTCCTCTCCTCTTCCTGCTTCCCTGGATTCTTTCAAGTCTCAGCTAAAATCCCA
The DNA here is from genome assembly GCF_028583685.1 of Petaurus breviceps papuanus. Lineage (NCBI taxonomy): Eukaryota > Metazoa > Chordata > Mammalia > Diprotodontia > Petauridae > Petaurus > Petaurus breviceps. The sequence goes on from NW_027185698.1 coordinate 52,714,950, forward strand.
CCTTCTGCAAGAAAACTTTACTGATCCTCCTTTATACTAGCACCTTCCCTCTTGAGGTTATCGTGTTTTTATATTATTTGTACATACATTGTGTGAGCTCCCTAAGGCAGGTACCATTTTTTTGCCTTTCTCTGTGTATCCATTGCTTAGCGTGAGTGTCTGGCACTGAATTGGGGTTTAATTAATGCTTTTTGACTAGAATCCTTAAACATTTTTTTTTTATCTTTTTGGAGGGGGGGAAGGCAGGGCAATTGGGGTTAAGTGACTTGACTGAGGTAGAAGACTTAAATATTGATCTCTAGCTTAACCTCGAACGAAAGAGAGGACAGAGACTCTCCTTAGGTGGTTTTTGGAACCAGTCTTTTTAGGTGGGTGGGGAGATAATGATCTTGTCTAGATTAATCTCTGGTTCTCAGAATCCATTTCCCTGTGAAAAGTCTTGGGTTTTTTTCTACTCATTTTCCTAAAAGGAAAAGGCTGGGAAAAGATTATACATTGGAGAAAAAAATCTTAATATTTTCTTTTTTCTTTTTGCTTTTTGGAGGGCACCTGGGGTTAAGTGACTTGTCCACAGTCATACAGCTAGTTTGTGTGTGTGTGTGTGTGTGTGTGTGTGTGTGTGTGTGTGTTAAGTGTCTGAGGCCAGATCTGAACCCAGGTCCTCCTGAATCCAGGGCTGGCGCTCCACTCACTGTGTCACCTAGCCACCCTGAATTACTTGCTAAGGATCACACAGCTAGTAAGTGTAAAGTGTCTGAGACAGGATTTGCACTCAGATCCTCCTGACTTCAGAGCCAATGCTCTATCCATTGTACCACCTAGCTGCTCCTCTTAATATTTTCAGTTGAACTGAAAAGTTTTTTTAATATGATTCCATTATCTGTATAAAAATTCAACATTTTTAAAGCAGAAACAGGAAATCCTTTTTATTTTAATTATTGCCAGATTAATTTTGCCAAATGATGCAACGTTTTTCCTGCTGAAAATAGCAAAACAGGGTTCTTCTTTATAGGTTCTCTTTCCTAAAAACATCTACACGAGAGACTGTATTGCAAAAGCAGAACTTGTTTGCCATTTTATAGAATTTGACAAAAATGACAAAAATTGTACCTTGACGTCCCAATGTTCTCTTTATTCATCAGATTTGTCTGCCTCTTGGAATTCCAGAGTGGTGATCTTCACAGTTAACTCCTTAGGTAATTCTCAGACCTACCTTGATGTCGTACAGAGCAATGTGGACATGTTCAGGGAGCTCGTCCCAGCTCTAGGACATTACAGCCCACAAAGTGTTCTACTTATTGCCTCTCAACCAGGTAAAACCAATGTCTGATTTCTTTTTTACTTATTTTAAGAATCATAGCAATTGTCACCTTTCTGTTTTCTTTCTCTCAATACCATGTAACCATGTAGATTTTGCTATAAAATATACAGACACATGGAAAGCCAGAAGCACTTATACCACACCAAATTAAAATAGTCCTTAAGACATTGGGCAGTCTTAATTAACTACCCCTCATCCCCTCAAAGGGATTTCATGTAACTGTAGTTTGGTACAGACCACAGATGCTAAAACATGACTATTTTTAGTGTCCTTGAAACTCCAGTAAGGATTGGCATATATTTGGGCATCTTCAAATCTCATGACACATGACCACTACATGCCCTTCAGCTGTTATTTCTTTGACTCCTGAGAATAAGATTCATTTGTGTATGTGAATATTCAAAAATGTCAGCTAAATCTTCTTTCAGAAAGGCTCAGATATTTCTACTAAAATATAATAGTATTGAGCATTTTTAACATATTTTGTAAAGTGCCTTTTAATTATTTTCCTTCATTCTTCAAAGAAGTTTTCTTTCCCAAGGTGACAGTGCATCCAAGTAAGAGAACAATTTTTAAAAATTATCCTTTTTATGGATGTTGTTTCCTGTTAGTTTTGATTTTCTAGTTGGCTAAGTAAAGAAACAATCTCCTATGATCATAGATCTAGACTTAGAAAGAGACCTTAGAGGTCATCTGGTCCAACCCTGTTATTTCAGGGTTTCACAGAGAAGGAAACTAAGATCTAGGGTGGGCCAGATTCTAGATTCCATTCTAGGACCACCTTCTATAGGTTCCCTCCCTCTCTAAACTACCTTTTATTTCTTTTGTATTTGCTGTGTACTGATTTGTGTGGGCTTCCCTGATAGAAATTAAGTGCCTTGCGAGAAGGGAGTATTCCCTTTTTTTTTTTTTTTTTTTTTGAGGCGGGAAGGCAGGGCAATCAGGGTTAAATGACTTGCCCAAGGTTACATGGCTAGTAAGTGTGTCAAGTGTCTGAGGATGGATTTGAACTCAGGTCCTTCTGCCTCCAGGGCCGGTGCTCTATTCACCCCTCCATTTTTATTTTTATCCTTTGAGTGCCTAACATAGTGCTTGGCAAAAATAGATACTTTTTCATTTATTGGATCCCATGAGTTCAGGTATCAAACTGCATTAAGACTTTTGGGATGCCCAATATATACCTAGCCTTCTCTACTGTTACTATTATAATATACAATAAAGGGTGGGGAGAGACTTAGTGCTGTGTTGAGAAGCATTGTAGTATAGTAGAGAGCCAGCCACAGTGTCAAGTTGACTTGGGTTCAAGTTCTGTCTCTGACACAAAATAGCTATATCCTGGGGAAGTCACTTAACTTCCTAGGGAACTCTGAGACTATGAATTGGGGAACAGCTGTTGGCCTACTTTGGTAGATAGAATTTCCTTTTGAGGGATACCCTAAATTCATGAAATCATAGGCTATAAGATTAATGGGATATAAGATCTTCCTCTGCCCATTAATAGGCCTCACGTGGAGCCCATTAAGGGAAGCTTCTTAAGGGAGGATTTCTTGTAGGAAGGCTTTCACACCTTTTGCTAATTTCTAATTAGGCACTGAGTCATGAGAGTTGTGATGCCTTCTGGCTCTGAGAAGTGTATCTATACTCTGAGTTGGTGTTTTGCTTTGGGGGCTTGCTTGCTTATGAGAAGGACCTTGTGATTCCCTGGTCGATATTCTGAGTGGCCGTATGTTCAGAGCCCCCTGACTGCTCAGATGTAAAGATTCTCTCGATCCAGGGATTTATGTACAGTGTATAGTTGATTCAGGAAGAGCTCTGTCTGCTGATCTTTGTTTGTATTTTCTGTTTGTATTTGTATCTCTGTTTGTATTTTCTCTGAAGTTCAGGGTGCTGAGTTTCCCCCAGAACTAGTGAATGTAATTTAAAAAGATTGTTGACCCCTTGAACAGCCATCTTTCCTAGTAAAGCAGACCTGAGAACCTGTGCTAGCAGCCATCCTGGGTAAGCCAGTGTGGTTGCTGTCACACAGGTCCAAACTGCTTCTCACTTCAAACAAAACAAAATTCAGTGACATTATAATAACACATAGTAACAGATCTCATTTTAAAATGCCAATTTTAGACTAATGAGAAAAACAACTTCATTGTTGAGAAGATTCTTATTTCTTCGGAGGAGGAGGAGGAGGAGGAATATTGGTCTGAGATGTGAATATTCCACTCCTTGTCATTTACTTGTTCTTTTTGGTATCTTTAGGGAACTCTTAACTTGCTGCTGTTTTAACAGTTAACTCTGGATGAAGAGACTTTCTCTTCCAATGAAGATTTGCACCAGCTTTACAATTTAAAAGGCTCAGAGAGCCTAAGAAGTTAAGTGATTTGCCCATTTACCTGCTTTAGGTCAGAGATGGTTGCAGTGAATAGAAAACCAGCCCTGGAGTCAGGAGGACCTAAGTTCTAATGTGACCTCAGACACTTGACACACTTACTAGCCGTGTGACTTTGGGCAAGTTACTTACCCCAATTGCCCTCCAAAAAGTGAAAAAAGAACTCTTTCTACAGTGTAAAATGCAATATATGGAAGGTCTGTATAGGAGCCTATTCTAGTAAATTCGTTTCTGGGATACCAAATGGGTCCTGTTCATGGATACCAAGGAAAGTGAGGTTCCAGCATAATTTATTTCATAAAACATAATGGATGTTGATTTTCTTGATGAAGTTGTAAAGTGGTGGCCTGCTAGGAAGTAATGCTGTACTTTTCCTATTTGCACCCAATGTTTAGTTGAAATCATGACATATGCAGCATGGAAACTGAGTGCCTTTCCTCAAAATCGAGTGATAGGAATTGGATGCAATTTGGATTCAAAGAGATTCCAGTATATTCTTACAAATATTTTGAAAGCACAGAACCCAGGAAAGGAAGTGTGGATTATTGGTGAACAAGGCGAAGACAAAGGTAAAGTAGTTCAGATTTTTTTTTTTTAATTTGGAACATGTGATCATAAGTGGTCTTTGGGGTTCCTTTATGTTGTATCTGGGAACGTTAGGAGTTCTAGGATTTCATAGCTTGTGGCCAGTAGCTTTACTACCAGAAACAAAATCGGAATTTCTAGAGGAATTGTTCTCTTTTACATATTCTTATTTTCATGTAGGTTTAAGGGTAAAACCAAGCAATTTTATCAAATGTGATATATAAGGTAACTTTTCTTATGGAGCACAGTACCCAAGACTTGCCTTGATGCTAGCTTTCCATTCCTGTACTTAACTAAAATACATGGCTTCTTGCACTGCTCTTCCCCATGAAGGAACTTTCTTACCTTCCAGTCATCTTCCTAACCCTTGACTCCCTTTAGTTCTCCTCTCCTGGAATGGTTTCAGTGTCATTCTTACCACTGATGCTCCCCTAAACTACCATCCTCCTCCTCGTCCCCCAGGCATTCAGTCCAGAATGACTTAGAAGTGTTGTGTGTCAGCAATAATCAAGGGCTTACCTAACAAGTTAATATTCATTCAGCAAGTATTTATTGAGTACTTTTTTTGTGTAGAGTGATACAAAAATTCTAAGGATTCATGGATTTGTACTGTTGACAATCATATTTGTCAACACATAGAGACATTTTAAAATCAAGTTTTATTATATGCTCAAAACACAGATTCAGGGTTCTAAATGGCCACTGGACAATGGACAAAGTTCTCTAAGGCTTATATAGTTTCCAGTTACAACAGAAAAAGAAAGAAAAAAAAGATACAGCTGCCAAAAGGGAAAGGGAAAAATATACATTTTAAAGATATACTTGTAGAATTTATAGTAAATTAATTGAGGAGATTTACTTGTCAAAAGATACTTAAGGAGAAAAATTACCTCAGTTCAATTTGTAAATTGATCACTAAACACAGAGAGGAGTTGTCTAGAATTTATAACTACCAAATGGCTAGCATAAAACGCAGTCAAAAATTCTTTTACACCTGACCAGTTTTTTACCTTGGTTAAAATAACTGGAGGTCTCAGCTAAATTACACCATAAAGAAAGCTTTAGCTGGCTACACAATTTTTTCTTACAAATAAAATGGCCATACAGGAGCCAAATAGAAAGGAAATTTAAAACTCTTACAATAATAGTGTTGGGGAATTTTGAAACGTAGAGGTCCTAAGATATTTCTGGAGGATAATTCCTTCCATCTTGTTCCCTTTGTGGGTGTCGAGCCTGGAGTCAGAAGAACTCATCTTCCTGAGTTCAAATCTGGTGTCAGACACTTACTAGCTATGTGACCCCAGGCAAGTCACTTAACCCACTTTGCCTCAGTTTCCTCATCTGTAAAATGAGCTGGAGAAGGAAGTAGTAGCAAGCCACTCCAGTATCTTTGCCAAATAAACACCCCAAATTGGGTCACAAAGAATTGGACAGGATTTTAAAATGACTGAAAAGTTCCCTTTGACTGAAGGTCAGTAAATCAAGAGGCAAAGATAGAAGCTATAAGTTTAGTTAGTATCAGCTGATGGGTACTTGTTAGGTGGTTAATAAGTCTGCAGAGAGGTGAGACTGCTCAACCACTTTATTTATTTTAAAAGATTGAATAATGGGTACAGGATATTACATGATTTGGGGGAAAGAATGTGTTAACTGTGGTGTCCCCCAAGATCAGGTCTTTTCCAAAGGGTATATATATTTCCCTGTAATTAATCCCCTTAGAATGTCTAGGTGGGATAGGATCTTTAAGAGTGTAGACCTCACATCTCAACCATTTTTTTGACCTCTGATATTCCTTTTAAATGCTGGAAAGGTGAGAAAAGATGATTCCGCTAAACTCACAGCCTAGAGGTTTTGTCCATTTTCTCCTCAATAGCCCTGATCTAGACATAGTGAAGGGTACTGAGAAGACTTGTTCCTTATCTTCAAATCAAACATAGCAGTGAGATAAGACAAAGAGGAAGGAGTCACCTAGGTGAGGTCCTTGGCAACTCAGCTCCTTCTTAACTAAATTGGAATTTAAATTGGCACAATTCTCCCGGTAAGTTCAGTGTTGAGGTTATCAGGAATCTTATGGGAGAAATCTCTTCTCTTTGAGTCACTGCTACTGAATAAACCTAGCACAGCACAGAACTTGCAGAGGTAGAAATCTAAGTTTTATTACGCTTAAGCACAGGTCCAGGAGGTAGAAATTTAACCCTGAACCAAGATTCGTTTCTGACAAGCCTTTATAGAGAAAATTATGTCAGAGAGATAGAGAAATAAATTTTTAGGATATATCTTTAGCATGGCCTCTTAGACCATCAAGGTCACTCAGTCCTAGTCAGATTCATTATCTTATGTTTCCTTGAATTAAGGAAGAACAAAACAAAGGAACTAGGCAAACTGAGTTAAAACAAATTAGTAAACAGACTGAGTTTTAGATTTAAACACTGTGTTTGCCAAATCCTGCATATCCAGAACTACAAGACCACATCTTAGAGAAGTTAAGGTGGGCTAATTGAGGGGATTTACATATCATAAAGACACCCAGAAGCTCAGAGTCAGGGAAATTCTTCCACACATCTTTTTGAGACATGTTAAAGAAGTTGTATTTCCTTCTTCTCCTTTGTTTCTTATCTCAAGAATGTGAAAAGTCTTCCCTTAATACTGTCTTTCCATGATTCAGGTGTTTTTTTTTTTTTCCTTTAGCCCTGTGAGATTAATATTAACAGAAAACAGGCTTCAGTTAACCAGAATACTTCAGGAGCAATGGAATAATAAAATTGAATAAAAGGAAAATGAAGGATTCTTATTACAGGATTTATCTTAGAATTTCAATTTAAGGGGCGGCCAGGTAGCACAGTGAGTAAGAGCAGCGGCCCCAGAGTTGGGATGATCTGGGCTCGAATCCGGGCTCTGATACTTAGCACCAAACCCAGAAATAACTGGCCGTGTAACCTTGAGCAAGTTATTTAACCCCAATTGCTTTAAAAAAAAAAAAAGAATTTTAAATTAAGCAAAAATGGAAACCATATCTCTGAGCCCAGCTTCTACTACTTCTGGCCATGAGACACCAGATTTCTAGGACTGTAGAAGTTAAGAACTTAGAACTTGACTCCTGTTCTATAGTCACCATGCTAGTTCAGGCCCCTGCAAGGCAATGAGACATAGTATGGCAGAAAGAGCAGTGGTTTGGGAGTTGAAAGACCTGGGTTTGAATGCTGAATCTAAAACTCAGGTGATCATGGACAAACACTTAACCTCTCTAGGTTCACCTGTAAAGTGAGGCTAGTTAGATTAAATGATTTCTAAAGCTCCTTCCAATCCTAAATCCTAGGATTCTTGTTACCTCACATCTGGACTATTGTAGCTACTGCCTAACTGGACTCACAACATCCAAGTTCTTCATCTAATATGCCCTACACTCTTCTGCCCAAATAATCTCCCAAAAGAACCATTTTCATCACGAAACTCCTCTATTCAAAACCCTTCAGTTGCCTCCAGTATAAAGTCTATGCTTTTTAGCCTTTTGTTCAAGTTTTTATACAGTGTGGTCTCAGCCTAGCTTTATTTACCTCATCTCCTACTTCTCCCCTAGTTTGATTGGGCCAAATTTGTCTGCTTGTGGCTCTAAGCACAACTTTACTCAGAATGCCTTTCTTTGCCTATGGAGATCCAACACAGACTTAATTCATCAGCAAGCATTGTTCAGGATGTGCTAGGCATTGTGCTGGGGGTATAAATGTAAAAAATATGTAATCCCTCCTTTAAGGGACTTATCTTCTATTGGAGAGACAGCAAATATATGAATCTGTATGTGGATATAGATATAGATATATCTACATCTACACACACATATGTATTATCTACAGTTCAAGGTGGTTTAGGGGGAGGAGGGCACTGACTGGGGGCTGTCATGAAAGGCTTTGTGTAGAGAGTGGTGTAAAAGAAGCAAAAGATTCGTTAAAGTAGAGATGGGGGGGGCTGGGAGAGTGCTTCTCAGGCAGGAGGGATGGCTTCTGCTGAGACACAGAAATCTATTACTTCATATGTGTGAGGAGCCCCAGGAAGTCAATTCTGCTAGACTAGGGAGTGCATGATGGGGAGTAATGCACAGCATTACTGTACATTACTTGTACATTACTGTACAAGGCTAGAAGATTGATCCACACCACATTTGGAAGGACTCTGATGCCAAGCTGACCATTTCAGATCATGGTCATCTTTTTCTCCTCTGAACTCTTTTCATTTATTATTATCTGTTATACTCATTTGACAGCTGATCTCTTTACAACCTTCTGACATCAGAACTACTTTTATTGTAGTCTGAAATTATCTTCTTTAACAGGCTGTTAGTATAACTTTGGTTCCTCATAAATCCTAAAGTACTTGAGGGCAAAAGAATGTATCTTCTCCTTCTGTGGCTTCTGCAGCACTGGTGTCAAACTCAAATCGAAACAGCTACATTTTTACTTAGTAAGCCGTCAGTTAATGTTATCTATGCTCTATTGTACATTTATTCTCTTAACATTTCCCAATTGCATTTTAATCTGCTTGGGTGCAAGAGTTTTGCTTGGGGGACCTGTAAGTTTGATATCTTTGTCCTGTAGGAATTAACACAATGCTGTTATGCACATGGAAAGTGCTCGGCTTATTTAAAACAGATCTTTAAATTTTATTTAAATCAGTTATTTAAAATAATGCTTATTAACTGATTAACTCACATCTAAGTGTGGGAAAAGTTTCAGAAAAGCTTTGCTGATTCTGCAGCAATGTGGAAGTGACTACATTTCACCAGTACACATAGATTGCTCTTAGTTTTTGTCTTTGTTCCTGTTAACATTATGTTGAGAGGGTCAATCCAAGAAATACCCTTGAAAAACAAATCATTCAGTCAGTTAATCAGGTATTTATTAAGTACGTACTATTTGCCAGGCTGCTAAGCACTGGAAATCTAAAAATAAACAATGAAAAAATTTCTACTCATGTTGAAGAAATGACTTACATACTAATTAGGAAAACAAGTACAAATAAAAATTATATAGCATAGGGACAGCTAGGTGGTGCAGTGAATAGAGGGCCAGCCCTGGAATCAGGAGGACCTGAGTTCAAATCCAACCTCAAACACTGAAGTAGCCATGTGACCTTGGGCAAGTCATTTAACCCCAATTGCCCTGCCTTCCCCCTCCCAAAAAAATAGCATAAATATAAAGTTCATTAATAGTATATATTGAATGAATGAGTGAATGAATATTAATTTATTCTATCATATTTTAAATTTTGATTTGTTCTCATATAGTAAGGGGGAAATGGAGAGATACTAGTTTTGTTTAGGTAAGCTCATTTCCATATAGATTTGGGAGGAGAAAAAATTCAGAAACATTTATTACCAATCTATCAGACCATGATATAGGAAAAAACACTAGATATTTAGTCAGAAACCTATGTTTGAGTCACTTAGCTGGGTAACCAAGGGCAAATCCCTTAATTTCTATGAACTTCAGATTCTTTATTCATAAAGTTAGTATAGAATCTCAGAATCCCAGAGGCCATCTAGTCTAACTAGTACCTAAACAAAATCTCTACTGCAACCAGCTAACAGGGAGAGCATCCTGCCTTTGCATATAGACCTTAATTGGAAAAGACTCTAAGAGACTTTCACGGATTGTAGGCTCATTGTTAACAATGTCTGACAAAATACTGATAGAATAATTAGAATAAAACATTAATAGAATAATAGAAACTGAGTTATAATCTGGTCCTTATATCTTTATCTGAAAAGATTCTCTTCTAGTATTATATGAACTGCTTATACCCTTGGTCCTCCAATTGAAACCTGGTTTTGCACTCCCTCTGCTGGTGACAGCATTAGACAGATGTAGAGGTCCCAGCTTTTAGGTTAGCTCAGGGCTTCTTAAACTTTTCCACTCACAATCCTTTCAAAACTTCTTAAACTATGGGTTGTGACGCACGACCCACAATTTAAGAAGTGCTGATTTAGCTGATGTTTTTATCTGATCTTTTGACAAAACTGGGTGGCCATAGTTGTTTTTCAGGGATATAAAGCTTGGAAAGAATGGGAAGGATGGCCTTCATCTGGGACTTGAATTGACCCAAGCTTAGACACTAGGAAAAAATGCTATAGGAAGCAAGCTTTTTTTCTATTTATTGAGATTTAAAATTATTGTGAACATGATAAAGATCAACAGACCTGAATAATTCCACCTCAAACAACAGGAAACAAGGATTGTATATAAAACCTCAAATCTGTTACATACAGCTTGTATAAAGCGTGTTAATGTCAGCATGTTAGTTTTAAAGTTGCCTTATATCTGGGGTGTTCAGGAGAGCTAGCATCTCTGGTGTGAGGGCTTCCCAAGCCCTTTTCAGGGCTGTTCATCCACCTTTTGTGTCCACCTGATTCACCTAACTCTCACCTGTGGCTCCAAGAAGCTGCAGCATGTACATAGGCCACACCCTGGTAAATTGTCTGTGGGCAAATGGGCTAAACCAGGTTAAGGGTAACCAACAAACGTCAAACCGTCAATGAGTTAGGGGAATGTCATCCCCAAGCATGTGAAGACTTTCCCCAGTGGAGTGATCGGATGAAAACAGATTGTTCAACGGCCATGAAGACAGCTGAAATGGGTGCTGTGGAGCACTTAATCAGTCATGGAAGACACCAAGGTCATCTGCTGCAGCCTGGGCCATCTCTAGTCATCATGACTCTTGTCCTTCCATTGGACTTTGATGACTCAGGAAGAATGAGTCTGAGGACTTTGTGCAGTTCTGCCTCACTTAAATCCAGTTCACAAGAACGTCAAGATATCACTCTGTGATGTAATTGGTCCCCTTTGAAAACAAAGGACAGACAATATTTCCCTTTGAACTTCCTTCTCTTCTGTGCATTTTAAAAAGTATTTGATTTATTTTTTTTCTTTTCTTCATTTTTACCTTGACATCAGTATCAGTAAATCTCTCCTCTCTAACTCTGACCATTTTATCTGGCTGTCCCCATACCTGGAATGCTCTACCTCTTCAACTCTGCCTGCCAACTTCCACGGCTTCCTTGAAGTCTCAAATAAAATCTCTTCTTTTACAAGAAGTCTTTCCCAACCTATCCTAATTTTAATGCCTTCCCTCTGTTAATTATTTCCTATTTGTCCTATATATATCCTGTATTATCCTATATATGTTTGTATCCTATATCCTTGCTTTTGTAAACATATATTTTGCATGTTGTCCCTCCCATTAAATTGTAACCCCCTTGAGTGTCTTTTGCCTCTTTTTATATTTCCAGAGCTTAGCACAGTGTCTGGCACATTTAGGTGCTTAATAAATGCCTATTGTTTAAAATCACATCTGAGCATGGGAAAAGTGTTAGAAAAACTGCTGATTCTACAGTAATATGGAAATGACTACATTTCCCCAGCACATACAAATTGCCCTTAGTTTTGTCTTTGTTTGTGTTAACATTATGTTGAGGGGTTAATCAAAGAAATACCATTGAAAAACAAATCAGTCATTTAATCTGTTATCTAATAAGTACCTACTGTTTGCCAGGCACTTTGCTGAATGCTGGGAATATAAAAACAAAGAATGAAAAAAATTCCTACTCATACTGAAGCAATGCACTTACATTCTACTGGGAAAAGGAGTACAGATATTCATGTATATATATATATATATATATGTATATACGATATACACACAATTAATAAGAAGTATACACAAAATAATTTGGGAGGGAGGGTGCTAGTAGTTAGGGAAAGTAGGAAAGGCTTATGAAGATGGTGTTTGACCTATATCAAATTGTTTACCTTCTCAATTGGTGGGGGGAGGAGGGAAGAAAGGAGAGAATTTGGAACTCAAAAATTTTTAAAAATGCATGTCAAAAATTGTTTTTACATGTAATGGGGGAGGAATAAAATATCAAATCTTTTAAAAAGATGGCGTTTGCTCCAAATCTTAAAGAAAGCATTTATTAAGCACCTACTGTCTGACGGGCACAGTTCTAGGCAGTGGTGGTACAAATAAAAAGAATAAAACAATGCTAATTCTCAAGAAACACATTCTGACAGAGAGGACAATAATAATAATATCTAAATTTATATAGCACTTTTAGTTCCTGTTATTCTGTCCATTTTACAGATGAGAAACAGACAAATGACTTGCCTAGCATAACACAGCTAGTAAATTCTCTAGGCACTATTCAAAGTCAGACCTTTCTGACTCTAAAGTTCAGCTTTTTTTCCACCATGATTCTCAGTTTCCTAGACAACAAGTATATATGTAAATATATGCAGAATAAACAAATAGACTAAATCAAAATAGTTAAATACAAAGTAGTTTTGGAAGAACTCTTAGAGATTTCAGGATCAGAAAAGAATTCATACTGAGGCAGAGGTGAGGAGGGAGTTCATTCCAGGCATGTAGGATGGCCAATACAAAGGTATGAAGATGGAACATGGAGTGTGGTGTGTGCTGGACAGAGAAAGCTAGTTTGGCCGGATCATAGAATGTGGGAGGGGGAGTCAGGATGCAGAAAAGATAGTTTGGAGCCAGATTTGAAGAGTTTTAAAAATTAAACAGGGAATATGTGGGCTTTGGCATGGCAACAACACCCCTCATCCACCTCCTAGAAGTCACCTAACATCCCTCTGGAGACCATTGTGGAGGTTATTGAGCTGGATATACCCTGGAAGCATACTCCAAAGACCTGTAAGATATGGTTAGTTCAACAAAACCAAGTTTTATTGGGACAACAAAGATTTCATGGTCCAGAGTGATGATTCATTAGGATCAATCAGTTGTACATCTCTGTGGAAAACAGCTTGAAGATTAAATCTGTGCAAAATTTAAATTCACAGGGATTAGAATTTTTCGTACGAGCCAATGCAGGACCAGATCCCAGTGGCAGCCAATTCTTTGTGACCTTGACCTCCATCCAGTGTTGATGGGAAACGTTCCATTTATGCCAAGGCATAGATAGAGATGGTGAATCCTGTGAAAATAGTGGAGATAAATTCTCAGGATGTGGTGATATGAAGACTATCATGAATTACCCATCTGGATTAAATCAGTGTCTAAATGCTGGCCTGTCCCATCCACTTGCATTAACATCTCCTCAGAGCTTATTCTGTTAACCATTCCTCAGAAGACCTATTGACATCAGGCTAAATGACTTCTAAATTCTCACCTGTTTGCTCTTGCATCATCATTGTATTTACCCATAAATCCAGTGTCTCAGATGCACTAGAAATGGAAGTACATTTTAATAGTATTATTTCTTTTCTCACTACATAAATGCAATACATTAATGCATGCATACATTACTGCAACTGATCAGAACTGTTCCTCTCCTGTATTTGTTTCTTCTGATCCATCTGAGAAGTAATAGAATGTAGAATGAGGAGATGTTTAAAAAAAAACTGAATAGAGAGCTTTATATTGATGTTGAGGCAATAGGGGGCTCCTGGAGTTAATTGAAAGGGAATTGACGTGATCAGATCTGTGCTCATAGAAATTTACTTTTGCAGCAGTATGGAGGATAAACTGGAGGGATTAGAGACTTGAAGCAGGGAGACCGATTAGGAGGCCATTGCAAGAAGTGAAGAAGGCCTGAGCTAAGGTGGTGGCTGTGTGAGTAGAGAGAAAGGATCAGATATGATGGATAGGTAGAAACAGTAAGGTTTGGCAACTAATTAGTTGAGAGAGGTGAGGATTTGAGGATAACCATTTGACATAAAGGGTCTTTTTCACTTTAAAGCCATCAACAGTATATGTGAGAACCTCAAATGAAAATGTGATAGTAGCAAGAAAGGGGAAAAAGACATTTTTACTAAGTTCAGTATAGGCACTTCTTTAGCACAAAGGGTCTCTATTTAGAATTTTTTCTTCTTAACCATAGAAAGAAACTGACCTAATAAATGTAAATATATTTATTTAATTTCCAGTACCTATGTGGGGTAGTCAGGAAGAAGCGGTGGCTCCCAGCTTCCAGGTGCAGCTGTCCAACAGGTAACAAAATGAATTTTAAATAAACTTCATATAGTGTCAGAAACATGATGGCCCAGTGGCCTCTTTTAGGCATTCTAACCACTTTCAATGATCCAGTCAACCAATTTTTCATTGAAATGAACATATCTTATAGAAATTTTTTTTTTTGGCTTTTTGGAGGGAAGAGGGCAGGGCAGGCAGGGTTAAGTGACTTGCCCAAGGTCACACGGCTAGTAAGTGTTAAGTGACTGAGGCTGGATTTGAACTCAGGTTCTCCTGACTCCAAGGCCAGTGCTTTATTCACTGCACCACCTAGCCACCCCTTATAGAATTTTCATAATTGTATTTGTATAGATTCCAGTTGTATCTGTGTTACATGCTGAAAATATGGGGCCATTTCAGTGTAGATTTGCATTTAGGGATGGAGACTACACCTGTGATTTCATTGGTTTAAGTGATTGGGGGTAGTTTACTCATTTGTGATGTGGATGGACTTTTTCAGTCACTTCCTGGTGTCAAGGTAACTGAAAAGCTAAATTAGTAATCAAAAAATTGTTTGGTAAGCCTGGGATCAAAACAAAGGGAATCATCATTTTGAGACATTATTTCTTCCAGGTTGTGGTAGAGTATAGGGAGTTATCCCTCCTCTATTACAGCAAATACTTTTCTTCTCATTCTGCCACATAGTCTCTACCCCTTGGACAGTGCTGGGTAAACAAGAGCAAATTTTTTGTCGTTGGCTTGCCTTTTTAAAATGTCTCACAAGTCACTATCCTATTATAACAATATCATCTTGGGGTAGATTACAATACAATTTAGTTTAATTTGTTTACATTTTAGATTGGCATCTACGGCAATGATGCCTTACTGTCTCTTGATGATTTTGATTTCAGGATGATTTCTGTTTTGCTTTGTTTTGTTTTGTTGCTTTTTGGAGATCAGTTGGGGTTAAGTGATTTACCCAAAGTCACACGGCTAGTAAGTGTGTCAAGTGTCTGAGGTTAGATTTGAACTCAGGTCCTCCTGACTCCATGGCTGGTGCTCTCTTTACTGCACTACCTAGCCACCCCATGATTTTTTTTTTTAATGTCCCTCGTTCAGGCCTTACAGTTTCCGTTACAATTATCATAGGAAAATTAATAGTCTTCCTTGCTGTGCTCTATGCCATTTGAAATGACTGCCTAGATCTTTAATTTTTTAATTCTGTCATCAAATATTTTTAGAATGTAACATAAGGATCCCCTGTGATGAGCTTATGGGGGGATCTAAACAAGAGTTTCACAGGATAGACAGAGATGGATGGGCAGCAAAATGAGCAGCAATCTACCTCATTGAAGGAAACATCCAAAATGGAAGGGATTACAGACTCAATAGAGTATCTAAGTGATAAAATTTCTAACCCAGCTCTAACTGAAGAAAGCAATGTCTACATAATGATTTTTTTTTTTGGATTTTTGGAGGACAATTGGGGTTAAGTGACATGCCCAGGGTCACACGGCGTGTGTGTGTGTGTGTGTGTGTGTGTTATGTCTGAGGTCATATTTGAACTCAGGTCCTCCTGGTTCCAGGACCTGCCCTCTATTCACTGCGCCACCTAGCCGCCGCTACATAATGATTTATTTTCAAAGAATGTATCATCTTGTTTTAATTTTTAAAAGGAACAGAAATATAGGCAACTGCCTTTAAAGAAAACCTTAAATAATCATCAGATTCTAGGTAACTCACTAAATTGTTCCTAAAGAAGTCATATTCATGTGCCACAGAAGTTCTTATACTATGTATAGTATGTAGAGCTAAGTAAGAGTAAGTATATCTTTTCTGACCTTTTTTTCCCTTCTAACTTAGAGCCATGGAAATATTAAAAGTAAAAGGTCAAAGATCCTGGTCTGTGGGTCTTTCCGTGTCTGACCTAGTTGACAGTATCATAAACAATAAGAAGAAAGTTCATTCTGTATCAGTTTTAGCAAAGGTAAACTTTATTCTCTTTGTATCATTATGTTTTTCTTTTGATATTAGTCTAATTTGATGTTTTTTATCTGCATAAATATCTCTATTGTCATAGGATAAAATAGCTGGCTGGGGAGTTTCTGTTTTCAGTCTATTTGTTTTATATTAGGCATTTGAAAATTACAAATTATTGAATTTTTAAAAATCAGACTTTTATTACCTTTGTTCTCGGCCTTATCTGCATGTAAGATTAAGCTACAGTTTAGGGTTATTTTTTTTTATCCTTCTGCAGTTCATTATTAATATGAATCTTGGAAAGGTAGCTAATATGTTAGATGATAAGACTCTAAAAAGATTTCTACAGGCTGGAATCATGCTGAATTTTAACAAGAGGAAATAACTCAAGGGATAACTACAAAGTCCTATATTTAGGTTTTTTAAATTACATAAGTACACTATGGGGAAATGTTCTTTAAAAGCATTCTACATGAAAAGAGCAATAAATTTTAGTTGACTACAGACTTAATATGAGTTAACATTATGATGTGGTAGCCAAAGACAGATGAAATCTTAGCTTATAGTAATAGATTTTTAATGTCCAGAACAAAGAAAGTGATATTCCTTCTTCCTTCTTTGCTAGTGTCAGATTCCCTTTAGAATTCTGTTTAGTTCTGGGGGCTATATTTTAGAGAGGACATCAGAAAATTGTATTATGTCCTTGGAAGGATGATGAAGTTGGTGAAAGAGACTCAAAATCATGTCATAGGAAAGTGGTTGGAAGAAATAGGAATGTATTTAACCTGAGAAGGAGAAGGTGACATTTCCTGGCTTTGCGACCATGGCCATGTCACATATTCTTTCTAAGTCTCAGTTTCCTATCTTTCAAGTGAGGGAGTTGGATGATGATGATGACCCCTAGGCCCTTTCCAACTCTAAATCTATGATTCTATAAGTAGTAGCATGGTAAATTCTAGCTCTCTATATCAAACTGTCCAAAAAATAAAATGGATTTTTTTGGTATGATAGTAAATTTTCTTCCTCTGGAGGTATTAGAGTAAAAACTATATGACCCCTTATTGGGAGTGTCAGAGAGTGGATTCATCCATCAGGCAGAGATTGGAATTCAGTGATTCCTAATGTCCCTTCCACCTCCAAGATGCTGTGAATCAGAAATAGTGAATATTGAGGCTTACATACTGAGTACCATCAGTAATTTTTTTGCTTGTTTCTGATAACGAGATCTTAGATTCAGAAAATAAATGAAAAAAGACAAAAGAGAAAAATTCATCTTCTTAAATAATTAACTTAAAAGAAAAAAGCTAGCCCACATTTAAGATTTTAACTTCTTTTCTTTGTGAGCTATATATGTTTTCTATATAATCTTTATCTCTCCATTTCAGGGGTATTATAACATAAACAATGAAGTATTTTTAAGCTTACCTTGCATCCTTGGAGACAAAGGTGTGTCTGAAGTCATCAAAGCCTCATCGAAGGAAGATCTGGTGACTGAGAAACTCCTGAGCAGTGCATCATCAATTCATAGTCTCCAAAACCAACTGAAACTTTAAAAAGAATTTTAGTTTTGTAGTTTCTGGTACTAAAGTATACAGTTTTATAAAAGAGGTGGCAAAGGAGGTGGTTTTGAGTTTCTTTCTGTCGTTATGACTACCCAATCCTTACAGTGCTTTACTCATAGTTTTTATAAAGTACATGCCATCATAGTCCCTTTTTTAACTAGTACTTTTTTGATTATTTGAATACAAATTAAAAAGAAAAATTATACCCTGGTGTGCATTTTTCCTCCTGTGAAATCTATGCTGTACTTTAACTTTGGGGGCACTGCAAAGTATTTGGACACTTTGCTTGCAATGTGTGTTTCATTTTTAAATATGTAATGTAACATACACAAAATTAATACTTGGGAAATACTTTGAAAATGGTAAGTCATTTTTTAGTTTAAAAGTAAGGTTTAACAATCTAAGTGTGTCATTTTTTTTTTTTTAAGCAATCGGGGTTAAGTAACTTGCTCAAGGTTACACGGCCAGGTGTTTCTGGGTGGGTGCTAAGTGTCTGAGCCCGGGATTCGATCTCCAAGTCTTCTCAACACTGGAGCCGGTGCTCTTACTCGCTGTGCTACCTGGCTGCCCCAAGTGTGTCATTTTTTAAAAGATCCTATATAACTTTATAATTATTAGATTTGCACTAAGTTTCTACAGTTGATTCAAGAATTATGCAATTTTTAATAATAATATGTTTTGCTAATTATTGACTATGGTATTTAGCAAAATACTTCATTCAAGTCAAGCATTTAATAAGCAGCTACTGCTCTATGCTTAGTCATATTTTTTCTTTAATTGAATTAACAACCAAAAATGTAAAAATATTTGATATACACTTTAGAACAATGAAATTAATTTTGTTGGTATATCTGAAGGAAAAAAATAACTGTTTTGGTCTTGTCTGCCAGAAGAAATTTTATTTATTTTAACTTCAATTTAATATCTAAGTGTTTCTAACTTAAAGAGAGAAATATCCAAAATGGCACAGTCTTCCCTGGCTCCTCCCCCATGCCTTTAGACCTGTCTCTACCTCAAGGCAATTTGATGTAACATTTATAGGAATGAACAAGCAAAATGTCATTCTGTGTTAGAACTTTATCATCATTGCAAGTTAACTCTTGAAAAAATATTAATATTCCACTCTTTGTTTTAGGTATTCCAGAAAAAAATTATTTAATATTAATTTAACATATCCAAGCATTTTTACCTTAGAAAATACATTTTTGGGGTTAATATTCTACTTCAACAAGTAGGATAGTCATGTAATAACTACTCAGTTCTTTCTTTCATTAAGCTAATATAAGGTTGGGGATTATTAATATCTTAAATAAAATTGTTTCTGGAACTTTCACCAGTTATTCGATTGACAATATGTTGTTTTCTTCAAGTAGAATGTAAACTCTTCACGGGCAGGAATTATTTTATTTTTGTTCTTGTTTTCCCAACACCTGGCACAGTTCCAACATATATCAGGAACTTGAGAAATACTTGTTAAATAGAAGTTGCTGTACAAAAGAGAAAAGTATTAAAAGATTAAGTTGATGTTTGGAGACCATTTCCTGAAGGATTGAAGTGGTTCCTTTCCCTGGAGTACTTTAATAATCATTTTTAAGTTAGAAAGAGGGTACTTCCCCTTAGGTCAATTGCAGGGCAATTGCATCAGGGAGAAGCCAACAAATAAAATCAATTTTAACAAACTAGGACGTTCTCCGTTCAGTCAGTCAATTAACAAGCAATCACTAAATGCTAAATATGTGTAGGAAAGGCTTCTTGTAGAAGGGGAGATTGTAGCAAGGACATGAAGGGAGAGCAGGAAACTGGAGATGATGAGAGAGAGAATTCCAGGCATGGGGGACAGCCAGTAAAAACACCCAGAATTGTAGATGGACTGTCTTGTTCAAGGAACAGACACCACTGGCTTACAGAGTATATGGAAGACAGTAATCTATACGAAGACTGGAAAGGAAGGAAAGAGCCAAGTCATGAGAGGCTTTGAATGCCAAACAGAGGATCAGATATTTCATTCTGGAGGTAGTAGAGAACCACTGGAGATTATTGAATGGGGGCAGGATAGGGGTGGTAACAAGGTCAGATTTGTGGAGGATGGACTGGAGTAGGAAGATATTTGAAGCAAGGAGATCAGACAGCAGGCTAGCGAAGTAGTCCAGACAGTAAGTGATTAAAACCTAGACTAGGATGTTGACAGTGTCAGAGGAGGGAAGGAGGTATCTTCTAAAGATGTTGCAGAGGCAAAATCAACAAGCCTTTGCAACAAGTTGGATATGGGTGGGTTGAGAGGGAGGAGTCAACATCTGGTTGCTAGCCTAGGTGATTGGGATGATAGTGGTACCCTCAACATTAATAGGGAAATTAGGAAGAGGGGAGAATTTTGGGGGAAAGGTAATTCAATTTTGTACACACTACATTTAAGATGTCTACTAGACATCCTGTTTGATATGTCCAGTAAGCAGTTGGAGATGTGAGTCTGGAGGTTGTTAAAGAGGTTAGGGCAGGATAGGTAAATTTGAGGATTATCAGCATAGAGACAGTAATTGAATCCATGAGAGCTGATGAGACAAAGTGAAATGCTACAGAGGGAGAAAAAAAGAAGAGCCACAACACCCTTAGAAACACCCAATATTGAAAGGCATGATTTGGATGAAAATCTTGTAAAGGATAGAAAGGATATCTTGTCAGATAGAAGGAAAGAGAATAGTGTCATGAAAACAAAAGAGAGTATTCAAGATTTAGTTTCCACCCGTAATCCATTTCTCTATGAAAGACATTTTGTCCTTGGCTTTCTACACACTTTTGAAACAGGAAAAAGGTCTGAAAAATATTTTCAGGCTAAACCAATTAAGCCACATTTATTATACTCCAGCTTTGTGCCAAGAACTATGCTAAGTGCTGGGAATACAAATAGGGAAAGAAAAAGACAGACCCTGCACTCAGAGAGATTACAATCTAACGAGGAAAGATAAACAAAAAGGAAGAAGTTGGATTGGGGAAGGTGACTGACTTGGAGGTATCATGAAATCCCAAAATGTAGCTAGGTGAGAACATTTACTTCTTAATATTTCTATAGAAACTGAAAAGGAGATTTTTAATATGTTCCCATAAGTATGTGAATACAAAATATACTTTAATTTCCATCACAAATTTTTACCTGAGATTTTCTTTTAATATTGGATGAACTATATATACATTTTAATATTTCTTAAATGTTGAAAACTATATGAAGCTGATTGAATCACCAATGTGCATTTTTTTTAATGCAAAAATCAAGGACTAGGTAGACTTGAGAACCAACAAATATTAATGTTTTTTTTTCCAAACCTTTGGATAGAGTGAATGATATAAATGGATATTTATATAATGGATGTAAAAATAAGTGGATAGATATAAATCTTCTACCATTCCTGGGGAAAATAATAAAAAGTGTTCTTTGGTAATATGGGAGAAATTATTAATTACTGAATTGTGGGGGAAATTATTAATTGTTGCATTGTTGGAATCTAGCCTTCCATGACAAGAAACCAGAGTTGTATTGTTTTGAGACCAGACTAGTTTAATGCTTAATTTAGGACTCCAGGTCAGGCCAATCCCAGAAAACTTCAAGAGACCCAAACAAAGATTGATGTGTAGAATTTCCTCGGATACATTTTAGTTAATCTATGTGAAAAGTAGTCTGTGTGCCTTATTTGGAAACTTTTGTTTCAACCAGATGACTGTTTCCTTGCTCTTTTGTCTGAAACCTATATGACTTCTGGGGGGCATGCCCTATAGTCACCTATTTCCTCTGTCCCCTCTGCTAGACAATCTAATAAACTCCTTCTTAAATTTCTTCCATTTTGGGTTTTGTTCTTAGTCAACATCTATGAATTGGTAGTATTATCATTCTATATGAAGCATTATTACAATACCTCCCTTGAAAATAAAGCACCCTCAAAAGTGCTTATACAGTTCTAGCTCTAAAGCCTTGCAGTAGGGTTTAAAGGGAGAGCCTTTTAGTCTCTGACCCTAGCTTAGCATACTCTATGGTGATCCTATGTATCTTTGATTTTATTGGTGTCCAATTTTATTGGAGTGTCCTCCACTGATACAGCTCAAA
The DNA here is from genome assembly GCF_028583685.1 of Petaurus breviceps papuanus. Lineage (NCBI taxonomy): Eukaryota > Metazoa > Chordata > Mammalia > Diprotodontia > Petauridae > Petaurus > Petaurus breviceps. The sequence continues at coordinate 52,736,831 of NW_027185698.1, forward strand.
GATATGATGAACACAATGCAACACCCACAGATGGTTATTTGGTTTTCTGGCCTACAGATAAGAGACAGTAGACAGTAAACTCTAATTTGAAGGGAAGAGAGCAGATGGAAAGAGAGGTGGGGAGAAAGCAGGTCTACTGGGAGCACCAGCCTGTTGGCTGTTTCCCAGAAAAACAGGATAATGAGAAATGAGATAATATAGAATTGATTTTTTATGCCCAAGGCATAAAAGATAGCTAAATTATGTTTGGAATAATTTAATAAGTAAGGAAAGTGTTTAATATATGAGGTGTTCTTCAACATTAGTTAGAAAAAAATGTTTTGGCACCTTAAGAGGTAAACTAGAAAATTGACTTATATGATGCTATACACACACACACACACACACACACACACACACACACACACACACACAGGGTTGTTTTTTGTTTGGTTTGTTTTTTTTTTTTTTTTGCCTTTTGGAGGGCAATTGGGGTTAAGTAACTTGCCCAAATTTACACGGCTAGTATTTTTGTGTGGGTGTTAAGTGTCTCAGGCCAGAACCAAACTGGGGTCCTCCTGACTCCAGGGCCGGCGCTTTACTCACTGTGCCACCTAGCTGCCCTGTTTTGTTTTTTTAAAAGCCATTGCCCTCAAAGACCTCACAGTGTAATGAGGCAGATGTAGAAATAATCAGGTTCATATAAGTTATACAGAGTAGAGGGGAGGTAGTCTCAGAAAGGAAGGTATTAGCAGCTTGGGGACACTTAGGAAAGGTCTCCTCCTATAGAAGGTGGGTTTTGAAGGAAAGCAGGAAAATCAGAAAGCTGAGGTTAGGAGGGGAGGAGTTATTCCAGGAATGGGAAATGACCAATGCAAAAGCCCAGGAGGTGGATAAGAGTATAATGTGCAAGAAACAGCAAGTGGGCCTGTGTGGCTTGATCACAGAGTGTGGAGGGTGAAAAGTGTAAGAAGATTAGAAAGGTAGGAAGGGCCACATTAAGAGCTTTAAGTGCTACTTGTTCAGTCATTTACAATTCTTAGTGACCCCATTTGGGGTTTTCTTGGCAAAGATAATGAGAGAAATGATTATTAAATGACAAATTATTTGGGAGATTCAGGATTTTTTTCCCTTCCTATATCTTCTTTCTCTACTAGATCAAGCCAGCATCTGAAAGACATTGAGAATGGATTAACTTTCTCTTCAACTTGTTCAGACCCTACCCAAGTGGGAAAGATCATTATGTTCTACTCAGGGTTGGGTAGGGGATAGATCCTTTGTCTAGATTGCCCAAGGCTAGTGGTGGTCTGGGAGCAAGAGTGATCCAAGTCAAGTTACCCCAGCCCCTCATTAGAATAAATCCACCTCATGATATTCATTCTCATCGTTAACCAATCAGAGTTGATTGCCACACTCAGGAACACCTACTCTTCCAAGGGCATATAAGCTTTGAGTGGGTTCCATGAGGAGACTTTGGCATTTTGAGAGTGCCATTGACCCCTTTTATTATCTGCTAGCATAATTAATAAAATGATTAATTATCCAGAAACTATGTCTCTTGAACTTTTTGTATATCATAATACTAGAATGATTTGCCATTTCCTTCTCCAGTTCATTGTACAAATGAAGAAACTGAGACAAACGGGGCTAAATGACTTGCCCGAGTCACACAGCTAGTCTAAGGCTAAATTTGAACTCAAGTCTTCCTGACTCCAGGCCTACTTCTCTATCCACTACACCACCTAACTTCCCTTAAATGTTAGAAAACCATGTCTCATCTTGGAGGAAATAGGATGCCACTGGTGTTTATTGAGGTAGGGGAGGGAGTGACATTGACGTGGTCAGAGCTGTGCTTTTGGAAAATCACTTGCATCTGAGTGGAGGATAGATTGGAATGGGGAGAAACTTTAGACAAAGAGACCAGATAGAAGGCTATTGCAGTCATCCAAGGGAGCAGGCTTGAATTTAGGGTGGTGGCTATGTAAGTGGAAAGATGATGACTTGAGATGTGAAGGCAGAAATGACAAGATGTGATAATGGATTGGATATGTCAGGTGAGAATAGTTAGTTGAAGATGACACCAAAGTTGCAAGCCTGGGTTACTGAGAGGATAGTGGTGCCTTCAACATTAACAGGTGAAGTTCATAAGAAGAGACAGTTTTGGTTTGCTTTTTTTTTTTTTTGGTGTGGGGGGAGGAAAGGATAACAAATTCTGTTTTGGACTTATTAGATAAATGACCTATTACTTGAAAAACAAATTTATATTTTTATAAAGTCTTAGATAGCAGAATAAAGAGGAAAAATCCATCCTAATATTCTTTGTTGCCCTTAAAATATATATTTCATGATGGCTAATGTTAGATCCCAGGCTTATAAACATTACTACTATTATTTAGAAGGAAATGACTTATTTGTTACCAGAAACATTTTTCAGATGTAGATTTCAAGTTCCACGTATATAACAGGACATTATAGTTTACCTGTCAGATTTATAGAGAATAGAAGAATTTCTGACCAAACAAAACATAGAGCACATTATGAAATGCAAAATGGGTAATTTTGATTACTTTAAATGGAAAAGGTTTTACACAAATAAAACCAGTGCAACTAAGATTAGAAGAGAATTAGAAAGCTGGGAAATAATTTTTACAACCAGTATCTCTGATAAAGGCCTCATTTCTAAAATATATAGAGAACTGAGTCAAATTTATATGAATGTAAGTCATTCCCCAATTGATAAATGGTCAAAGGATATGAACAGGCAGTTTTCAGATGAAATCAAAGCTATCTATAGTCATATGAAAAAATGTTCTTAATCACTATTGATTAGAGAAATGCAAATCAAAATACTTTTGAGGTACCATATCACATCTATCAGATTAGCTAACATGACAAAACAGGAAAATGATAAATGTTGGAGAAGATATAGGAAAATTAGAACTAATACATTGTTGGTAGAATTGTGAACTGATCCAACCATTCTGGAGAACAATTTGAAACTAGGCACAAAGGGCTATAAAACTGTACAGACCCTTTGACCCAGCCACTTCTAGGGCTGTATCCCAAAGAGGTCATAAAAATAGGGAAAGGACCTACATATACAAAAATATTTATAGCAGATCTTTTTGTGGTGTCAAAGAATTAGAAATTGAGGAAAGGGGGCAGCCAGATGGCACAGTGAGTAAGAGCGCCAGCCCCAGTGTCGGGAGACCCAGGATCAGTTTTTGGCCTCAGATACTTGGCACCCACACAAAATAACTGGCCATGTAACCTTGAGCAAGTCACTTAACCCCAATTGCTTTAAAAAAAGAAAAGAAATTGAGGAGATGCCCATCAATTGGGGAATGAATGAACAAGTTGTGGTATATGAATGTAATAGAATACTATTGTTCCATAAGAAATGATGAGCAGGCAGACTTTAGAAAAACCTGCAAAGACTCATATGAGCTGATCCTGAGTGAGGGGAGCAGAACCAGGAGAACATTGTACACAGTAACAACCACATTGTACAATGACTAATTTTGATAGACTTATCTCTTCTCAGCAATACAAGGATCTAATACAACTCCAAAAGACTCATGACAGAAAATCTGTTCACATCCAGAAAAATCTTTGGAGTCTGAATGCATATTGAAGCATACTATTTGTTCTTTGTTTTTTGTTTCTTCATGGTTCCTTGTATTAGTTCTAATTACTATTTACAACCTGACTAATGTGAAAATATGTTTAATGGGAATGCATATGTAGAACCTATATCAGATTGTATGCCATCTTGGGGAGGGGGAGAAAATTTAGAACTCAAAATCTTATGGAAATGGATGTTGAAAACTAAAAATTAATTAATTTTAAAATATAAAGGACATTATATTACAGTGGAAGGAGTGTTACATTTTGAGCCAAAAGACTTGGGTTTTGAATCCCATTTCTGCTATTTAGGACTTGTATGACCTTGGACAAATCACTTAACCTCTCTGGGTCTCCATTTTTTCATCACAAAAATGAAGGATTTGAAATAGATGGGCCTCAACATTCTCTTAAAAGTCTTAATCATAGGAAACAATTATCACCCCTACTATCAGTTTGCCATTTGCAAAACTTAACTCTTTATTTTCACTCCATTTTCCCCAAATTTATGTAATGAATTATTGTTTTATTTTTTATTTTATTTTATATATATTTTTATTGTTTTTAAAACATTGGTGAGATTAAACCTTGATTTTACTATAGAAGCAAAAATTAATTATTTTCCCAATTGCATTGTAATTTTTCTTTTTTTTTTTTTAAATTTGATATCCCAGTTTTAATTAAGAGCACTCATAGGTCATGGATAGCTCATAGGCAGATCTTGGCTCTACCCCTGCCTCCTGTGAAGGGGCTCTTCAATCTGACCTTCTCGTGGGAAGAAACTCAGGAAGAGGAGACAGTCTACAGGAGTCCGGCAGGGGGTCTTCAGGGTCTGGTGCCCGTCATCTCGCGCCTATGTGGTCAGTGCACTGGGGCTTCTCGCTGCAGTGAGCGTTCGCAGAGATGCCCGATGTCTGGAGGATGGTTTCCAGGGGAACGTAATCCCCAGGCGAGCATCAGCACCTTGTCACCCCCTTTGCTGACAATTAACACCCCTCCACTTTGCAGCAGATCACCAGACAGGTTCCCGTGGATGCCAGCGGCCTTTGCCTTGGTCGCACCTTCACGGACTGGCTTCCCCATAGCAGCAGGGATGATGCACAGGCTGTTGTACCTTTTAAATCCCAGTGTCTTGTAACTGCTTACTTTCATCGAGATAAAGTTCTCCTTTAAAGTAGTTCCCCTCCTGAAATTTCTGCAGACCCAGGGTCTCGGGAGCGATGCCCACCATGCGCACCTCGTGCAGCTCCAGGACAGGAGGTCCTTGGTGCTGCTGAGATCCTGGGCGATCCAGCAACACACCACGCAGCCCAAGTGCTGCGGCCGCAGAGCCACGCAGGTGCGCTCCTGCCCCGGGCTCCTCAGCTCCACGGCCTCCCCTGTCGCTACGTTTCTGAGGACACAAGGGGCCACCCGGGCCAGGGCCAGGGCACTCATCTCAGGCCCTAGGGGTGTCCCCACAAGCTCCATCCACAGGCTCAGCACAGGCACGCTGGGGGGCGGGTCTGTAATTTTTCTTGAATGTGAGAAATACTGAATAAAATGGTCCAGTCTTTAAAGTTGCTAGGTGGTGATACTTAATAAATAATATTACATGAGAGATATTATTTTTAGTCATCTTGGATGTTGAACAAATAGCAGGCTTTATTATTGTTATTGTGTTTAATATTTTACTCAAAATCCTAATTTTAACATAAGTAGAAGAAAACTTGATTTTGTGATATTTAGTCCTTGTCCTTTTTTGATAGCATGAAAAGCAGTTTACCTGTGATGAACTTGGCTTTAGGACCGTATTAAAACTCTGGTTATAAATACGAAGCAGTTTATATTATACAACACTGGATACTGAATGAGAAGATCTGGCTTATTCAGTGTTACCTTGGGCAAGTCACAGCTTCTCTAAGGCTCAGTTTCCTCACCTATAAAACAAGATTCAGAGACAGGGAAGGAGAGGGAGAGAAGTACCAAGAGCTAGAAATCACCACCACATGCAAAATGAAAAGGTTGGAATTGATGGTCTGAAAGCTATTTCAATGAAGAAAAAGGGTAAGCATTCTAAGGGGACCACTCTCAATGTACCGGGAACTTGATTGCCACTTTAGATATTTAAGATAGAACCAAGAGGAAGTAATTGAGGATGAAAGGGGAAAAAATGTGGCAAGGTCCTGTGTTAGCAGCATTCAAATTCAGAATGAACCAAGAGTGGTGATGAAGCCTAAGGATAAAAGGGTCTAGTTTATATTGTGGGCAAGAGGAAAATCAAAGGCAGAATGGGATTAAGGTTTGGAGTAGGTGAAATAAGGATGCAGAGAGATTCCTTCATTCTTTCAAAAATCATTCACTAAGGGCCTGTTATATATCAGGCACTGTGCTAGATCTTCAAGATACAAATAATTAATCCTAAAACAAAAAACTCAGTCCCTGACCTCAAGAAAAGGCAAAACTTCTCAACTTTTATTTTGTATCTGTTCCTTCTATCAGAACAGTCTTTGTGCTGTGAAAGGAAGAACAAAAATCATTCAGAAAGAGGTCAAAACAAAGAAACAACCATACACCACCACTTGTTCAGCCATCCCCTCAATTTCCAATTCTTGGCCACCTATAATGTTAATGGCATTTAAGATCTTCCCTACCCATTAATAGGCCTCACATGGAGCCCATTCAGGGAAGCTTGCTTAGGGGAGGCTTGCTTGTAGGAAGGCTTTCATACCTTTTGCTAATTTCTAATTAGGCACTGAGGAGGGTTGTGATGCCTTCTGGCTCTGAGAAGTGTATATATATACTCTAAGTTGGTATTTTGCTTTGGGGGCTCCCTTATGAGAAGGATCTTGTGACTCCCTGGTGGAGATTGAGTATGTTCAGAGCTTCCCAACGGCTCAGATGTAAAGGCTCTCTCAATCCAGGGATGTATGTTGGTCTTTACTTCTCTGCTTGTATTTTCTATGAAGTTCAGGGTACTGACTTTTCCTCTGAACTAGTGAATGCAAATTTAAAAAGATTGTTTACCCCTTAAACAATTATCTTTTCTAGTAAAGCAAATCTAAGAACCTGTGCTAGCAGCCATCCTGGGTATGTCAGTATGGTTGCCGCTACAGATATCAACTACTTGGTTCCAAGTAGTTTATTTCCTTTGTTTCCTTATGACATTTTATCCTTTTTCCTCATCTTTCTACTAGTATAATGAAGTCATTGTTCCTTTTTTAAAAAACAACATGTATGCAAATAATAATTTTAATAGGTTTTTGAGGGCAATTGTGAGGTACAATTTGACCTGAATCAGGTATTTAACAGTGATTCAATAAAACTGAGTGCTAAACTGATCTGTGTCCATACTTGCATTTGACATTCAGAGATCATTCATTATAAAATGTGATGTGTAAAATATATAAAGGATATATTTAATTTTATATATAAAATATATAAAGGATATAAAATATCCTTTATTCAAGGTTATACATTAATAAATGCCTCTCGGCAATCCAAATGCAATATTATCAAAAAGAAACAGGTCCAAGTCATATAAGATTACTAAATGGGTTTTTCCCATTATTTAATACATTCATTATGGCACTAGAATAAATTTTTTTTTTAAGTTCCATGATATTGAGAAGTGAAGATGGCCTACCTTTGGTGGTTTTTTTTTTTTAAAGCAATCGGGGTTAAGTAACTTGCTCAAGGTTACACGGCAAGTTATTTCTGGGTGTGGTGCTGAGTATCTGAGCCCAGATTTGATCCAGGTCATCCCGACACTGGAGCCGGTGCTCTCACTTGCTGAGCCACCTGGCCGCCCCTGGTTGTTTTTTTTTTTTAAGTTGTAAATACTTACTAGCCATGTGACCTTGGGCAAGTCGCTTAACCCCAATTGCCCTGCCTTCCCCCCTCCAAAAAAAAGCAAAAAAAAGAGTTGGACTTGACCAACTCAATCTAATGAGAAGTCCAATCAGTCTTTTAAAAGGTATTACTGGTATTACTTCCCAAACACAGAAAACATAATCATCCATTTAAACAGAAGCTTTATCTAGCTTACATAATTCCTCAATTTTGGACCTGCTGAACAAAATTTCTAAAGTGATACTCATTGATCAGAGGTCAATGAAACTTGTTTATTTAAATAGACTAAACTTATAACATAAGATTAAGAAAATCTAATCACAAATGAAAACTGGGTAACAAATGAGGTAGCAGACAACTATTATACTTTGTACTTTTTTTTTGAGATATGCTCTCATATACTTTCTCTCTTTTTTTTTTTTTTTTGCTTTTTTTGGAGGGGGGAGGGCAGGGCAATTGGGGTTAAGTGACTTGCCCAAGGCCACATGGCTAGTGTGACAAGGGTTTAAGGCCAAATTTGAACTCAGGTCCTCCTGACTCCAGGGTCAATGCTCTATTCACTGTGCCACCTAGCCACCCCTGTTTCTCTCTTCTTAATTCCAACAAAGATCTTTTTTTCCCCTGGGGATATATTTCTTGGGAATTTCCAATTGTTTCATAAATGTATCCTTTCCCCATATGATGCCTTTGCTTTTGCTAGCATCTCTGTAAGAGAATCCTGGAACTTGGCCAGTCTTTCATCGGAAGAATTCACTCATATTCACTTTCTGTGCCTAGGGAACTCTGCACATTCCTGAAAAAATATCTTCTTATCCTATCACTAAGTTGACCCATTGTATATTTGGCTCTGTTATGTACTCTGTCGCTACTCATTCCCTTCCTGTTTTGTTTGAACAGAATCACATCAAACTTGCAGATAACATAAAGCTGGGAGGTATGGCTAATACTTTGGATGACACTGTCAGGATTCAAAACAATCCTGCCAGGCTAAAACAGATCCTTTTAGGCTTCACAATTTAAAATGGGCTAAATCAAGGCCCAAATATAATAGAGATAAATGTAAAGTCCTATGGAGGTTCATCTTCACAAGTACAAAATAGGGAGACATAGCTCGATTGTAATTGTCTGAAAAAGATCTGGGAGTTATAGAGGACTGGAAGTATGATATGAGCTAACAGGATGATATAGCAGCCAAGAAAGCCAATATAGTCTTTATTATTTAGTTGATTAGTTGCTTCCAATTCCTTATGGCCCCATTTGGGGTTTTCTTGGCAGAGATCCTGAAGTGATTTGCCAATTCCTTCTCCAGCTCATTTTACTGATGAGGAACTGAGGCAAATAGGGTTAAAGTGATTTGCCCAGGATCATACAGTTAGTATCTGAGGTCTCATTTGAATTCTGGTCCTCCTGACCCCAAGTACTCTACCCACTGCACCACCAGATTGCCCAGTATAGTTTTAGGCTTCATTAAAAGGCATAATGTCTCGAGATAACAAGTAAAGAGGTAATAGCCCCACTCTACCCTGCAAAGAACAAATCTGGAGTATTGTGTTTAATTCTAGGAACATTTTTTTTTAAATTTAATATTTTACTTTTTACTAATTACATGTAAACACAACTTTAACACTTTTTATAAATTTTGAGTTCCATATTCTCTCCCTCTCTCTTCTCTCCCCCATTGAGAAGTTAAGCAGTTTGACATAGGTTATACATGTGTAGCCACGTAAAACACATTTCCATCCATGTAAGTCATGCTGTGAAAGCACACACACAACCCAAGAAAAAGAAAGTAAAGAAAAATTATCTTCCATCTGCATTCAGGCTCTACCAGCTCTTTCTCTGGAGGACAGCACCTTTCATCAAAAGTTTTAGAACATTTTAGGAATGATATTGATAAGCTAGAGACTTCTGAGAAGAGCCAACCAATATGATAAGGAGTATTGAAATCATGTTATAACAAGCAAGGAAGTGGGAACAGTTAGCATGGAAAAGTGAAGATTTAGTGGGGACGTACAGCTGTCTCTTAAGTATTTGAAGGGATGTTACATAGAAAAACCTTGTTCTGCTCAGTTGAATAAAGCAGGAGGGGCAAGTGCCCGGCAGATGAAAAAAGTTAAATTTAGGCGTGATGAAAGGAATGCTTTTCTGACAATTAGAGCTATGCTAAAGTGGAATTGCCTGCCTTGGGAAATGGTGGTTTCCCCTTTGTGGGAGGTTTTAAGCAAAGGGCAACGGATCTAATAAGTGGTCGGTGGCCTTTGCTCTCTTATTATATATAATCCCAGGTGTATTTCTCTAACAGTCCTAATATAAAGAGACTTATTAGCTTACAGGGCTCATCAGTGGCCTATAATGGCACCTTAATGTCTGTGTTTTCTTGTCCCCTTCAGGGTATTCACTAACTCAGCCATGGGATATACTTATTATATATATTTATATTTAATATATTATATTAATATTTGTATTATATATGTAATACTTATACTTCTTTCCCAGCTCAGAGCAGGAATTCTTATAAAAACTATTCTTAGGTGGCTCCATTAACATACTCCTAGGACCTATGATTTCAAAGGTGATGCTCAGGCCACCTGAAGGAGTTGCAGAAACCTCTCCGCAGCATCCACCTGATGCTAAGCCTCCCAACGCTTAGGTACAGCCTTCCCCGAGTCCACACTTCAATCAAGTCTTTTAATTTTGTTTGGATGAACAGGCCGGAGTTTGTGCTACAACTGCAAGGCCATGGAGAAGCCGTGAGGCCGCCGGGGACACTAGTGGACAGCGAACATCACGCTCTATCGGATCATCGGACAATCCAACACCCCCATTTTGCATTAGGGGAAACTGAGGCACAGAGCGGCGACGTGATTGGTGCATAGAGAGAATAACAACAGAGCACAACCAGGCTTTCAGACCGTATGGGCAATGTGGCCTCCTTGGGCCCCGGGCCTCGGAAGTACAGACTCCGTGTGTTTCAGTTTTCTCATCGGGAAAATGGGGCTAGGGATGCCTACTCCCGCCTCCCGCCGCGCGCAGTCCTAGGTCTGGAAGCGACGGCTCGGGGGGCTGCTGCCCTGGTTCCCGGGGCCCTCCCCGCTGTGCCCCAGAGCCGCTCCTCCAGCAGCCAGGCTTTCGGCCGCGAGTCCCCAGCGCCGAGACGGCTCTCGGGCCGCTCCTCAGCTCACCACCTCCAGCCTCGCAAGCCTCGTGGCCTCGGAAGTGACGTGACAGAAACGGAAGGGCCCGCCCCTTTCGCCCACTTCCTGTTGATCAAAGGGGAGGCGGAGGTGGAGGAAGCCGAAGGGGGGCGAGGAGGGCGGGGTGGCCGAGGCCGGCGCGTCGATTGTGTAGGCCTGGCGCAGCGCCCGAGCGGCTGAGCTTGTGGGCCTGGGGGCGCGAGGTGGCCGTCATGGCGGTGCCGGAGAGCCAGCTGAAGAAAATGCTGAGCAAGGTGAGCCCTCGGACCTCCTCCCCCGGCCCTCTCCAGCTCCTCCCGGATACCGGGACAACGGCTCCTGCCGCGCGCGCGCCTTCCCAGGGCCTCCCGGGGTGGGTGCGGGGCCTCGGGCCGCCGCTGCCGCCTCCGTGGGCTCAGCCCGGGCCCCAGTCCCCAGGCCCCTCACAGACTCCCGGGCCCGGGCTCCCTGGGTCTCCCGGCGGCTGTCCGGGGCTCTTGCTGCCCCTGCCCCCGGGGCCCAGAGGACGCGCGGGTCCGGGCGGGGGCGCTCTGGTAGCGGTGCCCGCGGGCCCCCTGCCCGGCACCTCCGGGGTAAATCCCCCTCTAAGGTCGTGGGGCCGAGCCGGGGCAGATTATTAACCTTTAAACCAAGCCCAGGTGAGCCCCTGCTCCGGAACGCTGGCTCACGTTAAATATTCCCGTGGCAATAATAGGACGTGTATCCATTCTTCACTTCGCGGCCCCCGGTCGTGTTCAGGTTTCCCTTTGAGCTGCATCTGCACAATTGCAAGCAGTTCCTTAGATTTTTTTCTCAAACCAACTTTGTGTCTCCTGTCAGAAGACCACAGATAGACTTATTTTACTTAGCAAAACTGAGTGGAGATTCTTGAGGAGTGAAAGATGGCCAGTTTAACAATAATCAAGAGTTTGGGAATTGGGGAGAGAGGGCAGGACGTCCTGTATTGGAACAAAGGTCATTATCAAAAACATATCTCGATTTTTTTAGTTTGAAAAAGAATCCAACATTCTGAGTAGTCCCCCCCCCCTCCAACAGGCTGCCGTCTTTACGCAGCACTTAAACAAAACCTTTTAAAAAGTAATACAGAATTAAATGGGAAATAGCTTTTAAAATTAAGTGATAGTTTATTCACATTTGGCCATCAAATGAGGTTACTAAGCAGGTAAGCTATTTGATATACAGTTTAGGAAATGAAACCAAGTGACTTTTTTACGGTTTGTAGAACCTTGGAGACCCACCATCAACTCCCACGAGATATAATAGTAATAGTTCTCTTCAATTTTACAAATCTGTAGAGAAGCCTTTGATTAGATTGGGACTATTCCTGAACCTCTTGTGACTTGCTGTTACTTATTTTAAAAAGTTAAAATGCTTCTTTGTTGTTGTTCAGTAGTATCTGACTCCTCTGACCCCATTTTGGGTTTTCTGTGCAAAGATACAGGAGTGATTTGTCACTGCCTTTCCCAGTTCATTTTACAAATGAGGGAACTCAAGTGAACAGGGGTAATTGACTTGCCCAGGGTCACACAGCTAGGAAGTGTCTGAGGTCACATTTGAACTTAGGAAGATGAGTCTTTCCAACTGGAGGGCCCCTCCATTATCCAGCTGCAACACCTAGCTGCTCTAGATGCCTTCTAACATGGTTTGAATGTTGTGCGATTAGAATGCCTTATTCCTTGATGATATATTTTAATGTTAACATGCTTTCAGTATGTTTTATATAGTTTACTACAAGCCATTTTCCCTACAAAATCTGTTTTAAATTTTTAAAACTTACATTTTTTCCAAAATAAACATTGATTTTTATTCTTTTTGCTTCCAGTAGTACTGTTAATCTGTCTTCATATACAACATAGATAAGAATTATTGTTTGAAGTTCTTTACAGTGAATATACTTTTCTTGGATTGATTCACTTGATATGAAACAAGTAGTCTCTGCTTTGATTTTAGGATGTAGTTATGAATGCTGTTCTCACCTTCTTTACATCTCAAATATAAGGAAGGGGGAGACTGAACATTACCTAGGGCCATGTAATAGAGTAGGGAACAAACTGCCATTTGAAAAGTGCTTTTAAAAGTTCAGTTGCAGAGTTTTACTTTCACCGCAAGTACTTTCTAGTTTCAAGTTATGTAAACACTTTTGCATCTACAAAATTTAGAGTAATGGAGAGAAAAATAAGTCATAGGATTATAGCTCTAGTGCTGAAAGAGATCCCAGGCCATCTGACTCAGCGTCATTTTATAGATGAAAAAAGTCAGGTGAACAAGCATTGATTAAGTGCCTGCTGTGTGCAAGGCACTGAGGATGTAAAGAAAAGCAATACAGTCTCTGCTTCTAAGGCGTTCCCAGGCCAGTGGAGGAGATGACATGCAAACAGCTAGGCACTGACAGGCCTGTAGCATTAAGGAGGACCGGGAAAAGCTTCGTGCAGAAAGGGCGCTTGAATTGAGACTTGGAGGAAGTCATGGAAGGCGGGAGGCGGCTGAAATGAGGAGCAAGAGAATGCCAGGCCTGGTAGACAACCAGCCAAATATCTTGTTGGGAAAACGGGAGGCCCGTGTTCCAACCTCAGATCCCAGAGGGCATAGAAGAGCTTAAGGGGTAGCCTGGGAAGACAGGAAGGGGACAGGCTAGGAAGGACTTTCTGTTTGATCCCAGATGTATTAGGGGTCCACTCGTGATTAGATTGAAATATCTGACTGTCGGCTGATTGCAACAGGAAGAAACAGATGAAGGGGGATGGACGGGCAGACTGTTATGATAGTCAAGACTTGTGGTGATGAGGGCCTGGACCAGAGTCCTGATAATGCTAGAGGAGAAAAGGTAGTGTTATACGAATAGGTTGTAAAGGTAGAGAAAAAAGACTCCTCAACTGATTGCATTGCACCCCCATGTGTCCCCTACCTACTCTGCCCTACAACAGAGGAGTAGAGGATGATATCATCTAGGTTATGGGCCTAGGTTACTGGATGGAGGTGACCTCAATAAGACAACCGGCCCAGGGAAGGTAAATGAATTGCCCAAGGTTATGCAGCTTGTATGATATTTGTACCTAGGTCCTTATACTCCAGAGGCTCTTCTGTTTTATAGGATCGGAAATGGTAGGGTCATTTTTATTTTTAGCTCTGTTGTTGCAATGACAAAAGAAAAAAAAATGTTGATTGAATTAGGTTGGCAGAGCATTTCTACTATGTAATGTTTGCATAACAATTGAACTAGGATGTAGGTTCTTGGAGATGATGAACTTTGGTACCATCTTCCAGTAATTTTCTCTTCCTGATAGAACACCATAATATATTTCTTACCGCAACTCAGTTCTAGAGCTAAAAAGTACATAACTTAAGCCCCTTTGTTTGGTTCCAGGGTCCCCAGTGGTTGCTCTTCAAGGAAGACCTAGGTCTGTTCATTGTTTGTCCTTTGCTCTGGAAGAGGACCATGGCACCAGAAAGGTGATGCCATAACTTAGAGGTGAATTGGATTTAAGTGAGGGAGGGCTTCTCAGAGTTACCAGCCTTACTGTCCTCTGGAGCCATCTGGATCCAATGCCAAGATATAGATCAGGGGGACAGGAGATGGCCCTGGATGCAGTGAGAGACCTTGGCCTTTTTGAGCTAAGGTCTTCCCATGTCTTGGTTTGAGGTAACACCAGTGACTAAGGCTAGTTAAGAAATGTAGCACAGAACAACCTCTTTTATCTGCTGTCTCTCCCACCACCACTCCCCCCAAAAGCACAGTAGTATTTCACTGCATTATTCTCACAGTTTTTATGCCAAATTTATGCCCAAATTTGGGGTGCAACCATTATGTGAAGCCTTTGTGTGTTTTTTTAAATTGGGCCAGTATTACTTAAAAATCATTTATTACTAGACTATTGCTGGCAGATGACTTGTACAGTTTAGCTAGCACAGAAAGGTGCAAGTCTTACCATATCACATGACTTACCCGCGGCTGCTCTGTCTTTGCCCACTCCCCTGGCATGTGCTTCTCTTCATTGGGTTGAATGACAATACCATTAGTACTACAGCGCTGTAAACAAACCACTCAAGTCAGCTTTTGAAAATACATTTACAAGTTACATTTACAAAGAAATACATTTACAAATACAACAAGAGTTGTGCTGAGAATTCTAGGCTCACAACTCAATGTCTGAGAGATAAATGCCTAGCTGGTGAATACATTGCTGCACATTGCTGCCCTGTTTACCTTAAGAGGCATGATGAACAGAACTATGCCATGCAATGATTATGCAATAAAAGGTTACAAACAAATTTTTGGACTGAAAAACAGGGTGTGATGATTATCTGGTGGCAACAATTATGCAGTGAAATTCAGCATTGCCAGTGTAGCCTTCCTCCAGATCATGTTATAACTTCCACTTAAGAATTATGAATTTTCATAGCATTCTTATTCACTTTCTATTACCCCATTACTCCCAGAGACTTTTCGCTCCAGAGAGTTGAAAAGGATCCACAGTTTTAAGATGCTGTTTGTACCATTGGTGTCAAACTCAACAGAAACTGCCACATACCAAAATGCCCTTCCAGAGAGGCTGGGCCTTATTATTGACTTCTGTTCAGTCAGTTCAGTCTCATGCTGACCCTTTGTGGCCTCATCTGGGATTCTCCTGGCAAAGATTCTGGAGTGGTTTGCCATTTCCTTCTCCAGCTCATTTTACAGATGAGGAAACTGAGGCAAACCAGGGTTAAGTGACTTCTAAAACCACAAATTAACCTTGTGTTTTTAAGTTTTTTTTTTAACATTTCCCAGTTGCATTTTAGTCTGATTCTTTGACCTCTCATTATACACCCTAAATTTACAGAAATAAAAGTAGACGTTGGTGATATTCCCAAACATTTCATAGTATTTTTAAATTTTTCTAAACTTTACATTGCACATATGAAATAATAAAATCACCAGTGGAATGCTTCCAATGAAGTGGGAGATGGAAAGGCATGAATGACTTTTTTTTTTACACTTGAGAGAGTACTGATAGTGATGAGGTCATAGATCTTAGAGTATTGAAAAATAAAGCATTCATATTTAGCTCATTTTAATTTTTGAGGTGCTTTGATGTGACATAGGGAGTTGTCACATGACAGATGAAGTAACTGAGGTGCAGATTTAACTAAAGTGATGCATTGAACCAGATGCATAACCCATTTCTGACATTTAGCACTGTGCCTGTCACGTATTAGGTGCTTAACAAATACTTGTTGGCTTGACTTTCTGATCTGTTATAGTCTGTGCTTCTTCTATAACTTTTCCTCGTTTCCTTATTGAGATTACATTATGTAGATACATAGTACATTTTGCCTTTTAGGAAGAATGCAAATCACTCAAAAAGCATTTTAAGCCAAAGCATTATACGTTGCAAAGGGTTGTAGGTGTACACAAAGAAGGCACTCCAAAGAGCTAGACCTCGCTCATGAAAAGTTAATAAATATTTAAATGAACTATATAGCAATAATTATGTCCCAAGGTAATAAATACATGATTAATTGTTAAATAAGTGGTTATGGATAAATGTTGTGAGCTCCAGAGAGTGAACTCCTTGTAGGCTGTGGAGTTTGATCTTGAAAGGCTTCATGGAAGAGGTGGGATGTGAGTTGGGCTTTGAAGGGTGGTAAAGAATTTAATCGGAAGAGAGGAACTGTAGGACCTGGTGTTGTAAGTGGAGAGCAGCAGGAGCAAAGTATAGGAGAAGAATATGGTGAAAATTAGCAGATTAGTTTGGTTGGGATGAATGGTTCCTGCTAGGAAGTAGGTGGTGGGGCTGGAAAGGTATATTTGCTAGAAATTGAGAACGCCATAGGATCATATATTTCTAGTTGAAGGGGCCTTGCAGGTCATCTAGTCCAACCTATTTATTTTACAGGTGAGCAAATTGGAGCCCAGACAGGTTAAGTGAAAATGTAACCCAAATTTATGAATTATCACTCATTTTCCATCTTTTTGAACTTCTCTGGACTTTGCCATTATGCCTCAGGAACCTTTATACTCCAAGATGCCATCAGTGCTAGAATTTGTACCAAGTCAGTAACTGCTGTCCCCAAAGCCCTTCCTTCCCTCTGATTGGAGGGTGGAGAGTTTAGAGCAACTTTAGCAGAACCTCCAGGGCCATCTCTTCATTTCCAACCTGACTGTACTCCTGGACTTCATGACCCTCCCCTTCCCCACTTTCACTTTCATTTTGTGTGTTGTCGTTTCCTATTAGATTGTAAACTCTCTGAAGGGAGGGATTGCTTTTTAGCCTTGGTGCCCCCAAAATTATCACAGGGCCTGACACATAGTAAGTACTTGATTGATTTTACTCCTCTCTGACCAATAGCCAATCACTTGCTAAGTGTTGATTGTATTTTCTTTCACTTAAAGTGGCTAGTTCTTAGTTCAAACTAAACTACCACCCTCACTCAAACTCTCTTCACCTCTTATATTTCAATATATATTTGGTTTCTTTCATAATCTTATGCATTTTATTTTACACATTTAAAAACATTGTTCTGAGAAGGGGCCTAGAGACTTAACCAGGCTTGCCAAAGGAATCTGACACCTAAAAAGGTTGAGAACTTTTGCTATAGGATAAAATACAAATTCCTCTGTTTTGAAGCAGTTCATTGTGTGGCTTGACTCTACCTTTACAAATTAACTTATTATTTTCTTTAATGCATTGTACCTTTCAGATGAATTAGTCTACTTTCTTTTCCCTTACTCTACAATTTCTGCTTTTTCTGTGCATTTGCACAAATTTATCCCTATGTGTGAAATGTACTCCCTTTTCACTTCTGCCTTGTCAATACCTCAATTCCATAGACACTCTCTGTTCAATGCCAGCTCCTCAGGCATTCTATCTAGACTTATCTCTCATGTACACTCCCATCCCCCAACCTCATCTTGCTAGTGCTCTCTCCCTGGCAGTTTCTGTATGTGTATGTATGTGTATTTTTTAAAATTAATTTTCCACTTCCCCAATTGATATATTGTCAAAAGATATGAACAGCAAGTTTTCAGATGAAGAAATTAAAGCTATCTGTGGTTGCATGAAAAAAAATACCCTCAATTACTGTTGATTAGAGAAAAACAAATCAAAACAACAAACAGGAAAATGACAAATGCTGGAAAAGCTGTGGGAAAATTGGAATACTAATGCTTTGTTGGTGGAGTTGTGAATTGGTCCAACCATTTTAGAGAACAATTTGGAGCTATGCCCAAAGTGCTATAAAAATGTGCATACCCTTTGATCCAGCAATACCACTAGGTCTGTATCACAAAGAGATCATACAAATGGGAAAAGGGACCCACATGTACAAAAAATATTTATAGCAGCTCTTTTTATGGTTGCCAAGAATTGAAAATTGAGGGGATGTCCATCATTTGGGAAGTGGCTGAACAAGTAGTGATAAATAAATGTAATAAAATGCTATTGGGCTATAAGAAATAATGAGCAGGTGGACTTCAGAAAAACCTGGAAAGACTTCTGTTCACTGATCCTGAGTGAAATGAGCAGAACCAGTAGAACATTATACACAGTAATAGCCACATTCTGCAGTGGCTAAGTGTAATAGACTTGGCTCTTTTCAGTAATGCAAGGATCTTAGACAACTCCAAAAGACTCATGATGGGAAATGCTGTCCACATCCAGAAAAAGAACTATGGAGTCTGAATGCAGATGGAAGCATATTGTGCACTCTTTTTTTGTGTGTTGTTGTTTTGTTTGGTTTCTTTCTCGTGGTTTCTTGCATTGGTTCTGATTCTTTATAATATGACTAATGTGAAAATTAAAATGAAAATTAATTTTCTATGCACCTATTGTTCTCCATTTGTCATTTTTTTCATTGTTGGTTTTTTTTTTTCATTCCCAGGACAGTAACTACATAGTAGTCAAACACTTAATAAATATCTGTGGAGCTGAATTGTTGAACTGCTTAGGGTCACCCAATACTCCAATTCCAAATCCAGAGTTCTTTTTCCTGGATGGCACCCTTGCAGGCAATTCTAAGGAATTGAATTTTATCAGCATTTCTGATAGAAAGTGGTAGGAAGACCTAGAAGAGGTACATATGGGTTACATTTTCACATTAAACTCTGATTTTGTTTTTGTCTTCTAGTACAAGTACCGAGACCTAACTGTACGGGAAACTGTCAATGTTATTACACTGTACAAAGATCTCAAACCTGTACTGGATTCTTATGGTGAGTTTTCTTTTTTATTAAAAAATCTATAGCGTACTGCAACGTTACTGTTTGTTTATACTATTTACTGTTTCCTATTTGTTTGTCAAGTTCATTGTTTAAAATTTATCTCTTCTCCCTTGTAAAAGTAAAGGACGATGAGACAAAATAAAATATTCAATAACTTTCACTTTTTAATTTTAAAAACTTTTTCACATGGAACATAAACGTTTTAGAGCTAGAAATGCACTTAAGACATACATCCAGTCTAATTCATTTTATAGGTTAGAAAATTTACTTCATTGATCCTCAGGTGGAAGAACCACAGATAAACATACATTCACTTTTGTGTAGTGAAACCAACAAGATATATGTTCTATAGCAAGCCAGTACTGATGAAGGTTTGACCCCCAATTATTGTTTTAGTCTACAGGGTATAAATTTCCTGGGCTTTGTATAGTCAAATACTATCACCAAATGCCAGCACACATTTATAGAGGCAGACTAAAATGCTGGATTTGGAGGTAGCCACTTAGATTTGATTCCAGACTAATTCTTGCTACTTTTGTTAGCTTACAGAAATCACTTAGCTTCTTCCGGTCATCAGTTTCATCTGCAAAATGTGTGAGTTGGAGTAGATGTCTTGTTAGGTTCTTTTAGATCTGGGTGTGTGGTCTGGCTTCCCGTCTCTGTCCTTTTATACTTTTTTACTTAAGTGCTATCCCTTTTTGCCTGCCTTAAATATAACACATTCCCTGCATTGGCTTTATAGAGCACCTTTTCTTTCTATCTCTGTCACTCATATATACATAGGTCTACAGAATGAACTGCTTTTCTTTCATACTCATATAACATTACAGGGTGGGGCCTCGTTGGTGAGAGCCCTCACAAAATAAAAAAATATATAAATATACTTAAGTTTTGCTTTGTAATTCCTTTAATGATACACACATATTTTACCTAATGTTCTTCAAAATGGAGCTTGCATTTGGAGTCATATCCAAAGGTCTTCCAGTGTCCTGAATTCATCCTAACAGTTTTTTCATTGGGCCTTAATTTGACCATCCTAATACTTGGCTCTTTCTTAGTATCCTTTGTCTGGTTTATCATTTTCCTCCTACAAGGTGAGAGGGGCAGGGGTGGGGAAGAGGAGTCAAGATGGCAGAGTAAAGGGAGGGACTTAGCTGAGCTCTCTTCCAAATACCTTTTAAAAATGACTCTAAACAAATTCTAGAGCAACAAAACCCACAAAAAAGATAGAGTGAAATAAATATCCAGCCCAAGATAACTTGGAAGGTTGGCAGGAAACGTCTGTCAGACCTGGGTGAGGCTGGAACATAATCCAGTTCAGGTTAGCCCCAGCTAATCAGGAGCAGGCGTTGGTAGTAACTGAAGCAGCAATCTCTGCTTCCGGAGCTCTCAGCCCACAGATGGTAAGGAGGGGGTCAAACAACTGGTTAGAAGGAAATTACAGGGGTCTTTTTTGCTAGCACTGCAGCAGGACTCTGTTGCTTTGCCCGTACTTGGATCTGGGTCACAGTCCTGGGTGGCAGTCCAAGGGCAAGGAGGAGCTGTAGCACACCAGATCTTGTGACCACAGTAGAGGGGTGACCCTCCTCACAGTTACAGGGCAGAAAAGAATGCTTGTGGTTGCTCACAGACCAGAGCACAGGCCAGGACAGTAGTAAACTCTATTTAAATCATACCACCTTGGAAGAACTGAAAACTTATAGGTCTCCAGAAGTATCTATGATAATAGCTGCACAAAATCCATGAAGCTTGGGAAAGTGAACCCTCCACCCTGAAAGTTGAGCCCTACTTTAACAAAGATGTAAACTTCAAGTGATAGGCTGGAGAAATGAGTAAAACAACGGGGAAAAAACCTCTGTCTCTAGAAAGTCATTATGATGACAAAGAAGATCAAAACACACACTCAGAAGACAACAAAGTCAAAGCTCCTATGTCTAAAGCCTCCAAGAAAAATACTAATTGATTTCAGGCCATGGAAAAGCTCAAAAAAGATTTTGAAAATCAAGTAAGAAAGTTGGAGGAGAAATTGGGAAGTGAAATGAGAGTGATACAAGAAAATAATGAAAAATGTGTCAACAACTTGGTAAAAAAGACACAAAAAACACCAAAGAAAATAACATTTTAAAAAACAGAGTAGGCCAAATGATAAGAGGTCCAAAAAGCCAGTGAGGAGAAGAATGCCTTAAAAAGAATCGGCCAAATGGAAAAGGAGATCTAAAAGATCACTGAAGAAAATAATTCCTTAAAAATTAAAATGGAGCAAATGAAAGCTAATGACTTTATGAGACATCAAGAAACAATAAAACCAAAGGAATGAAAAAATAGAAGACAGTGTGAAATATTTCATTGGAAAAACAACTGACTTGGAAATAGGTCCAGGAGAGATAATTTAAAAATTGGACTACCTGGAAGCCATCATCATCCAAAAAAGAGCCTAGATGTCATCTTTCAAGAAATTCTCAAGGAAAACTAATATTTTAGAACCAGAGGGTAGAATAGAAATTGAAAGAATTCACAAATCATTTCCTGAAAGAACCCAAAATGAAAACTGCCAAGAATATTATAGCCTAATTCTGGAGTTCCCAGGTCAAGGAGAAAATATTGCAAGCAGCCAGAAAGAAAATTTAAGTATCATGGAGCTGCAGTCAGAATAACACAAGATTTGACAGCTGCTTCTTAGAGAATTGGAGGGCTTGGAATATAATATTCCAGAAGGCAAAGGAGCTAGGATTATAACCAAGAATCACTTACCCAGCAAAACTTAGCATAATCTTGGGGGGGGGGGGGGAGAAGAAATATTCAGTGAAATAGAGGACTTTCAGGCATTCTTGATAAAAAGACCAGAGTTGAAAAGAAAATTTGATTTTCAAATATAATGCTTAAGAGAAGCATAAAAAAGCAGCAGGAAAGGGAAATCATAAGGGACCTAATGATCTTAAACTGTTTACATTCCTTCATGGGGAGATGATATTTGTAACTCATGAGACCTTATTATTATTAGGGTATGTAGAGGGATTATATATATATATATATATATATAGACAGGGAATGGGTGTGAATTGAATATGAAGGGATGAAACAAAAAAAATAAAATTTAAAAAGTGAGAGGAATGTACTGGGAGAAAGAGAAAGGGAGAGGTAGAAAGGGGTAAATTACCTCACATAAAAGTCAAGAAAAGGCAGTGGACTTTACTCTCATCAGAATTGACTCAGAGGGAATAATATACATGTTGAGTTGAGTATAGAAATCTCTCTTGACTTTTTTTTTTTTGGATGTGTTGTCTTTCACAACATGAATATTATGGATGTTTTGCATGACTATACATGTATAACCTCTATTATGCTTACCTTCTCAATGATGGTGAGTGGAGAGGGGAGGAAGGGAGAGAATTTGTAACTCAAAGTTTTAAAAATGAATGTTAAAAACTGTTTTTATATGTAACTGGGGAAAACTAAAATAGTAAAAAAATTTTAAAGGAGCCTTGGGGGACACCATACTTGTCCTTGACCTTGGTTTCTCTTGGTTCTTTGCTTCTCTTCATTCTCTACACTCAGCTCACCTTATGAAGGAGGCTTTTCCTGGTCTGTCCATATAGTATCTCAGACCCATGTATTCATATTTCCCTCCCCTTCCCATCCCCCCATCCTGTTCCTTCCCAGTGAGATTGCTTTCCATTTACAAGGCACATAAGGTTTCATGTTAGCTCCTTGAGGACATCTTTTTTTTTTTTTTACCCTTTCTATCCTCGTTGCTCTTTACTAAATGATTATAATAGCCTCTTAATTGGTCTGCATCCCTCAGTTCTCTTACTATACTACTTTCAGGGTAATTTTACTTAAGGTCAGATCTCAATGTATGATATCCCTGTTCAGTCAGTTTCAGTGCCTTCCTTCTTACATCTAGGATAAAATATAAACTCTTACGTTTACAACTTTTAAGCCATTCACAACTTGGTCCCAAACTATTTTTCCTTTCTCATGGGTTATTATCCCTTCTGCACTCTTCAATCCACCCAAATTGACCTGTCTGTGGATCACTCATACCCCATCTCCAATCTCTGTGCTTTTGTACTGGTCACACCCTTCTCCCCCTCCCCCCACCCAGCTGCTAGTGCCCTCCTTCTTACACTATATTTAGTTTAACTCTACTCTGTACATAAGATGTCATTTGATATGTTTGTGTTTCTCCATCCCCCAGTTAGCAATGACCATTTCCCTCATGCCTTAAATAGTATTTTGTTTTGTAACTCTCTGATACCTTATCAGAGAGGTATCTTATCATATGGTATCTTATGATACCTTATTAGACTATAAGCTACCCCCTGCCTGGGATATACTCCTTCCTCATTTCTACCTTTTAAATTCCTTTTCTTCCTTTAATGTTCAGTTCACCCTACCCCAAGTTTGAGGTGTTCTCTTCTCCCTCAGATTTCCTTAATGTATGTTGTCTAGTTGTCTTTTATCCTATTTCAGGGATTTTTAACTCAAAGACCTTATCGAGTTTGTGGATAGATTTTATGGGGTCAATGCTTGCAAGAATCTTTATTTCAATATAATTCCTTTCTAATTCTATTTATTTTTTTTAGGCATTTCAAAGTATTCCAAGGAGTCTTATCTCCCAGTAGAATATAACTTCCTTGAAAACAATAATTTTTTTTAAAATTTTCTGTACCTAGGCTTAAACATTCACAGTGTTTTACTAATTATTTACTTATTCTCAATTGAAAGACAGTGAATTAATTAAATCAGTATCAAAATAGGACTTAGGTTTTACTTTATGTAAAAGCAAAAAGCATTTTTATAATTTTCCAGTACTTCATTTAGTGGCGTGTTAACAGCTCATTTAAAAAAAATGAAATATTGTGAATTGAATGTGATGTTTATAGTAACAATTAGTCCTTAGATTATGCATATTGAAGTGTTAAGTTCAATGTGGTATTATTTTAATATGGTTATGTATGTAAGTATGGTATTTGGGGAGCCTTGTGTGACTGATAGATGAGGGTTCTGCATGTTCTCCATTCATTTTTTTCAGGGAACTTGGAAGCAGTTTTCTTCTCTTGATGTGTATTTTCACAAAGCAGATCTTATTGTGTGACTCAGCAAATTATATTTTGTTGGTATGCCATGCTTTGTGGATAGTATATTGTACATTTGAAAGATTTATTAAAGACAGTATCAGTTTTAACTACATTAGCTGGAAACACTTTGAAAGTGCACATGATTAAAACCTTGTTTAATTTCTTCTAGTCTTTAATGATGGCAATTCTAGGGAGCTAATGAACCTTACTGGAACAATTCCTGTGCCTTATAGAGGTAAGTATCGGAAATTGTGTTTCAAAATAAGAATGTATATCATAAGATGTTTTGCTAAAAAAAATTGTATGTAAATATACTTTGCCATTAATTGATTGATAGTTAATGATTCATTTTCATTTACTAATGGAATCTCGCAGTTTTGCTTGGTTTCTTAGCCTTTGTCAAGTAGTGATTTGTAAATATGAATTTAGGTGAATTTGGGGTTCTGATTCCTCTAGGCCTATAATGTGAGATTTGGAAGGAGCTTTCTAGTGCAAGAACCCCATGACTGAGCAGTGCCCAGTGATAGAGAACTTTACTAAGTGACAACTTATCTCCAAATCCAGTAAACACTTATTTTTTAAATTGTTGAGAAGCATTTATTAAGTACTTTCTATTTGCTATGTACTCTGCTAAGTGATTGGAATGCAAAGTCACAGAGAAAAACAGTCCCCTCATGAAACTTAGATACTTTTTTTTTTTATTTTTGGTAGCATTCTCTTTTTTTTTTTTGTATTCCAGATTTTCCTCTACCTTTAGCCCCTCCCCTTCTCATTGAGAAGGCAAGCAATATATGATCAATTATGTATGTGAAATCACACAAAACATTTCCATATTAACCATGTTGAAAGGGAGGAAAAGGCAGGAAAAATAAAGTGGAAAAAAATCATATTTCAGTCTGTACTCAGAGTTCATCTGTTCTCTCTCTGGTGGTGGATAGCATTTTTCATCACGGATCCTTTGGAATTGTCCTGAATCACAATAAACATTTATTTTTAGTTTATAACATTCAGTTCCACAAGCTTTTGAGTTTTAAATTTTCTCTCCCTCTCCTCTCCCCCTTCTCCTGCAAGATGGTGCAATCTGATATAGGCTCTATATATACATTCACATTAAATATTTTCACATTAGCCCACAGTAAACATTTATTACGTACTTACTAAGTGCCAAACACTGTGCTAAGCACTAGGGATGCAGTTAATAAAAAGAAAGATGGTCATTTCCCTCAAGGAGCTTATAGTCTGATGGGGGGAAGCAGCCCAGAAAGTAGTGGAGCAGTGTCAATGAAACAGACTTATTCTGGAAAAAGATGACTTCCAGAATTTAGAGGTCTAAGAAAGAAAACACTCAATCTAGATTTAAAGCATCTACAGACTGTGCAACAATTTTATTGGGAAGGTAATGCAGAAGAAGCTTTTAAATTAAAGCCAAAATTGGTTTGTCAATCTCAAAATCCTCAAGCTAGGAGAGATACAACTATCAATCACTTAAAATCCTCAAGCTAGGAGAAGATACAATTATCAGTCACTTTCAGTTCTGATTTTCAAATAAGAAATCACCAATGACTAAAGCTATTTTCAAAAACTGGTTTTCAAGTTATTTTAGCCCAGTTGTTGAAAAATGTTTCAAGGACAATAGTAGCAAATTGAAAGTCATTCAGTCATGATTGCACATATATAACTGATATCAAACTGCTTATTGTCTGAGGGAGGGAGAAAATTTGGAACTCAAATTTTTTAAAATGAATATTAAAATTTGCCTTTATATGTAGTTGGAGGGAAAATACTATTTAAAAAAGGAAAAAAAGACAGTCTTTTTTTTTTTTTTCAGTCAGTCAGTAAACATTGCCTATCGTGTGGCAGGCACTGTGCTAAATGCTAGATATATAAAGAAAGACAAAAGATAGTCCCTGCCTTTGTGGGGCACAAAATTTAATAGGGAAAAAAACATGCAAACAGCTATGTACAAACAAGCTATATATTGTATAAATTAGAAATAATTTAGAGAGAGGGCACTAAAATTAAGAGGGAGTGGGAAAGGCTTCCACCTTCTGGGAATATTTTAACTGGGACTTGAAGGAAGATAGGGAGACCAGGAGAAAGACATAAAGAAGTAGAGCATAAACACTTACTAACTGTGTGACTTTGGGCAAGTCACTTAACCCCAATTGCCCTCCAAAAAGCAAAAAAAAAAAAAAGTAGAGCATACTATGCATAAGGGACAGTCAGTGAAATGCCCAATCAGGCGATGGGGTGTACTGATTTTAGATAATGCCTTTAGTCATCCAGCTACTCTTGGTTCATTGTATAAAAATGTGACCTGCAAATTCACCAAGATGTGGATAAAGCTCTCTACACCTATCAACATATGTAGGAGGATCCTACTATAAGAAGGGGATGATGATTCAGTCTCTACTGCTAAAATAAATGATAATCATGACATTTTCATCATAAGAGTAGGCTTGTCTTTAGGTAAAATATTCAATATTATTTACTGTTTAATTTTGCTTCCCTTAACTTCATAGCATAATAAATGAATCAGAAATATATTTTTTTATCCTTTACTCTTATATTACATTAATAAACAGAATAAAATCATTAAAAAAAAGAAAGTAGCAGAGCAGGGAAGACTAGGGGTACCCAGTGTGGGGACATCTTATTCTGTGTTGTTGAAACTGGGCAGAGGAGCAGATGCAAAATGGAGTGAGCTGAATCTGGTTTCTCCCTTCTGTAAAGGAATGAATTAGGAGGAGTTTGGTACTCTACACTCCAGTCAGGGAAGAGAGGAGGCTGAGGTGTGTCAGTTAAGGCTTGGGTTAGCAGTATGGTGATTAGACATGATAAGTTTAATATGGAAGGACATCTTGGCCAGTGGAATTGAACTCAGGCAGAGCAGCAGAGTAAGCTGATCTTTAGTATTATATTTTCCAATTTAAACATTCCCAACTCCTGTGACTGGCATCCTTGTGAATCCTCTTGGCCTTCAACCCTTAATTAGCACCTGTTTTTTGTTCGTCTGAAACTACGTCTCACATGTAGAGGTTAGAAGGAGGTGTGTAAACCAGACTCATTCCTGTATATCTTCCTCTCAGCCCAGCTTTCCTGTTACTGTCAAGGACACCTACTTCCTTCTCATATCAGCTAAACCTACAACCTTGATAGCATCCTTATCTCCTCACACCACATATCCCATCTGTTGGTTACGTCTTGTTTCTTCCTTCACAGTGTCTCTTGGACATCCCCTTTCTTCTACTCACATGATCACTGCCTTAGTACAGGAAATTGTCACCTCTCAACTGGACTATTATGGTAGCCTTCTGGTTGGTCTCTTTGCCTCACTTCTCTTCTTACTCCAGTCCATCCTCTGCTTAGTGATTTTTATTTTATTTTTTTTACAGAACAGCTTTATTTTAAACTACATTTTAAGTTTAAAATTATTAAATCACAGTGAAAAAAATAAAAAAGAACAGTGCGGCAAGCCTTGAATATAGGGAGGATCTGATGTTTGACCTGCCTGATCATCCAAGTAGTGAGTGTTACCTATTCTAAGTGGGTCAAGTGATTTTCATAAAGTACAGATGTATCTGATCACATCAAACCACTTCCCACTCAATAAACTAGCTCCTTAGCACTTTCAGGTCAAGTATAAAATCACTGGCATGTAAACACCATCACAATCTTACCTCTTCCTACTTCTTTTCTTATGCTTAGCTTCCCTCCATGCCCTCTATGATCCAGTTAAACTATTTTATTACTCTGCTTATACACAGCTGCCCTATCACTATGCCTTTCCACTCGCTGTCCTCCCTACCTGGAATGCTGTGTTCCTTCACCTCTGCCTCTTGGTTTTCCTGGCTACCTTCAGAACTCAGCTTAAATCCCAACTGTGTAGGTTTTTCGTGCTCCTCCTCACCTTCTGAGATTTCTCATTTATACTGCACATATTCTATTGGTACAAAGTTATTTGAATATTTTCTCTCTCATTAGAAAGTGAACTTTAGAGCAAGGACTATGTTCTGCCTTTCTTTTATGCACAGTGCTTAGCACAGAATTTGATACAAAGTAAGTGCTTAATAAATGCTTGAGTGACTGAGATGTACATTTGTAGCATTGCCAATTTATTTTGCATATTTAATTTTCTTAGAGTACAGCCTAACTGTACTTTTTTGTTGTTTTTGCTTTTTTGAGGGGGGGCAGGGCAATTGGGGTTAAGTGACTTGCCCAAGGTCACATGGCTAGTTTTTGTGTTAAGTGTCTGAGGCCGGATTTGAACTCAGGTCCTCCTGACTCCAGGGCCAGCTGCTCTATTTACTGAACGTCACCTAGCCGCCCCAAGACCTAGCTATAGATGAGGCTTTAGAAACTTAGTGGTCAGGTGATTCAGTTTTATAAGTTGCTTTTCTTTGTTTTTAGATGACAGCATGGCCCAGTGGGAAGAGTGTTGACTCTGAAATCAGAGGAACTATGTCCAAATCCTCTTCTCATACTAGCTGTGTGACCTTGAGAAAGTCTTTTAACCTCTTTAGTCTTTAAATTCCTCATCTGTAAAAAGTGGAGGAGGTTCTAGATGGCTTCTGTGGTCTCTTTCAGTAGTAAAGCTATTATCCCATGTTATATTCTGTATGTTCCCCAGCCTCTGTACTGTTTTTAAAATATGAAATGACAAGAATTGTATAACCAAGAATGGATTGTATAAAAATGCATTCATCTACCTTTTTATGCTATTGAACTGCTCTGTAAAATAAAAACTGGAGAAACACTTTTACAGTATAACTCTGAAACCCAGGAAGTATGCTGAAAAGAGGCGATGTGTAATAGTGGGATTTGATTCAAGCTAGGTTTGGAATTCTTTAAATTTAAATCTTAGTTTTCCTACTTATTACTTCTGTGACCTTTTACAAATTACTTATAAGGTATTTAAGCCCCAGTTTCCTCTTTTAATGAAGGGATTGAAATAGATCATCTGTAAAGATTCTCCAGCCTAACAAAAATTCCATTGTCTTTGTATATTTGTTATAGTTTAACTTAGTGCTATTTTATTGCAGTTATTTACTTGTAAGGGTATTGAAAGATCATAAAAGATCTAAAAATAGAATAATTGAAGTCTCACTTTTTCTTTTTTAGGTAACATATACAATATCCCAATATGCCTGTGGCTTCTGGACACATATCCGTATAATCCCCCTATCTGTTTTGTTAAGCCTACTAGTTCAATGACCATTAAAACAGGGAAGCATGTCGATGCAAATGGAAAGATCTATCTTCCTTATTTACATGAATGGAAGCATGTAAGTATATGACCTATACTGATTCTAATTTTTAGTTGGGTTCTAATTTTTTCCTTCAGTAAGCAACAGATATTTAATGAGCATCTGCTATGTTCAGGATATTTCAGAATATATAAAGAGATATATGACAATACTTGACCTCAAGAAGTCTGTAATCTACTTTAGTTAATAGCACATGTATACATTAAAGGACAACCTACACTAAAAGATAACTTATGATAAATCAGAGTGGTAAGTGGTATAGATAAAATTTCTCTCCTGAAACCCTGGTATTCATTGTAATTTGAGTAGGAGCTTTACAGATCTTTGATCTCATAGATCTGGGAATTCCTTTAGTACACATCTCAAACCACGTGTGTATTTTCAGCTTGTGCAACTCTTTCCAGTGACCTCTCATAATCGCCAGGGCATCTACTCAAGATTCTAGGGGCCATTTTCCCTGTAATATTAATATTAATTTCATATGAAAAGTTTATATAACAAGTATTATGTGCAAAATATTTTGGAGGATAAAAATAGAATTTTCTCAATTTAGCTCCTGCTGTCTTTTTTTTATCCCAGGAATATTCCATATTCCTTAGATCTTACTCTCCACACCCCTCACCCCCTCAGCATATTTTATACTTAAGTAGAGAGAAATCACTGTAAGTTCAGGTGAATAGGGGAAAGGTTCCTAGAGGAAGTCTGATTTGTTTCGCATTTTAAAGATGGGTAGTTTTCAGATAGTATGAAAGATATTTTAAACAAATTGCAAGGGGAGAAGGCACAAAACTGAGAATGCATAAGATGAGTTTAGGGAATAGTTTTTGGTCAGAGCAGAGAGATTATAGAATGAAATGGTTGAAGCTAAGAATGGTAAAATATGTTGAGGGTCATATTAGCAACAAGCTTTGGATGCTAGGTTAAGTAGCTTAATTTTGACCTATGGGCAGTGAGGAACCTTTGAAATATGTGAGCAAAGGAGTGGGCATGATGAAAGCAGAAGGATTAATTTGGTACCTTGTATGTAGAAATGGTTTGGGGAGGTCAGTGGAAACTAGTGATTTTTTTTTTTTAACTGCTCATTTTGGGTGTGTAGGCTCTAAAATGAGAAAGTTATGCTAAGTAACTGAAATCTTTTATTTTGACCTTGAAATATTTTGTCAGGTTAGCGTCAAAATATTATAGTATCATTGTATATCTACCTATATTTGTATTGTAGCAGAACTTAAAAGTTAGATAGACATATGTGGGTCACTATCTAGAGCGACTGTCTTGTGACAAGAAAACCAGTGAGAGGGGAGCTGAAGGTGGGGAAAGGAGCAGCAGCCCCTCAGGATTGAGAAGACAGGAATCCAAGGGCTTACAGGCGGGGGTTTTCTTTGACCAGCATTCCATCTACTGCACTTGGAATGTGGGGAGTATATGTGTTCATATAATCTTCAGGAGTCTGTTGGTGGAAAACCCCCAAAAGGTGAGGATTCTACTCATCTAGGTGCTGGAGGGAAAAATAATTATTTTGTTCAAATTAAAACTGGGTGAAATGATAAATAACTACAATCCTCACTATGATTTTCACTGCAAGAGGTTTAGAATACAGAGGAAGCTTGACAGTATTGTGCTGTGGGTGGCCAGGATAATATCCAACCCAGTACACAATGGTTAATTTTTGTGGTTGAGACAGAATTTTGTGGTTAATGACAGAACAAATGGATAAAACTGAGAAGAACTTACAAGAGAGATGTCCAAGGATGAGCTTAGAGCTGTCATTGTTGTTTAGTCATGTCCGACTCCTTGTGACCCCATGGACCATAGTACACTAAGCCCTACATCTCCAAGTCTGTCCCAGGTTCATGTTCATTGTTTCCATCGCATTCTCTGCCATCACCTTTTCCTTTTGCTTCCAGTCTTTCCCAACACCGGGCTTTTCCAGTGAGTCCCATCTTCAGTATTTTACTTTCCAGTGAATAACTGTAAAGCCAATGTGATACCCATAGTAGCCACTATGAATATGCATGTGTATTTCCGGGGAAAATATGCAAAATGCAAATAAATTCTCTTCCTCAAAGGCAAAACCAAAATATTTATTTGGAACATCATTAGGATACCAGGAGGTAATCACTAATTGAGGAATACTAACATCCCAAGCCTTCTTTCTTTTCTTTTTCTTTAAGCAACTTGCCCAAGGTCACACCTCTAGTTTTTGTGTTAAGTGTCTGACGCCAAATTTGAACTCAGGTCCTCCT
The DNA here is from genome assembly GCF_028583685.1 of Petaurus breviceps papuanus. Lineage (NCBI taxonomy): Eukaryota > Metazoa > Chordata > Mammalia > Diprotodontia > Petauridae > Petaurus > Petaurus breviceps. The sequence continues at coordinate 52,768,250 of NW_027185698.1, forward strand.
AACTCCAGGACTCTAGGGCTGGTGCTTTATTCACTGTGCCACCTTGAATTAATTTCTTTAAGTATTGACTGATTTGATCTCCTTGCTGTCCAAGGGACTTTGAAAAGTCTTCTCCACGGTATTGATTCTGGAGCACTCAGCTTTTCTTATACTTCAGTTCACAGCCATACATTGCTATTGGGAAAACCATAGTTTTGACTATATGGACATTTGTTGGCAAGGTGATGTCCCTTTTTAGTAATGCTCTCTAGATTTTCCATAGCTTTCCTTCCAAGGAGCAAGTGTCTTTTAATTTTAATTTTGCAGTCACTGTCTGCAGTGATCTTTTAGCTCAATAATATAAAATCTGACACAGCTTCCATTTCTTAGTATTTGCTAACAGTGCCATGAATGCTGCTGAAATCACACATCAACTTAGATGGCATTCTCTTTGTCATGAAAACTGGTATCTTCAAGCTGTCTGTCCCACTAGTGGAAATGGGCTCTTTGAAGAATTGGACTGGTTGCCTAATCAGCTCCAAAACCAGAAATGAAACAGTAAAAGTTCTTACTCCTTTTTTCCCCCCCTATTTCCTATTAGTCCTATACTTTAATGGGACAAACCATAATACTACTTTGCTTTTTGGGTGTGGGAGTTTTTTCCTCCCTGCTGTCATAGTATTCATTGCACAATGTTGTAAAGTGGCAAATATTGCTATGCTCAAAAACAGGTTTCTTATTTTGTATAAATAGTTTTTGTTTCCATTAGGGCAGTTTCTGACATTTCTATATAGTATTACTCACTTTTTTTTTTTAAATCAACCTGCTGTTCCGTACTGAGAAAGATACCTTAAGCACATCGATACTTGGATTGCCATGGTTTAACATAGTAAAGACAAATACTATTCCTACTGTCTTGTGAGATCTGTGTTCAAGATGCATTTTGGAGGTTGGATTATAACTAGAATTGTGTGTTTTTTTAGTAGTTAAAAAAGGTTTAAAAAATAAAATATCTGACTTAACCCCAGTTGCCCTCCAAAAAAAAAAAGCAGTAAAATAAAATACATGAATATCCATAAAGCAGAAACATTGCTTAATGTGGTTTTTGCAGTCACAGTTTTGTAAATAGAATTTGAGGGGCAGGGAGTTTGTTCTACCCCTGCCTACAGAAGCAAAAGATACAAAACCTCCTTGTATTTTGTGAGCATAACTGGTCAGTTAAAACAAATTTCCATATTGGCCATGTCCAAAAATCTGTTTCCCACTGTACATGTTAGTCCATTATCTCTTTGTTGTGAGATGGATAGCTTTCTTCATTATCAGTACTCTTTATCATAATTGGTCATTGCATTGATGGTTCAGAATTCCTAAGTCTTTCAGAATTGTTCATTTTTGCAACATTGATGTTACAAATTGTTCTGGTTCTGTTTACTTAACATCAGTGCATACAAGTCTTACGAAGTTAACTCTGAAACCTCCTGTTCCTTTGTTTTCTGTAGCATCATAGTATTACATTACATTCATGTACTGTAACTTTTTCCGCCATTTGCCCCCATTGATTGGCACCCTTTAATTTCTAGCAAAATAGAAAGAAAATTGCTATAAATAATTAGGTACATATTTTTTCTTTTTTTTTTTTTCTCTTTTACATATAGGACCTTTTTTTCTTTCTCTTTGTGGTATTGACCTTAGTAGTGGTATCACTGGGCCAAAATACATGCACAGTTTAGTAACTTTTTGTGCATAATTTCAAATAGCTTTCTAGAGTGATTGGACAAATGTACATTAATGTGCTCCTTCCATGTTGGTCGATTTCTTTCTTTTTTGTTATCTTTGCCAGTCTCAGGTGTGAGGTGGTACCTCAGAATTCTTTTAATTTGCACTTTCCTTATTTTTAGTGATTTGGAACATTTTTAAATATAAGTAGAGATATCCTGGATTTCTTCTTGAGAATGTTTTGCCTGTTAATAGTTTTTTACTAATTGTCAATCAATAAATGACTCCATATAAATTAGAATTCATTTCTTCTATACCTTGGAAATGAGACCTTTATGTTTGTAACGTAATAACTTGTTGCAAAGGGGTTTTTCCCCTACTTTTCCTTCTAAGCTGCATTCAATTTGTGCAAAAATTGTTTTTTGTTTGTTTTTTGATTTTTGGAGGGCAATTGGGGTTAAGTGACTTCCAAAGTCACACGGCTAATAATTGTGTCAAGTGTTTGAGGCTGGATTTGCACTCAGGTCCCCCTGACTCCAGGGCTGGTGCTCTGTTCACTGCACCACCTAGTCACCCCAGTGCAAAAACTTTTTAACATCATGTAGTCACAATTTTCCATATTATCTTAGGTGATGCTCTCTATCCTTTGTTTGGTAATGAACTCTTAGCTACCTATATATCTAAAAGATACTTCATCATTCTTCTAATTTGTTTATGATGTCACCTTTTATGTGTTTTCATCTTAAACTTATCTTGACATATGATATGAGGTATTGTTCAAATATAATTTTCGCCAGATTGCTATCCAATTTTCACAGCTTTTTGGGGAGTGTGGGCGTGGGGTGCCAAGGTAGTCCTTATCCCAGTAGATAGGATCTAACACTAGGCTACCAGGTTCATTTGCTTCTTTATGTTGTGTACCTAAATCTAAATCTGTTCTGCTGATAAAGCTCTCTATTTTTAAACTCAATACCAAATTGTTTTGATAATTGCTGTAGTGTATTAATCCCTTGAGATCCTTGACTCGCCTTTTTTTCTTCTTTCTTATTTTGGCCTCTAGATGAATTTTTTTTTTCCAGTTCTCTAAAATTCTTTGGTGCTTTAATAAGTATGACACTAAATAAGTAAGTTAATTTAGATATGGTCATTTTTATTGTAGCGGCTTGGCCTACCAATGACCAGTTAATATTCTCTAGTTTATTTTTTCTATAAATAATGTTTTGTAGTTGTATTTATATGGTTCCTGTTTATATCTTGGTAGATAGACATATAAATCTTTTGTACATTCTGTATTCATTTTTAATAGAATTTTTCTCTCTTACCTGAAATTGCAACTTGAATATACTCACCCATTTTAATAGTGTGCAGTTTCTCTTTTGAAACTTGAGAAATCACAGTACAAATCCAAACAAGCAATCAATTTTCATGTTTCCAAGCAGTTCTGTCTTTAGGTCCTTATGTATTTTCATAGATCTTGTGCACACCTGAATATTTGTGGGCAGGGGAAGCTTTGAGGTTTTGATTCAGATATGCTGCACTTTGAAAGTAGTAAATTTAGTCATAAACCATTTATAAATCTTAACTTTTTCCTCTTATGGTTCAAGATAGGCCATGATTAATTTTCTGTCACCCTTGAATAACTTATGAAAAACATAATGGTGTCTGGTTATAACATTGAGAAGAGTTTTTTAGTCATATTTGGGAAGTAAACATCTTAATTTAAATGTTGGTCAAATATGTGGTACTGTTTGAAACCACTCTAGAAATTTCTTCCCAGAGTACATAGCCTTCATTAGCCTCAGAGTTTGGTTGGAGATATTTCAAAAATATAGACAAGAACATTAGGCATTCCTCTTAGTGTCTTAAGGTTTGAAAGAAAATAATTTAGTACAAAAGGATTAAGAATCATTCCATTCTAGAGGAATTCTGTCCTATTTTAGAAGAGTGCCCCTTTGGTATCTGGGTGAAATGATGTACTTTAATACCCCTAACACTAGGAAAGAAAAAACTAGGGGGAGGGGAATGTTACAGCAAGTTTCTCTGCCAATGTCCTCATTTCTCAAATATAGAGAACTGAGTCAAATCTGTAAGAATACTATTATTCTCCAGTTGATAAAATAGTCAAAGGATATGAACAGGCAGTTTTCAGGTAAGGAAATCAGAGGTATCTATAGTCATATTAAAAATACTCTAAATCACTATTGATTACAGAAATGCAAATTAAAACAACTGAGGTACCACCTCACACTTATCAGATTGACTAATATGACAGAAAATGAAAATGACAAATGTTGGTGGAGATGGGGGATAATTAGGATGCTAATGCACTGTTGGTAGAGTTGTAAACTGATCATACCATTATGGAGAGCAATTTGGAACTATGCCCAAAGGGGTATAAAACTGTCTATATCCTTTGACCTAGAAATAGTACTACTAGGCAAAGAGATTTTAAAAAGAAAAATAATTCAAATGTATAAACATATTTGTAACACCTCTTTTTGTGTTGGCAAAGAATTGGAAGTTGAAGAGATGCCCATCAGTTGGGGAATGTTTAAGTTGTGGTATATGATTGTGATGGAATACTTTTGTGCTATAAGAAATGAGTAACAGGATGCTTTCAGAAAAACCTGCAAAGACTTATGTGAGCTGATTAAAAGTGAAGTGAGCGGTACCAGGAGAACACTATACATAGTAACAATAATATTGTACAATGATCAATTGTGACTGACTTAGCTATTCTCAGCAATATAATAATCTAAGACAATTCCAAAGGATTCATAATGAAAAATGCTGTTCAGCTCCACAGAAAGAAGTGATAGCGTGCAAATGCAGATTGAAGTGTAATTTTTTTTAACTTTCTTTCTCTTTCTTGGGTTTTTTGGGAGGAGTGGGGGTCTGTTTTATTTTTTTTCCTTTCCTTTTTTTTTTTTTTTTTTAAAGCAATCGGGGTTAAGTAACTTGCTCAAGGTTACACGGCCAGGTGTTTCTGGGTGGTTGCTAAGTGTCTGAGCCCGGGATTCGATCTCCAGGTCTTCTCAACACTGGAGCCGGTGCTCTTACTCACTGTGCTACCTGGCTGCCCCTTCCTTTTTTTTTTTTTTTGAAGGAGGAAGGCAAAGCAATTGGAGTTAAATGACTTGCCCAGGGTTACCCAGCTAATAAGTGTTTGAGGCTAGATTTGAACTCAGGTCCTCTTGACTCAAAGGCCAGTGCTCTATCCACTGCACCATCTAACTGCCCTGGTCTGTTTTCTTTTACAACATGAATAATATGGAAATATGTTTTACATAGCTGCACATATACAACCTATATCAAATTGCTTATCTTCTCAATGAGGAGGAAGGAGGAGAGGGAGGGAATTTGGAGCTTAGAATTTTTAAAAAATAAATGTTAAAATTTTTTTATATGTAACTGGGAAAAAGATAAAATATTTGAAAAAATACTAATACTACAAAGATCAATTTTGGCATTTTAAAAAGCTATAGTTCTTTATTTTGTATTTTGACAAAAACTGAAGAAGTTGAAACTATTCATCTAAATATTAGTTTGCTTGATGTTGTTCATACTGTATTCAGCATACAATAAAGCTACTTGGGAGCCCAGGTGATTTCTAAATATAGCTTGAAATACTTAGTAATAAATTTGTTTTTAATCCTCAGTGAATTTAAGAGTCTTTAAAGAAACCCAGTGTTAAGAAACAGCAAAACATGTACAAATAAATAAAGTGAATAGAGGATTAAGGTGAGGTGAGGTCCAAAGTTATATTTGTGAATTAGATAGTCATCTAAAGATTATTTGCTAAATGAGGTGGAGTTTATCATTTAAAAGAGGGACAGCCTTTAATTTGATATGGGAAAAAGAGATGATTTCTGAAAATTGTGGATAACTTGAATAAAGATTTAGAAGGGGGAGAATTAGGATTGTATGTGGTCCAATAAGAACAGTAATATTTCTCAACTGAACTTTTTAATTTAATTCTTTGCTTCTCCATTGGTACATGAAAGTATACATACAGAGTGGCATATTAAAAAGAATGGAATTTACAAGATTGGGGTCATGCAAATTAAACTGGCATTTACCAGGGGATAGACAGTGTGGTAAAAGGAGTACCCATTTTGGTTTTGATAATTCTTAGCTTTGTGACCATGAATAAAATCTCATTTTTATTTCCTTCATATGTCTCCTAGGGGTAACAGTTCTTGTCCTAATTGCCTTCTCTGGCTGTCATAAGGGAAACACTTCCTTGAACTTTAAAAATCTTTATAAATATGAGCTATTTTTATTGTCATTGATGAAATGCTGCTAAATTTTTTGTATTAAAATAACATTTACTCATTTTCTCTATAGCCACAGTCTGACTTATTGGGTCTGATTCAAGTAATGATTGTGGTGTTTGGAGAGGAACCTCCAGTGTTTTCACGTCCTACAGTTTCAGCCTCCTATCCACCATACCAAGCAACAGGACCACCAAATAGTAAGTGGAATATGGATTTAATTTTTAAAATGTATTATCACCATTATAAATACAGAAATGTTGTGTTTTAATTCTTTCTGAACTTTCATTTGTTTTAAAGCATAGTAAGACTTGTTGAAGCATTCTGAAGCCCCATTTTATTTACAAATTTCCTTCCCACCCTCACCCTGAGGCTGATGTTTGGACTTCTGTTTGTGGGTAGAAATATAAACATTAGTATGTTGACTTATGAAAGGGAGGAAGCTGCAGTAGAGCTAGAATTTCTCTAATTATACAAATCTGGAATAAGAAGTATGTAGGTTACTTTTGCCATCTGCAACATGAGGGTCCTAAGTAATTTTATAATATCAGATGAACTATCACATAATAAAACATATAAATTAGAAAAGCTAAATAAAACTATCTAGAAAATCTAGCCACTTCAACCAAAAAACTCATGGAATTCATCATAGTCTTGAATACAACATTCATCTACCCAAAAAATCACACATTCTTATAATAAAGATTGGACTTTCACCTTAAATACACTGTTTTCAAAATTCCATCAGGATTTTGTGCTAAGCTACCAAATTGAAATTATAGCATTGCAAATAGTATGCTTTCATATCTTACTTTACTTTTGTATTTTTTGTACTCTAAATACTCATAAAAGGTCTTTGATAGGTTAGAATGATGATAAATCTAATAAGATGAAATTTTCAGTTAATTTTTAATTCTATTAAAAATTCAGTAAAAATGAACTTGGATTACGTTTGGATTTAAAAAAATTAATAGTAAGGAGAAAAATAGCCAGCCCTCAATTAATGTGAAAAAGATGGGATTTTAGTGGTCAGGGAATTTTAAGTGAGTTAGCATTATGATAGGACAGATTAAAAAGATAGTATTCTTAGTTGTATGAGTAGAAACATAGTGTCCAAAACAAGGGAGATTCTGATTGAGATGTACTCTACACTGCATGACAGGTGTCATTCAAAAGATGGTGATGAGTTGGTGTTAGGACTGGAAACTGTGCTGTGTTAAGATGAGTTGAAGGCACTAGGAATTTATCTTGGAGAAAAGAGGACCTGAGGGTGGAAGTAAAAGAGGGAGGGATTATTATCCCCATTTCTGGTTGAGAATTACAGAGGAAAATTTTTATCTTCATGAGGGAAATATGCTTCAGTACTTTAGTAGATCTGTGATCTTGTTAATGTGGGTATAGTCTCCACGAATGTAGGTTGCAACTGTTCTGTGCCTTCTAGTCCTTTGTAATTTTTGTCTAGATTCTCAAATCCTCTGTAAAGGATTGATTGTATGTACTCAAAGACTTCACCTAGACCTTTTAACATAATACAGGTATTAGCATTTGGGCTTTCGTTTCATATTGTCATTGAATTACTGACCTTTGGGTAATAACTGTTAGGTTATCTTTGACATTTGTCATCATTGATTGATAACATGCTATAATTTAGTTAGACCTATCATACATTTCTGTTACTTTTGTTTCACCTGCAAGGAGATTGGGTGCATGTCCCAGGATTTGCAACTGTAGAACAACACTGAGAGAATAGATTGATTTTTGTGTTGGGGAACAACTGCAATTTTTGAAAAAGCTGTGTCGTTTTCCAAGTGATCTTGTCTACTTTTGATTCCCTGGTCATTTCTGGGCCCAGCTCATCTGAGTACCTTTCCAAAATAGTCATACTTATAGCCTAATTAAATGAATTTAAGGAAATGGTTTGGACAGTGGCAACATTATTGGAATGAGTATATTTTCTCCCAAAGTGACTCTTTTAAAAGGTGCAAATATTCTGGATTTATAAGTTTTATTGTCTTTGTTGTATCATTTGTTCCGTTGTATTGTTTCTCTTTATATTTAATTTCATTTTTTTATGCTTATCTCTTTGATTTCTATTAGTCTCTTAGGTGAAGTGTTCTCCTAATCCCACAGTGGACTTATGGTAGTTTGTTGGTAGCATGTTTTGTACATCCTTAATATGTTAACCAAAATAACTTCTGAGATGCACACACACACTACATAACACACACTCTCTCTATAAGAGTCTGTATAAAGTTACATATAAAGGAGGTTTTGCTTTCACTTGAGAATGACAGAAGACAAAAATATGTTTTCAGCAGTTGATAAGAAGTTCTTTATAATCTTTCATTGTGAAAGACAGTAGAAAAGAATTATTATGTTCAGTGACTTTTTTAAAACTTTGACTGCTTGGGAGCCTGGTCTTCTGTCAGGGAGCTAGCATGACAAAATGCAAAGAACAGGCCTGCAAGTTTGAGTTCCTCAAGTTCCTTTCTAAAATTCAATCATAATAGCATTTCTAGATTCACTAAAGAGTAGTCGGGAGATGAATGGTTAAAGTGATGGTCTGTTAATTTGGCATGCTCTGCAACCTTGAGCTAAGTTCTTATTCTCTTGTCCTCATTCTTCTGGAGTTAAGATTGGTCACTGAATTGTTAGTCTTCGTTGTAATGTCTGGTATTTTTCAACGTTTACTAGCAGTGTAGCTCTCCTTTTCATGTAATTCTTGTGGGAAAGATGGAGTGTACTAGAATAGAAAATAGAATAGCTAGATGATTTCAGAATTGGTTGAATTGTTGGACCTAATGTCTGCCTGAAAAGGAAGTCTTTTGTAGAATGTCATAGTGCTCTGTTCTTGGCCCTTTGCTATTTAACATTTTTATAGATGTCTTTGATAAATATATAGAGAGGGCATTTGTGTCAGATTTGCAGGTAATACAAAGCTGGGAATGATAATAGTTCATGCATTGAATGATAGAATCAAGATTCATAAAAACCACAATAGACCAGAACATTAAGCTTAATTTCATAATGTGTAATTTAATGAGAATAAATGTAAAACTATAGTCGGGTTCTTGAAATTAACTTCAAATTACAATCTGGGAAAGTCATGGTTAGATAGCAGTTTTGCTGCAAATAAAACAAGTATTTTTGTGGACTTAAATATCCTATCAATCTTTTGTGATCTATGCTGATAGTCCCTGTGTATTTCTGTCCTAGTCAGGTTAGATTTATTCTGCTTGGCCTTATAAAAATTAGGTACAATAGGTAGAATTTGCAAAGAAGCAAATCTGGCCTTGAAGTAAAGATACATTTGCAAGCAATTAGAGCTATTCAGAAGTGGAATGAGCTGCTTTAGAAGGTAGTAGGTTCTGAGGTTCAAACCAGTGTAGTAGAATAGCAGGAAGAAGCATAATGAGCTACATCCCAAAACTACTCCCTAAAAAACCCAAAGATTCCAAACAAACTTAGAAAAGCACCCAACCAAACATTGATAGGGAAAGCACAGAAAAAGTCATAGTCTTTCCAACATAGATTGACATAGGAAGTCAGAGAGGTCTGGGGACAGGGTCTGGCCAGGACTGGGCAGAATGGAGTGTTCCATTCTGGGAATGGAACTGGGAGAAACTGTTTACTGGAGCAAGAATAGATCATACTGGGGCACAGAGACCACATGCAAGGTATGGGAAACAGGAGTTATTCTGGGCTAAGGAGGGGTTGTAGGCCCTAGGCAGAGGCAAATTCAGAAGTAAACATTGAGAGTGTGTTTGAACTTTTACCTCCACAGGATACCCAAACTACCATAGCTCTCGGTCCTTGTCTTGTTTTTTTTCTATGACTCTAGATAAGAATATTTTCATTAGTTTGGATTTGTTTTATACCATCTTGATTTCTCATAAAGTCATTAGCTTCCATTTGCTTCAATCTAATTTTGAAGGGATTATTCTCTTCAGGGAGCTTTTGAAATTCCTTTTCTTTGTGACCAATTCAAATTTTTAAGGCATTCTTCTCATTGGTTTTTTGGGCCTCTCTTGCCATTTGAGTTAGTCTATTTTTTTAAGGTGTAATTTTCTTCAGAGTTTTTTTGGGTCTCCTTTAGCAGATTATTGACTCACTTTTCATGATTTTCTTGCATCATTCTCATTTGTCTTCCCAATTTTTCCTCCACTTCTCTTGAGTTTCACAATTCTTCTTGAGCTCCTCCATGGCCTGATAGCAGTTCATATTTTTCTTGGAAGCATTTGATACAGGAGTTTTGACTTTGTTGACTTCTTTTGGTTCCATATTTTGATCCTTTTTGTCCCCCAAAAAGGATTCTATGGTCTGATCGTGCTTGCTCATCTTGCCAGTCAATTACTTGACATTTGAGCTCTTGCCGTGGTAGAACTCTGCTTCCAGAGTGGAGAGAGCTGTGTCCCACATCGCTCCGGTTTTCACAGTTGTTGTCGGAGCTGTTGTCCAAGCTACGAGGAGGGTGCCCTCTCTTCAGCCACCCCAAGCTCTGGCACACCGGCCACACACCCCAGGACCACCACCCAAGACTGTGACCCAGATTCAAGCAGGTCAGAGCAAGAGTGATTACCCTCTGAATGGTTACTTGGTCCCCTCCCTGCGATCTGTAAGCCAGGAGCTCCAGAGCCAGCCGAGTGGCAGCAGCTGCAGCTGTTGTACCTTCACCACCTTTCCACCTGCGGGCAGGGATAGTGCTCTTCCATCGCCCAGTTCCAACAGAGTTCTCCATTGACCTCTTACTTTCTCTTTGGCATTTATGGGTTGAGAAGTCTGGAAACTGCCACATCTGCTGGTGCTTCACTCTCCTGAAGTCTGTTTTTGTCAGTCTGGGCCTGCTGGGCTCCCAGCTTGGTACAGTAGACCTTTCCTGTCAGCCTGCCAAGCTGCCTTCAGCAGGAGATTTGTTTCTCTCTGTCATTTTGTGGGTTCTGTAACTCTAAAATTTGTTTAGAGTCATTTTTCTTACAGGTATTGGAGGTGTTTGGAGTGGGAGTTTAAGTAGGTTCCTGCTTTTACTCTGCCATCTTGGCTTCACCCCTAGTTAAAAATGTTTTTCCTTTTTTTGTGTGACCCTAGCTAAGAATGCTTTTTTCCTTTCTTCAATGAACTTTATTATATTTTAAAATGTACAAATTGTTATTGGGTCTATGGATTTGGCCGTCAGGCCATACTTTCTACCCTTGTTCTTCCTATGGCCTGCCAAAGGATTTCAGGTGGCCTGTGAAGAATATAGAGGATGTAAAAGAAAGTAAAGATGAAACCACACCTGGCTTAACCTAGCTTCCACTAGTCACAGTTGTGGCCATCTTGTAATTTGGCAGGTATGCTGTCACTGTGTACTCTGTCATGTGATCTGCAGCAACCATCCATCATCAGTTTCTAGTCTAAGAGGAAGGAGAATTGAGAGTCATATCTTTTTTCGGTATTTTCGGTTGTTACTAAATGTAAACAATAAGAAAACCTGAAAAAAATGTATTAAAACTTGTACCACTTAACAAACTAATTTTTTAACATTAATGTGATTTCATAATAAATAGAATCTTAAGTAATAAGTGTAATTAATTGACATTAATTGAAATTTCCCTTTTTTAAAAATATAATTTATTTGTAAAATAGTTTAATCATTACTCATACCTTTACTTGGAAAGTGAGCCATTGAAAACCTATCTGCAGGCCGGAGAAGTTTATCCTATTTTAATTTTGGCCCCTACCTATTGCCAAATTGTGCGAGTCTGTTCTAAGCTAATCTGAACCATGCAGAAAAATAGCAAGGGGGTGAATTCCAGACCCAAGGGTAGCTACAGTTCTGCCACTCTACACCAAAAGAGCTTCACTGCTTTCTGATAATGCATGAGTCCAGCAGTAGTCTGCTGTACAGCAAAACCCACATCAGGAATTTGTAGGATTCAGACTAGGGGACCAGCAATCAGACTTTGTTCTGCATCATACCATTTTGTGAGCCTAGGCTGAGCTGGCCCTGAGATCCTGAAGTAACACAGCACTCAATACTCCCAGAAAGCAACAGGACAAGACCATAAATTACCTCCAGGCAGGTGCAGAGCCTGATCCTAACATCAAGTCTGAATACAGAAAGTAGGCTGAAAGAACAATCAAACAAAGAATCCCACTTTATAAAAATCTATTATATTAACAGGGATGCGCAAGACAAAAATCCAGAAAATAATTCCAAAACATCTATAAGCAAAACTTCTGGAAAAAAAATATAGCCAAGCCACAAATTCACACAGAATTATTGGAAGATATGAAGCAAGAATTTTAAAATGTGTTTACAAAGGAAAAGAAATTAAAATTCTGAGAGTGATAATTGGAAAGGCAATTAATAGGTTTGTAGAAGAGATACAAAACCTTGCCTGAGCAGCAAAGTTCTTGAAAATTAGAGTGGACAAATTAGAAGCAAATGACTCCATGAGACAGCAAGAAGGTAAAAACAGAAGGAAATATAAGGTGTGTCAGAGCCAAAACAACTGACCTGGAAAACAATTTGAGGAGGAAAAAAAAATGAAGAATCATTGGACTCTGTGAACACCATAACCAAAACAAAAGCACAGACATTCTATTTCCAAAATTCTCAAAAGAAAACTGCCCAGATCTCTTAGAACCAGAGAGCAAAGTGGAAATAGAAAGAATCTACCAGTCACTTTCTGAAAGGAACCTCAAAATGAAAGCTTCCAGGAACATCATAGCCAAAATCTTAAGCTTTCAGGTCAAAGAATTCTGCAAGTGTCCAGAAAGAAAAAATTCAAGTACAGAGGAGCCATAATCAGGATGATGTAAGGCTTAACAGCCACCATCTTAAAGGAGCAGAGAGTTTGGAATACCATATTTCATAGGGCAAATGATATGTAATATGTGCTTACTGTCAAACTAAATATAATCCTACGGGAAGGAAAATAGACTTTTAATGAAATTACAGAATTTCTAAGTGTTCTGAAGAAAAGACCAGGTCTGAGTAAAGACTTTGAAGTTCAAACATTCTTAATAGGGGAAGTTATATGTTTCTCTTTGAACCCCATCATCATGATTATCAAAGATGACAGAGAGAGTCTAATTAGACAAGTCCTGGGAGTGGTCTTTATTATGTCTTTATGAGAAGAATGGAAAGAGAGGGGGAAAGGAATACAGTGGAGAATGGGGAGGGAAAGGAAAGTTATGGAAAATTATCCTATATAATCTGTGCAAGTCAATGTCTATAAAAACATAGAATTGAGGGACAATGGCTAACTCTTAAACCTCACTCATACTTGAACTGGTCAGAAGCAAGGAGAACACCCACACATATACTTAGGCATATTTTTCAATCAACCGGAAAAGGGAGAATTTAGAGGTAGGGTAGGTTAGGGAGGGATTAATCCTAAGCAAAACAAATGTTTAACTTAAGGATGTATGGAAATATTTGTAGTTTTCTTTGAAGGTGGCAAAGAATGGAAATCTGAGGGAGTATCTATTACTTGGGGAATGACTAAACAAGAATGGTATATAAATGTAAGTCAATAAACATTTATTAAGGACCTATTTGCTAGGAACTATACTAAGCCCTGGGGATACAAAGAAAGACAAACAACCCTCCCCTCTCTTAGGGAGCTCACCTGGGAGCTCACCTGGGAGACAGGCTTGGCAGAAGGTGTGACTAGATAAAGAGGGAGGATATTCTGTGTGTGGGAGATAGTGAAAATGCCTAGATTCAAAGAATGGAGTGTCTTCTTGGAGGACTAGCCAGGGAAATGAGTGTCAACTGGGATTTGGTTGGGTGGGGTGGGGTAGTTTGAGCAGAGGCTATGAAAGGCCAGCCAAACTGAGGATTTTATATTTGACCCTGGAAGTGATCAAGAGACATCTGAAATCATTTTGGAGGGGGGGGGGGGGTTGGAAGGTGATGACATGAGTAGACCTTCACTTTAAGATCACTTTGGTAAATTAGTGAAGGATGAACTGATGTGGGAGATACTTATGGTAAAGAGAGCAGCCTGCAGGCTTTGGGGGTAATGATGAAAGAATATGGATTTCAGAGAAACCTGAGAAGACTTGAATTAGCTGGGGTGAAGAACAAAGAGAACTATTTATATGCTAACAAGATCGTAAAGGTAAATAGCTTTAGAAGATTTAGTATCTCTTGATCAGCATAATGGCAAGTCATAATAACAGAGGACTAATAATGAAACATGTTACCTACCTCCTGGTAGAGAAGTAAGAGTATGTATGTTCTTTTGGACATAATCAATGTGGAAATTTGTTTTGCTTGATCAATGTGTTTGTAACAGGTTTTGTTTTTCTTTTGTTTTTAGATTGGGGGTAGAGAGGAGAAAGAGGTAAATTTAGCTGATTGGGAGAAAAAAGTGGATTCTGGGAAGATGGCAGAAAAAAGGCAGGAAATTACATGGCTCTCCCAAATTCCCTCCCAAAATAATTTAAAATAAGGTCTCAAAGTGAATTATTAGAGTGGCAGAAATAATTAAAAGTGGGGGTTTTGTCTAGCCTATGTCATTCCCTCCCTAAGCCAAGTTGTCTAGCTTAAGGCAAGTTTGAAGAATAGTATTCCTAAAGACCTGGCTTCTCTGGGTGTTGGTCTGACCTGATTGAAGTGTAGATAGTGGAGAATCAACAAACAAAAAGCCTTGGGAAGCAGCCTTGTAGGCAGCAACCTCAACTTCAGGACCTTTCACCCCCTGGACAGTATGGGGGTTAGACAGCTGATCAGGGGAGATTTCAGGGCCTTCTGCTGGCGCTAGATGCTGGCCAGACATGTTGGGTCTTTGGGCAGGCAGGAGTGAGTACATGCTGGTTACTGTGGTTGCATATGGGTGGGGAATCTGCAAGTTGTGATGACTTGATAGAGAATGGAGTTCCTGATTTTGGTACACAAGTGAACAAAAACTTAGAACCTCAGGAGGGACTTCTGGAAGTAAAGAGTGTTTGGGGTGACAGCTTTGCTAGGGGTCCTGGTCAAGGCTCAGGGTCAGGGAAGAGTAAAATGAAAATTGAAAAAAATCCACTAATCACTGCCTGAAAGAGACCCCAAGATAAAAACTCACAGGAACATTATAGCCAAGTTTCCTTTCTTTTTTTTTTATCGAATGCTTTATTAACTTCTACTTTACATCATTCATTTCCGCAATATTTTGAGTTACAAATTTTCTCCCCATTTTTCCTCTACCAGCCACCGCAAAATAGGGATCCCACTGGATATCCCCTCCTCCAGTCTGCTCTTTCCCATATCTTCTCCCATACCCCCTCCGACTTTCCAGTAGGGCACGGTGGATCTTTATGCCCCAGTGCCTATATATTTTATTTCCCAGTTACATGTAAAATAATATTGATTTTATATATATATATATATATATTTTTTTTTT
>NW_027185698.1:52783695-52791921 GCF_028583685.1 Petaurus breviceps papuanus
TAACCTTGAGCAAGTTACTTAACCCCAATTGCTAAAAAAAAAAATAATAATAATTGTATATATATATTACCATTTGATTTTTTAATTTTGAATTCCAGATTCATTCCCTTCCTCCCTTGTCACCCACCCTTACTGGAAAGATAAGCAATTCAGTATAGATTGCACATGTGTAGCTATGCAAAACATTTCCATAGGGGATATATTGTGAAAGACTATATTTTCCTCCCTCCTATCCCACCTCCCACTTGTTCTATTCTCTACTTTGATCCCATCCCTTTTCAAAAGTGAGTGCTTCCAATTTTCCTCCCTCCAGCCTGCCTGCCCTTCCTTCATCATCCTCCCTCTCATCCCCTTCCCCTCTACTCTCCTGTAGGGTGATACCCTATTGAGTGTATATGTCATTCCCTCCCTAAGCCAAATTCAATGAGAATAAGATTGGCCCATTCCCTTTTGCCTTCCTGTTCTTCCCTTCCATCATAACCATTTTCTTTTGCCTCTTCTATATGAGATAGTTTACCCCATTCTGTCTCTCCCCATCTCCTCTCATTATATTCCTCTTTCACCTCTTAATTTCCTCTTTTAAGTATCCCTTCCTATTAAATTGGTCCTGTGCCCTCTGTGTATACCTGTACACATATGTACACACTCATATGTATATTCATACGCCCATATACCCTCCTATATATGTATGTATGTGTGCATATATACACACACACACACATATATATATATATATGTATACACATACACATTTCTATTCCCTTCAACTATTCTCATACTGAGAAAAGTTTCATCAGTTACAATTATCGTTTTTCATGTAGGGATGTAAATAATTCAACTTTGATAAGTTCCTTATGATTTCTTTTCGCTGTTTACCTTCTCATGCTTCTCTTGTTTCTTGTATCTCAATGTCAAATTTTCTATTCAACTCTGGTTTTTTCATCAAGAATGCTTGAAAGTCTTCTATTCCATTGAATGACCATATTTTCCCCTGAAACATGATACTAGTTTTGCTGGGTAGGTGATTCTTGGTTTTAATCCCAGCTCCTTTGACCTCTGGAATATCTCATTCCAAGCACTTCGATCCCCCAGAGTAGAAGCTGCCAGATCCTGTGTTATCCTGATTGTGTTTCCACAGTATTCAAATTGTTTGTTCCTGGCTGCTTGTAATATTTTCTCCTTGAGCTGAGAATTCCAGAACCTGGCTATAATATTCCTAAGAGTTTTCTTTTTGAGATCATTTTCAGGAGGTGATTGGTGGATTCTTTCAGCCTCTATTTTGCCCTCTGGTTCTAAAACATCAGGGCAATTTTCCTTGAGAATTTCTTGAAGGATGATTTCTAGGTTCTTTTTTTTTGATCATGGCTTTCAGGAAGTCTAATAATTTTTAAATTAGCTCTCCTCGTTCTATTTTCGAGGTCAGTGGTTTTTTCAATGAGATATTTCACATTGCCTTCTATTTTTTTTTTTTTCATTTGTTTGGGTCTGTTTAATAGTATCTTGATTTTTCATAAAGTTATTAGCTTCCATTTGTTCCAGTCTAATTTTGAAGGAATGATTCTCTTCAATGAATTTTTGATATTCTTTTTCCATCTGGCAAATTTGGCTTTTTAAGGCATTCTTCTCTTCATTGGCTTTTTGAGCCTCTTTTGCCATTTGAATTAGTCTATTTTTTAAGTTCTTGTTTTCTTCAGTCAGGTTGTTGACTCTCATTTCATAATTTTCTTGCACCGTTCTCATTTCTTTTCACAGTTTTTCCTCTACTTCTCATATTTGGTTTTCAAAATCCTTTTTAAGCTCCTCTGTGGCCTGTAACCAGCTTGTATTTTTCTTGGAAGCTTCTGGTGCAGGAGTTCTGACTTCACCGTCTTCCTTCTGTTCCATGCTTTGATCCTTTTTGTCCCCAAAATAGGAGTGTAAAGTTGGGTTGCTCTGTTTGCTTTGCTTCCTTTGCCTGCTCATGTTGCCACCCAATTACTTGATTGTTGGGCTTTTTGCCACAGTAGGACTCTGCCACCAGACAGAGGAGCTTCGTCCCAAACGCTTGGTTTTCTCAGCTGCCGAAGGTATTAGTTGGGTGCCGTCTCTGAATCCTCTACAAACTCTAGCAAACTGCTCATGCACCCCAAGACCCCCACACTAGACTGCAATCAACATCCAAGCAGGCTAAAGCAAGAGCTATTACCCCTCAGACTGGTCTTTTGGTCCCCCTACAATCTCCAGGCCAGGAGCTGAAGCAGCCACATGGCGGCTGCTGTGTCTCAGCTCCTTCTCACCCAGGGGGGCAAAGGCCAACCACACTCCCAAACTACTGGATCCCAAAGTCCACACTGCACTGACTCCTCACTTTGTTCTTAGCATCTACTGTGTTTCCCCAATAATAAGACCTATCCCGAAAATGAGCCCTCCCCTTACTGTGTAAGATTCCTCTAAAATAAGCCCTCCCCCGAAAATAATTGAGATTGCTACTGTAGTGAAGGTGATCCCCTGCGCTACACGCTACATTACGGTACCCTCTGTATGCACCGTTCTCCCCCCCCAGGTGAAACGCACGCCGCGCTCCGAGCTGCATCCAATCAGAGCTGCAGCAGTGAGCGCGCCATCCTGTTCTTCCCCAGTTATTTGCTTATTGAATGAAGGTACATTTTTTTGTTCACATTTACCTGTTTATTAAAATTGCTGTCAATGTTCATTAAAATAAACCCTCCCCTGAAAATAAGCCCTCTGGTGTTTTTCTGTCCAAAAAAATTTAATAAGACAGTGTCTTATTATCGGGGAAACACGGTATGTGTTGATAATTCTGGAAACTGCCATGGCTCCTGGTGATCTGAAGTCCCTGCAGCCAGTGGCTGGTCAGGCTCGCCCTAAGGCTAAAACCTCCTGCCAGCGCACACTGGGCTCCCAGAGCACTGTGCTGGCCACTCCTGCTGGCCTGCTAGGCTGTCCTCAGTGGGAGGTTAGCTTCTCTGTGTCATTTTGTGGGTTCTGCAGCTCCAAAGTTTGTTCAGAGTCACTTTTTACATGAATTGGAGGAGGTGGAAGCCAGAGGGCCACAGAAGTACAGTTTCTACTCTACCATCTTGACTCCGTCCCCATAGTCAAGTTTCAAAGACTCCCAGGTCAAGAAGAAAATGCTAAAAGCAAGTAAAAAGAAGCAGTTTTAAATACTGTGGAGCTACAGTAGTCAGGATAAGATAAGACTTAGCAACTTCTACATTAAAAGACTGAAGGGCATTAAGCATGATATTCTGAAGAGCAAAGAAGTTGTGTTTGCAACCAAGAATAACCTACCCAACAAAGCTGAGTGTAATCCTAAAAAGAAAGAAAAGAAAATGAATATTTAATGAATTAAAGAACTTTCAGGTAAAAGAGATTTAGCAATGCCAGATTTTAAGCTATGTTATAAGCCAGTAATTATCAAAACTATCTGGTATTGTTTAAGAAAAAGAAAGGTGCAGCAGTGCTACAACAGAGTAGACATATAATATTCTTGGTTTTAATGATGATAATAACCTTGTGTTTGACAAATGTAAAGATTTAAGCTTTGGGGATAAGAATTCACTATTTGGTCAGAATTGCTGGGAAAACTGGAAAAATCTGGTAGAAATTGAATATAGACCAGTATCTTGGCACCATTTGCTACCCAAGATAAGATTAAAATGGATATAAGACCTAGATTTAAAGGGAGATATAAGAAAATTTGAAGAACATGGAACATTACCTGTCAGATTTATATAGGAGAAGAATTAAAGAATAAATGAGATAGAGAGCATTGTGAATTGTAAAATGGATAATTTCAATTGCATTAAATTTAAAAAATTTTAGTAGTCAAAATTAGAAAATAAACAAAATATGTTTGTGGGGGTAGATTTTATAGATGGTTTCTTGAGTAAAGGTGTCATATCTCAAATACGTAAAGAACTTTGTCAAATTTATAAGAATATGAGTTATTCCACAATTGATAAATGGTCAAAGGATATGAACATGCAGTTTTTGGGTGAAGAGATGAAAGCTATATGTTAGTCATATGGAAAAAATTCTCTAAATCATTATTAATTAGAGAAATGCAAACTTAAACAATTTCAAGATATCTCACCCCTATCAGATTGGCTAAAATGACAGAAAGGGAAAATGACAAATGGTGGGGATGTGGAAAAATTAGAAAAGTAATACACTAGGGTGGAACTGTGAACAGAGAGCAATCTGGAATTATGCCCAAAGAGTTATAAAACTATGTATACCTTTTGACCCAGCAATACCACCGTTAGGTGTGTTTCCCAAGGTGATCGATGAAAAAGGAAAAGAACCTATATGTTGTCAATTATTTGTAGCAGCTCTCTGTGTAGTGGCCAAGAACTAGAAATTGAGGGAATTCCCACCTATTGGGAAGTGACTAATAAAACAAGTTGTGGTGTATCATTGTAATGGAATACTGCTGTGGTGCAAGAAATGATGAGCAGGTTGATTTTTAGAAAAACATGGAAAGACTTGCATAAAATAAGGAATAGTGAAATGATTAGAGCTAAGAGAAGGTTGTATACAATAATAGTGAAATTGTTCAAAGAACTGAGAAATAGAAGTGTGTATAGTATGATTTTACATGTATGTATCTGTATCAGATGATGCTGTTAAGGAGAGAAGGAAACAGACCAAAACTAAATAAAACAAAAAAAATTTTTTTAAAAAGAAAAAAAATAAAATTTAATTTCGAAAGGAAATAAGCTTCCTTTTACTTGGAGGACTTTAGGCAAAGGCTTACTACTTGTAGGAAGAGTTGAAGAGATGATGCTTCTTCATGTATGATTTTCATTAAATGATCTTGAAGCTTCCTTCGAACTCTGATTCTAAATCTGTAACGTTTTGTTATGTCACAGACTCTTAAGACTGGACATTTATTAAGAAGGAAATGGTGTATGCTATCTACTTCTATTTTTATTAAATTTCTAGGAAAACATGAACACCCGCACTGTGTACAATTAATGTAATAGTTCATGATTAAAAATTTTATAGCAGGTGTTAAACAAGCAGTCTGCAAAACTGTGCTGCTTCAGTTAAATTGAAATGTTGCTGGGAAATGTTTAACAAAATAACTAAAAATAAAAGAGTAGGTAGATAATGTTAATTTGTGGTTTTCTAAGTCAATAAGTAGTCTGCATGATTCCCTTTCCATTTGAGTCTATGCCACTCTTTTACAGCATAGAGCCCTGTTACAGGATCACATTCATACTAGCATGAAATAGAAATAATTGATTTGTAGTTACCTATTTAGCAATGTTAGTTGAAAATTCGGGAACAGACTTAATTGGCATCTCTTATGATAATCATAGTCATGGTGTTTATGATGAAAAACCTCATGCAAAATTTAATCAAGAACAGGGAGAGCTCTTAGGATAGGACCAGGAATTTATTCTCTTCCCAGGGCGGTCTTCCCCATGACTGATCATGAAGAACAGACACATTACAAAAGGCAGAAAAAGAATTTATACCCTAATGTAATCAAACCCTTTCCCAGGCTATCCCTTCTCCCATTGGCTGAGAGGTGGGTTCAAGTCTCGAGGCGAAAATCCTCCCCAATGGTAAACAACAGAGGAGCCCACCACTAAGGCTTACAAAGAAAAAGGATGCTACTGACAGCAAGGAAAAGGGGGGGAAGGAAGGGTCCCAAAGCAATGGGGAGGAGTGAGCCCGGGCTGTTCCTGGCCCCCACTGGCTGGGAGGAGGGGCCTGCAGAGGCAGGAAATCTGAAAGCCTCTGGAAAGGGCTTGCTGCTGATTAACAGTAGAAGATGGGATGAGGGAAGGGAGAGAGAAGTTCTGAGAAGTTTTCACTTTCCCCCCAGACAATGGTTTTCTACTTTAGTTTGTATAGCTGGTGGCCAAGAAAATCTTTTCACGTTTTTAAAAATAGTCTTATTGTATTTAAAAATGCAAAAAACCATTCCTAGTTCACAGGCAGCAAAATTTGACCCTCTTCGCTTGCCTACTCCTGTTCTATAACATTTTTTTAAACTCAAGGAAAAAAGTACACATTACCACTTTTTTGTTTTCATTTATTTAAAAAATATATATTATATATATGCTTATCTTATTCCGGTGTCCAATCATGTCATGACATTGACTTTAAGATTTTGCACATTTAATTCTTTATAAAAACATTCTTATGTTGAATATTAAACATTTCTTTGAACTGCCCATTTCCCAATCTTTTTGACTTGTCGCCCTATTAGTTTTCAGTGGCATTTAGATCTGTTTAGTTCTCAAACCATTGAAGCATGTTTATCTCCATTTCTTTGTTTACCTTTCGTGACATGTGGCATGTTGCAAAGTCATGTAGAAATACTGGGGAATTTCTGTAATTCTCAGACAATTCTAAACCCTATCTACTTTTTTTATGCCTGAAATGGATTTATTAGTGAGAAGAATTTTTAAAATATAAAGTATATTTGAAGTAAGCTTTCGGTATAAATGAGTTTCAATTAAAGCCTAATCATTGAGTCAGTAAACTGATATAGATAGCTGGTTATTAAATAACTTAACCTATTTTTATATGGTTCAGTGTTTTGATATGGAAAGGGAATGAAGGAGCAAGAAGGTTTTGACCTTACCTTGGGACAGTTATTTCTGAGCTTACTCTCCTCATCTCTTATAATAAGTATGCCTAATCAGATAAGACTGTTGTAAGTTAATGTATCTCAGGAATATATATAATAAGCCTACAGCGATGTCATTTTAATATATAGACCTAGTAAACCTAAGGAGAAGGCATTCTAACTTAAGGACAGAAAAATGACCTCAAAATCTGTACAACCTAATGTGAATGCTTCTTTTGCCCCTTACTGGCTGTGTGGTCCTGGACAAGTCTCTTTATCTCTCAGTACCCCAGGCAACTTTCTAATACTATAGAAGTTGTAGGGGACGTTGCCTCTTTATTGGTAGAGGAAATTTCCTACACTGATGAAATTACATATCCAGTCAGAAAAAAGGGAAGAGTTGTGGATGTGAAAAGTTGTCAGTAGCAACACTCTTGTGTTTCAGTAGAGCAGTGATCTCACCAATGTGAGAATTGTCTTCCCTTTAGGATCTATTTCACATGTCTCTTGCCCATGAGTTCACCATTGGGGATTTACCTTTTTGGCTTTCCTTCAGACATTGTGAAGACACCAGTGGAGCACACAGTGTTCATCAGTTATCCTTTCATGTTAACTGTGTGTTCATCCAGTCTTTTTTTGATCATACATTTCTTTCATGACATCATTTGCTCTCTTTTGCATACCCAGTATTCTTCTGGTAATTTAGTTCAGCAAATTAATTCTTAATGAAGGAATGAAAAGGCACCTGTTAAGCATTTACTATGTGCAAAGTACTATGCTTAAGGGATGGTGATGCAGATAGAAAAGGTAAGGCTGCCTGTTTTACTGGAGGGCACATCTCTGGGAAGTTTTATTTACAAGTTAGATGGAAAGACCTTGATCTTTAGGATATAGCAGCAAAGCAGCACAGGGTAATATGTTTTCTTTAATGTTATTTGCACTTGTTATTTAGTCTTTTGCAGTTGTGTTCAACTCTTCATGATCCCATTTGGGTGGTTTGGGGTCTTTGCAGGGGAGGGGGGAGTTAAGATACTGCGGTGATTTGCCATTTCTTTCTCCAGCTCATTTTACAGATGAGGAAAATGAGGCAGAGTTAAATGACTTGGCCAAGGCCAGACATCTGCCAAGTGTCCGAGGCCAGATTTGAACTTAGGAAGATGAATTTTCCTGACTCTAAGCTTGGCATTCTATCCACTGTGCCACCTAGCTGTTCCATCATTTGCACTACTAAAACTTAATCCATTTCTGATGTTGAAGCATTTGACAGTTCTTAGGGTTTCTGGTGGCAAGACTTTGCTGGATCTTTAGTTACTGAGATGGCAGGGGCTATGGCCCCTGCGGAAGTAGTTTGTCAGGTCCCAACTATGCAAGATCACCACCTGGATAATGACTTCAGGGGCTAGGCTGAAAGTAGCCCAGTGGTTGGAGGGGGAGGGTGATGATAGGGTTATGATAACACTGTTTCCTGGGCTGTTGCCATTAGTGTCTGCAAACAGGTAATGATGATCTAGGTTGTAGCAGGTGGTCTGACTTGCTGTAATGTAATGCCAAGCAAAGGTAACTTCCCAGGTTCAAAATACCAGCATAGGTGCTCTCTATTTTATTCAGTGACAAACCAAGAACAGAGAAGATCAAAA
>NW_027185698.1:52791931-52792488 GCF_028583685.1 Petaurus breviceps papuanus
ATGACATCATTCAAAATACAGCATTTACTAAATGTGATTAAATAATCTACAAGGACTACCCCACCCCAGGACCTTCCAATCATTCAATCAATTACAAAGTCTCTGTTCTAAATACTTCTCCACCCCTAGGCTATACCTTCATTTAGTTCACCACAAAGCCCCTCTTCTCAAATGGAGATTAGTTTCCAAACATAAGGTCAAAAGTTCCCCACCCCTGGATCACAATTGAATCTACCCCAGAGTTACATCAAGTTTAAACACAGCACTTAATACCCAAATGGAGGTCTTTTCTTCATCTTGACAGGAGGCAAGTTCTCAGCAATCTTAGTTCCTGGGGAGACAAGGCTTAGCAAGGCCATAAGATACATTGCCAGTCCCTTCATGAATTTATCCTCTGGCTGTAGAACAGTCCTAGAACCCCTGAACACATTAGCAAAGCCCTCTCCCAGGATTTCTGTAAACATACAACAAGAAAATCCTTCTTCAGAGCTTCTGAACTAACAGAAAGGCTCCCAGACCCCTGCAACAACAGCACTGTCCTTCACCAGTGGACAGTA
>NW_027185698.1:52792588-52862142 GCF_028583685.1 Petaurus breviceps papuanus
CTGTCCTTCACCAGTGGACAGTATTCACTCTGTCTGCAGGACAGTCTCAAGGCTTCTTAACCAAATGCCAGGTTCCAGGACTTCTTCAACAGGACAGTCTTTCACCAGTGGACAAATCTGGCAAAATAACATCAAAACAGACAGACAAAGTACCAGCAAAACAGCTATGTCTCCTCAGTCCTTGGCAGCTCAGGGGGCAGGTCTCAAAAGTCCAGGGCAATTCAAAGCGGCCACCAGCAATTCTCTTAGTCTCCCTCTCTCCACGAGGTGCTGCTTCCAAAAAGATCTTCAGCCTCTCTCTTGTCTCTCCAAATCTACGTCACCAGCTCCTCCCAGTTCAGGACTTTCTTTTTACATCAACAAGCCCATCCCTCAGGTGAGATTAACAAGCTCTGGGTTTTAACACAATCAATTTGAAAACCAAGCCAATACAGGGGAATCTTTAAATGCCATTACTATCACACTTGCTTGGTACATGCCACCTGTTATCACTCTTTTGTGATGCCTTGTTACTTCAGCTGACTGCTTTAATTTTTGCCCTGTCTGTGGAAGTTGGTGAATAATTGATGAAGTCTCATCCCTTCACATAGATTACTCCCCTAGTTGATGATTGTAGGGGTGTGGATAAAAGCAGAAACTGTCTAGGGGTAATGCTAAATGCCGTGGATATAAATACAAAAACAAAACTATCTGCCTTAAAGGAGCTTAGCTTCTGAATTCAATGGGATGGACAATATATGTGTAGATAAGAAATTGATATGATTTGCAGATTATTTGGGGCACTGCTGGGAGAATTAGGAAAAGCCTCTTAAATTAAAGGAGTTAGCAATTGAGCTGAACTTTAACAGAGCAAGGGATTCTGGGGAAGGAGAAAACATTCTAGGAATGGAGTATAACCTGATCAAATTCTGGGAGTTAGGAGATGGAATGTTTTATACAGAGGATATCACGTAGGCTAGTTTGACTGGACAGACATATTTTTGGCCTTCTCCCTCAGGCATCCAAAGTGGTTCCCCTTAATTCAGCAAACTTCTAAAGTTTTCTAGATTCTCTGTACAGTCTCTCTTGAGAGATGTCCAGCTGTTCCAACTCTCCAGAATGAAACTCATAGCCGTGTCTTTGAATATCACTCATTCATGGAGCATTCTGGTTGTTACAAACAAAGGAACCTCTCCTTGCTATTTTGTCATGAAAAGTACAGTCCTCAAAAGGCAGAACTCTTATGGTGCACAGCTCTGATTCTGCCTCAGTCCCAGTTTTTTCTGTTACTAAGAAAGTTAAAACGTGAAACCTTCCTTCACCTCTTCCTTGTCATCTCTTCATTTGTATTTAGTATTTAAATAGAACTAATATCTTTATGATCACAGCCCCATGGATGCCTCCCCATATGGTTTTTTTCTTTCAAAAATTTGCCATAAGGGATCCACCCAGTGGTGGCTCTTCTTTACTTTTCCTTGATGTGTTAAGGCTACCATTGCAGTATATGGGCATCCCATCAGTTATCCCTTGCCATTGCCATGTGATCGCCCCATTTACACATTTCAGTGACAAATTTACTTCCATAATCATTCAAGGGAGTTTGGCTTAAACATCTACATAGGAAAAAACAGACTAATGAAGAAAATTTTATCTAGACTGGGACATGCATTTTTATCAGACAATCTATAAAAGCTTATCTGTCAGCATCTTGGTTAGATCTTGAACGGAGTTGAACCCGGAATTAAGAAGAGAGTGATTTGAACAGGTTTTGGGAAGTTTCAGAACTCCTTTAATGACAACAAACTTTTCCCTGAAACAAATTCTCCCTTCTCTTCTGCTCCACTTTCCCTATTCCCTTTCCCTAATTACCCATATTCTATCAGTGTTGTGTGGCTGTGAGTAGTAGAAGACTTGAGTCTCAAAAACTGACCATTTAAAGCTACAGTGAAATTTATCATAGAAACTTTCTTGGAAACTATAAAAATAATTGTTTATTACTAATAACAAACCTTTCTCTAAAAACAGCATGATAGACAAGATAAGATCTTGCTTAAGTGAAATCCTCATTATAACCTCCAACTACCAGTATTTTCTATATGCAGGTTTCACAGTATTTTAGCATTTACTCTAGAGTAAGTCAAGACAATCAGCTAATTGAGGGGAAACATTCAGAAACTTATGGAAGAAAATAATGGCTTAAAAATTAGAATTGGGCAAGGAGAAGCTAATTATGTCATAAGGCACCGAAAATAATAAGATAAAGTCAAAAGAATGAAAAAATAAAGAGGGTGTGAAACATTCATTAGAAAAACAACTCACCTGGAAAACAAAGGCAAGAGGTAATATAAGACTTTGTGGACTACCTGAATGTTATATTTTAAAAAAAAAAGTCCAGACACTATAATTCAAGAAATTATTGAGGAAAAGTGCCCTGAAGTTTTAGAACTAGAGGGTAAACTAGAAATTTTTAAAATTAACAGATCACCACCTGAAGGAAATGCCAAAATGAAAACTCACAGGAACATTATAGCCAAATTTTGAAGGTCCCAGGTCAAAGAGAAAACACTACAAGTAACTAAAAACAAGAAGTTTAAATATTGTGAAGCTATAGTCAGGATACCAAGATTTAGCAGCTTCTACATTTAAATGATTTTGAAGGGCATGGAACATGATATTCTGAAGAGCAAACGAACTGGGTTTGCAACCAAGAATAATTTACCCAGCAAAGCTGAATGAATGCAGTCCTGCAAGGGTTGGGGTGGGGATATTTAATGAATTTAAAGAACTTGAAGGTATTCACAGGGAAAAAACCAGAACAGAATGGAAATTTTGACATATAAGAATCAGGAGAAACATAAGGCAAATATGAAAGACCAGTTATAAGGGATTTAATAATTTTTATATGGGAAAATGTTATCTGTAACTTTATTTTTTAAAAGCAATTGGGGTTAAGTAACTTGTTCATGATTACACGGCCAGTTATTTCTGAGTGTGGTGCTACGTATTAGAGCCCAGATTCGATCCCAGGTTATCCAGACTCTGGGGCCAGTGCTCTTACTCGCTGTGCTGCCTGGCCGCCCCGATCTGTAACTCTTAATGTTATCATTACTAGAGTAGTTTGAAAGAACATATGTAGAAGGCTTGGGGTTGAGTATGATGGTATGATCCTAAAAAAAATAAAATTGGGTAGGGAGAGGTAAAATGGAGCAATCCTCTCATATAAATGAGATGTGAATGAAAGAACTGTTAATAGTGGAAAGCAGGATGGGGTCCCAGCAGACTGGTAGTGCTAGAACCTTATACTCATTTGAACTAGGTTAAAGAGGGAGTAACATATACATCTGGAAGGATATACAAGTCTTAGCTTATGGAGAAATAGGGCAAGGGGGTAGGATAAGGGAGGGATTCTTAGAAGGGTGTGCAGATTAAGAAATAGGAAGGTAAGGGAGGAAGATAAGAGGGATTTTTTAAGGGGTGTATGTTAGGAGGTGGTAGTCAGAAGTAAATCAGAGGCATAAGGAGGGATAGGGTAAAAAGAGGGAGAGAACAATAAACAGGAAAAATAGGATGAAGAGAAATATACAACTAGTAGTTATAATTTTGAATATGAATGGGATGAATTCACCCATAAAATGGAAATTGATAGGAGAATGGAATAAAAACCAGAATCTGACAATATGTTGTTTACAAGAAACACATTTTTAAATGAGAAATATGCATAGAGTAAAAGTAAAGGGCCGGAGTATAACTTATTTATGCAGGAATAATAATCATGAACTCAAAAGTTAAAGCTAAAACAGCTGTAATTAAGACAAACAGGAAAACTACTTTATATGATAAAAGATGTCATAGATATTGAAAAAACATCAATGCTAAACCTATATGCAACAAATGCTAGAGCATTGAAATTTTTAAAGGAAAAGCTAAATGAATTAACAGGTGTAAATAGCAGAATGACAGTAGCGGGGGGCTTCAACCTTCACCTCTCAGAATTTGATAAATCTAACCAAAAAATAAATAAGAAAGACGTCAAGGAAATGAATAGTATTTTAGATAAACTTGATATGACAGAATTGGAGAGAATTGAATGGGAATAGAAAGGAATATACTTTTTCTCAGTGGTATATGGTACCTTTATGAAAATTGACCATATATAAGGACATAAAAACTTAATAGTTATATGTAGAAAAGCAGAAGTATAAAATGCATTTATTTCAGATCATAATGTAATAAAAATTATATTTAATGAGCAACTGTGGAAACAAAAAATAAAAATTAATTGAAGACTAATCTTAAAGAATAAGCAAGTCATAGAAACAACAAATAATTTTATTAAAGAAAATGCCAATTATGAGAGAACATACCAAAACCTATGGGATGCAGCAAAACAGTAGTTAGAGAAAAATTTATCCTTGAGTGCTTAACATCAATAGAGAAAGAACAGACCGGTGAATTTTTGATAGTCAGTTTTTAAAAAACAAGCTAAAAATCTATTTAAACACCAAACTGGAAATCCTAAAAATTAAAGGTGAGATTAATAAAATTAAATGTAAGAAAACCATTGAATTAAAAAATAAAACTAGGAGTTAAATTTTATAAAAACAACAATGATAACATAGATAAACCATTGGTTAATAAGATTTTTTGTTTGTTTTGGAGGGGGAAGATATAGCACTTGGGGTTAAATGACTTTTCCAAGGTCACATGGCTAGTTTTGTGTGTGTGAAGTGTCTGGGGCCAGATTTGAACTCAGGTCCTCCTGACTCCAGGGCTGGTGATCTATTCATTGTACCACCTACCTGCCCCTGGTTAATATGATTTTTAAAAAGACAAAAATCAGGGGCAGCAAAGTGGCACAGTGAGTAAGAGCGCCAACCCTGTAGTCAGGAGGACCTGGGATCGGTTCCGGCCTCAGATACTTAACACCCACACAAAAAAACTGGCCTTGTAACCTTGGGCAAGTTACTTAACCCCAATTGCTTAAAAAAAAAAAAAGACAAAAATCAGATCACTAGTAACAAAAATGAAAAGGGTAAACATACCACTAATGAAGATGAAATCAAAGCAGTTATTAGGAGATATTTTGCCCAATTATATAACAGTAAATTGAACAATTTAAGTGAAATGGAAAAATACAGAATATAAACTGCCTAGATTGGGGCAGCTAGGTGGCACAGTGAATAAAGCACCAGCCCTGGAGTCAGGAGGACCCGAGTTAAAATGCGGCCTCAGACACTTGATACACTTACTAGCCATGTGACATTGGGCAAGTCACTTAAAGCCAACTGCCCTGCCTTCCCTCCTCCAAAAAAAAGTAATAACTTTGTTACCCATTTGCCTATGCTTGATCGAATTTTTTTGTTTTATTGCTGTAGCTAGCATTTCCAGTACTATGTTAAATAGTAATGGTAATAATAATGATCTCCACAGCTCCTTTGGATTTAATTACCATCTCTGTGCCATAGTAATCCTTTCCCAATCTCTTCTGATATCTGGTCTTGCATCTACAGCTGTCTTTCAGACATCTCAAACTCAATATCCAGTAGACATCTTAAGCTCAGTATATCCAAAACTGAACCCATTATTTTTCCCTTAAACCCTCTCTCCACCTCCAGACTTCTGTGTTCCTATTGAGGATAGCACCATCCTCCAGGTCCCCAGGCTTCCAACCTAGGTGTCATCCTCGATTTCTTACTCTTTTTTATGCACCCCCTCTCCATCCAATCTGTTACTATGGCCTGTGGATTTCACTTTGCAGCATCTCTTGAATATGCTTCCCTTCTCACCTCTGATACTGTCACCAGTTTAGTGCAAGCTCTCATCATCACATGCCTGGATTATTACAATAATAGCCTGCTTTTGGGTCAGCCTGCCAGCCACCAAAGTGATTTTCCTAAATTGCATTCCAATAAACTCCAGTAGCTCCCTGTTTGCTTCAGAATCAAATAAAAAATCCTTAGTTTTTAATTTTTTTAATTTTTATTTCCAAATTTTCTCCTTCCCGCCCTTCCTCCATCCATTGACAAGCAAGACGTAACATCAGTTATACATACGAAGGCATACAAAACGTTTCCACATTGTCCAGGATATAAAAGGGAAAAAAAGCAAAAAAGAAAATAAAGTGAAAGGAAATTTGCTTCTTTCATTCAGACTCCTTATATTATAATTAACTCCCTCTTCAATCAGACCTGACTCCCTACCATGAACTCCATCTCTCAAATCTGGGCTTTTTCCTCTGGCTGAGCTCCATGCCTGGAACACTCTACCTCCTAATTTCCTATGGGCCTCCTTTAAGCCCCCACTAAAATCCCACCTTCTACAGAGAGTCGTCTTGTCATTAATTTTAGTGGCTTCATTTTAATTATTTCCTTTTAAACCCGTATATAGCTTGTTTATACATTTTTGCTTGTTTTCTCCCCCATGAAATTGTATGCTTCTTAAAGACAGAGACAGTTGTTTACTTCTTTTTGTTTATCCAGCTCATAGTAAATCCTTATTGACTGATAATAAACATCTTTGCTTTACTCTTGATTTTATTGTAAAGGCCTCTATCTTCTAGCCTGTCACCATTACAGCTAATACTGGCTCTTGGTTTTGATAGATAATTACATATTGTTATAAGGAAAGCTCTCTTTATTTCTGTGCTTTCTAGTGTTTAGTCTAGTGCTTTCTAGCAAGACTGGGTGTTAAATTTTCTCAAAAGCCTTTTCTGCACCTAATGATGATCTTTGATTTTTATTTTTTTGTTACTTGTATTATGCTATGTTATAATTTTCATACTATTAAGCCAACCATGCATTCTTGGTATAAATCTAGCATGGTCATGTTGTATAATCTTTGTGATAACATTATTCTAATCTCCATGCTATTTATTTTACTTAAATTTCTATCTCTTTTTTGACTTTCCCAAGTTTAGGTATCAGGACTTCTATTTGTGTCATAGGAATTTGGTAGGACTTTTTCTTCTTCTATTTTTCAAATGTCTTGTAGTATTAGACTTAATTATTTTTTTAAGTGTTTGGTAAAATTTGCTTGTAAAGTTATCTGGTGCTGTGATTCCTTAGGAGTTCAGTTTTTTTTTTTTCCTTCAATTGGGTTAGTTAAGTACTTTGTTGCCTGTTCTCTAAATTTGGGCAATTTATATTTTTGTGAATAGTCATTTATTTCATTTAGCCTGTAACTCCAAATTCTTACTCCCTAATCCAATGGCTTTTTGTTGTTGTTGGGTTTTGTTTTATTATTTTTTACTTTTGATTTCCAGAATTTCTTTTTTGGTGCTGCATTAGGAGTTTTTGATTTGTTGGATTTCTAAGGTGGTTTTTGTTGTTGTTTGTTTTGATCTGCTCTTTTCTCTTTTATTCTCTTATTCTCCATGCCTCTTTATTCTAATCTGAGAATAATAGGGCTCTTTAATCCATAGGAATATAATATATAGACTTTTAATACTTTTTTGGTAACTTGGGACATATTAAGTGAAAATATTGCCTATTTTGTTGACTCAAACCAGTAGCCTTTCAAACAAAAAAAATGTAAAAGATCTTAAATCAAAAGAAAATTTACATAGCTATCATTGGATAAATTCTCCCCGGAATAAAAAATTATCTCTTAGCATGCTGTATTAGTGAGTCCTCTGTATTCTGCTCAATGAGATTTAAGCTTTAATTCTTGACTTTAACATACTGTGACTGTGTAAGGGTCCTAACTCTTCTGTCTCAGTTTCCTTATCTAAAGAATAAGGATATTTCTTTGCTAATTTCATACCTCTTATGAAAAAAGTACAAATACATTTATATTTGTAAATCTTAAGGTACTTTGTAAATATTAATTATAATTATTAAACAAAATTTTCTCTAAAACAGCATGATAGACCTTTATCTTAAGTTAAATCCCCACTATTAAAATATAGTGTCTAGGGGCGGCCAGGTAGCACAGCAAGTAAGAGCACCGGCTCCAGTGTTGAGAAGACCTGGAGGTCGAATCCCGGGCTCAGACACTTAGCACCCACCCAGAACCTTGTAACCTGGCCGTGTAACCTTGAGCAAGTTACTTAACCCCAATTGCTTAGGGGCGGCCAGGTGGCTTGGGAGTAAGAGTACCGGCTCCAGTGTTGGGACGACCTGGAGATCGAATCCCGGGCTCAGACACTCAGCACCACACCCAGAATTAACTGGCCGTGTAACCTTGAGCAGGTTACTTAACCCCGATTGCTTAAAAAAAAAAATAGTGTCTATTTCACCAGATGGCTTGTGAAAATCTAGTTCTTGGAGGCAGCAAAGTATATTTACTGTGAACTTAGATTAAATGCTGTTCTGATAATATATAATGTATACTGGATTACCACTCTCAGTCACTGACAGGATAGCCATCAGGTGATAAATTATTTGGCTGTGGCAACATATAGGACTATAAAGTGGCTCTTGATTCTGTGCAGCTCCCATCTGATTCCTTGGAGACAGTGGTACCAAAGGAGAAGGAAGAAGACTGAGAATCAGTTTTTAGACTGTATAAAAATATTAGTTTCATATTAATTTCTTAAGTGTGAAATCTTAACTATTTAGTATATACTCCAGACTGTGCAGCATATAAATGTCACATCTATATTAACATTATAAATAAAATTTCAGTTCATAAGGAAGTTACAGTTAAATGAAAGGACAGTGGGTACCTTCTCCTAGAAGTGAATAAAGAAGTTGGTACAGCTGGTTTCTCCTAAAGGCAACAAGAAGCCTTTCTTTAGAAATTTAGTCACCTTACATTGCAAGGGAGTGGGAGTATATTGTAGTACTTATCATGAATAGATAGAAAATGACCACTATTAAAATAATTATAGCTTATGTACCAGTATCTGCTGTGGAAGGAGCAGACATTTTTCAAAATACTCAACAGGATTCTCTACTCTAAGACAGCATGACTTCATTGTGAAGGTGGTCATCACAGGACAGTTAATTTATACATGGAAAAATATATTTCAAGATTAAGAAACGAGGGACGGCTAGGTGGCACAGTGAATAGAGCACCAGCTGTGGAGTCAGGAGGACCTGAGTTCAAATGTGGCTTTAGACACTTAACACACACACAAACACACAAACTAGCCGTGTGACCTTGGGCACTTAATCCCAATTGCCTTGCCCTCCCCCTCCAAAAAGTAAAAAAAAAAAAATAAATAAAAGATTAAGAAATGAAAGAGCCTAAAAATTTGTATGACATCTATAATTCACGCATACCTAATTTGAGAAGAGGATAGATGCATAGGGGAAACAACAAACAACATCACAAAAAATGGAATTTACTGTATTTAGACACAATAAAATGACTAATTACTGATATAAAATTCCTTTCAGAATCAGTTATGTACATTTACTGGCTAATGCAAAGTTCAGAAATCAAATTAGAGAAAGAAATAAGACAGTATTTGTTTGAAGCTTCAACCTAATTTATTTAAATGAATTGTTGATGCTAAAAAAAAAAAAAGAAATAGGTGAAAATTAAGATGCTGGTTTCCTATATCACCAGCCCTTAGAAAGAAGTCCAAGCAGCATAAAACACTTAAAATGAGGAAACCTAAAGAACCCATAAATAATAGCTAATGGTTCTATTGCCTTTTAAGTTTACAATAGCTTTACATATATTGTCTCATTTGATCTTTCAGTCTACCAAGAACTCCCTGTTCTTCCTACTTCTGTAACTCCCTTCCTCTCAGGATCTATGGCCCAATTTTCTCCTCTTTTGCTCCACTATCAGAAAAAGATGGTCTTTCTTTCCAAGGCCACTTCTATGCTTGGACCTTTGATCCAATCTTCTCTCCACATAATCCTTATAAACCTACCCAGATCTCCATATTTTAAAAAAAAACACACACAGAAAGATCATTTGACCCTGTGATGCATCCCCATCAAGCCATTATCCTGTATTCCTTACATCCTACTCACTACTCATCCCCTAGCAGGTCTGATTTCTAGTCCCTTGATAGCTGAAACTTGTTCTCCTTTTAGTTATCAGTGATCAGTTAAATCCAGTGACTTTTCCCCCACAGCCAATTTTGACCCCTCTGGCCTCTAACACTTACCTTACCTTCCTAGATAACTTTCTTTTAATTTTTTTGTGACCCTGTTTTCTTTTTTTTTTTTTTAAGTAATCGGGGTTAAGTAACTTGATCAAGGTTACATGGCCAGTTATTTCTGGGTGTGGTGCTGAGTGTCTGAGCCCGGATTTGATCCCCAGGTCATCCCAACATTGGAGCCGGTGCTCTTACTCACTGAGCCACCTGGCCGCCCCTAAGCAATTGGGGTTAAGTAACTTGCGCAAGGTTACACGGCCAGTTGTTTCTGGGTGTGGTGCTGTGTGTCTGAGCCCGGATTTGATCCCCAGGTCATCCCGACACTGGAGCTGGTGCTCTTACTCACTGAGCCACCTGGCCGCCCCTAAGCAATTGGGGTTAAGTAACTTCCGCAAGGTTACATGGCCAGGTGTTTCTGGGTGGGTGCTAAGTGTCTGAGCCCGGATTTGATCCCCAGGTCATCCCGACACCGGAGCCGGTGCTCTTACTCGCTTTGCTACCTGGCCGCCGCAGTGACCATGTTTTCTTCAGGTTCTGCTACCTGTCTGATCATTCCTTCTCATGTGGTGAATTACATACATCCTTATGCCATTCACTCTGCAAA
Source organism: Petaurus breviceps papuanus (assembly GCF_028583685.1). NCBI lineage: Eukaryota > Metazoa > Chordata > Mammalia > Diprotodontia > Petauridae > Petaurus > Petaurus breviceps. Next base: position 52,803,229 of record NW_027185698.1, read on the forward strand.
AGTAGACTGGGATTTTCTCCCTGAGCATCTCCATCTCCTGATTTCTTCAGGTCCCAACTAAAATCCCAATCTTGTACAAGAAATTTTTCCCTATCCCTCTTAATGCTGATGCCTTCCCTCTGTTCATTATCTCCGATTTACCATCTCTGTTTCCTGTTAGTACATGGTTGTTTTCATATTTTCTCATATATTAAATTGAGCTCCTTGTTGCCTCCCTGACTGGTGTGCCTATTGTAAAGGATACTGATGGAAAACTGAGCAGTATCACCTTACTAAAATTAAAAAGGATGGATGAGAAAACAAATTTGGAAAATTTTGTGTGAGACTCAGTTAAAGTCAAATGATCTTTGGACCCTTTGTAGATAAAACTAGAAGGAAAACAGCAGGTAAACAACAAAATGTAAAATATTTTCTAGCAGCACCACATTTGAAATCTAACACCTTAGTAGAACAGTGTGTTTTATGAGGAAGGATAAATGGCACATAAGAAGTTAAAGTTCAGAAAAGTGTCTGGTCCTGATCAAGTTAGGTACCAAAAAGAAAATCCATGATAGAAGCATTTTCTTTCAAAACAGGATGAATCTAAAAAAGGAATTAAAAATTTAAAGCACAATATCGTTATTCCCCAAAGATACCCATGAAGATATTATCCATGTATGATCTGTGCTGAGAAAATAACATAGATAAATAAGACATGATCTCTGCCACGATGACCTTACAATTTAGTAAGGAACTTATTTGCTATTCACCTGTGAATTGTCTATATTTGCCCTATTTGACATCCTGAGTATGAAGATAAAGATATTAAGAAAACTCACTAGGGCTATTGGAGCTAAATTTTTAAAAATATGAAAATTGAATGCCCCAAAGCATAATTTCTAGTCTGTACTGAGTCTGGTCTGCCCCCTTGCCTTTAGGCTTAGCATGTTCCACAATTTTGCCAATGTCAGTAGATATATTTTTAGAGCTTGTAAAAATATACTTTCAACTTGCTTTGTTTGTAACTTTAATAATAATAGCAGTAGACTACGTTTCTTTAGTTGATATGATAGAAGCAAATTATGTATATCATTTCTTTATAGTATGATATACAAATTATGTTAGTAATGAAAAACAACTGTCTGTTTTACCTATTCCATAGCTGTGTATACAAACATATGGTAATATATGTAAAAGTACTTTGTAGCTATACAGTTTTACCAAAAAAAAAAAAAAAGCTACTATTATAAAATCAGGCTAATTTTTTAATAGCTTACTAGTAACCAGAGGAGGGCAATACAGCTTTCCTTTAAACTGAGCCAGCTCCAGCTTCAGGTTTGGGTAATTTTCAGAAGGATAGTAAGAGTCCTTTAGAGTAAAAGCTAACTATAAAGTTGTGTGGCTCAGGATTCTTCTCTTGCTTGAACTGGTTATGGTGATCTGTAATAATATAAAAATTCATGATATATTAGGAATCACTTTTTAAATGTTTTATGCTATTTTTTGTTATAGATGAGGTAGCTATCAGAACTTTTTAATTTGTAAGTACTAACAGCTTGAATTAAAGGATTGATTTTTCTTTGTCATGGGGATTTTATGTTTTGTTCTGTTTTTATCATATATGAAATTTTGTCTTGATTGGGGAGTAATTTATATGTGTTGTTCAGATACTATTCGATGTTTATTTTGATATTAAGAAGTGTTTAAATTGTGTTTAGCTTCCTATATGCCAGGTATGCCAAGTGGAATGACTTCATACCCGCCTGGACACCCTCCCAATCCCAGGTAATAAAAGATCAATATTAATTTTGTCAAAGTAATAATTGTTAGTTAATATGTGCTAAGTTAGGAAAGATTTGATATAGGCCTAAACCTATTTGATCAGTGTAAACTAGTTGTTGCATGTTACCTAGATTTAATTAAAATGGAGCCTTTTCTCTCCCTGGGGAAATGCTGTGCTTCATAAAGGAAGGAGAAGATGGGGTAATGATTGTTGGGGTTTTTTAATACTTAGAAGAGACTCAGTCTGTTTTCCTATTAATATTGAATGGGAATACTATACATTTTTTTCAAAGGAAGCAAGTCTTTAGTTTCTAAGAATGATTTACTTTTTTAAAACTATTATAAATTCTTATGATCCCTGCCAGTGGTTTATATGCAACATCTTTAGGAACTTTTCTCTGGTATTTATTGAGCATTCATTACGTTATCTAAATATGCAATAGATTCTAAGCCATAAATACTCATATTTGCATCTTTTGTCATTTAAATCTAGATCTATTGAACAACAGAATCTTTAGTCCCACCTTCCTCTTTCCACTTTTATCCAAATTGCTGGGCTATTGGCTCATCCCATTAGATTTTCTGACTTGAATTTTGATCCCATGGATAATCCCTTCTTTTGTTCATTTTCCTTACTTCCTGACCTATCTTACGTTTTTTCCTCCGCATTATAACTCCATTCCATAGAGGTCATAGAATTTAGAGCTAAAAGAGACCAAGATCATCTAGTCCAACTCACCTTAAGGAGGAGAAAACTGAGACCCAGAGAGATTAAGCAGATTGCCTGTGGTCACGAGGTTAGAAGTAGCAGAGTAAGGAACTACTTACAAATCCAATACTTTTTCATCTATAGCATGCTATCTGTTCACTTCTGTCACCTCAACTTTCTGTGGGGTATCTCTTGTCACATGGTCCTGCAGACAGGTTTTGCATATCATCCTACATTACTCTCACTCACTGTTGATGAGGTGTCTTGGATAAATAAAATCCACAAATGATACCTAGAATGAGATTTGAGAATAAGCCTCCTCTTACATCAAGCCTTTACCAAAGGTCATTTTGGATTAGACTCTGACCTCACACTAATAGACAGCAAAAACCATGGTTTGATAGTCCATAAGCAAAATAAATATTTTAAATTTGATGTTAAGACATCTTAACTTTTATTTCCCAATGTCCTCTTCTCAGTAGAAATATGTAAAGGTCTTTGAGAAGATTATAGACCTGAAGGGAGTTTCCTTAATTCTTTTTATTTCTCAACACCATTATTCATCCTCCTTTCCTTCCTCTGAGGGAGAGGAAGTATCACTACTTCCTAAGGCAAATTCCTGCTAACTATATCCTTGATCCCATTTCCTCTAAGACCTTGCTCTGTTGCTCCATTTTTTAACACAACTTCCGTTTTTTCCTTTTTACTGTGCTTCACACTCCCATCCCCCCTCCAAAAAAAAAATAATGGTCTTCTCAGTCCTCAAACATTTGGTGGATTAATCCTTATTCCAGCTGGGTAACATGCCATTTCTCATTTATTTTTAATAGCCAGACTTTTAAACAGTTGTCCAAATGGTTCAACTGCCCTATTCTTTTTGACTAGTTGTTATATGGTTTCCATTCTGACAACTGGAACTGAAATTATCTCTTAAATTCACACATAATTTCTTAATCAGTGATCTAGTGTAATTTGTTGTCTCTTACCATCTCCTTTAACCTCCTAACTAGAAAGTGTTCAAAAAACAGTTTTTCCTCTAAGACCTGGATTTGAATTTTTGATTCCTGTTGACTCCTTGTGTAATTTTAGTCAAGTTACATAACTTCTGTGAGCTTTGGCTTCTCTGTCTGTAAATTAAGAGGGCTGTTCTGCAGTATCTCTGAGGGCCTTTATAACTAATTCCTATACTTCTGTGAGCCTTCCTCTGACTTCACTATTTTAATCAATGATACCACTCAGTCTTCAGTGCTTCTCATATCCATTTATTACAAGTCTTGATGATTCTTCCACAATATCTCTTGCATTAGCCTTCTCTTCTGTTCTCATTCCCATCACTTAATAGATTTGCTTTCATCTGGACTGTGACTGTACTCCCTGTATATATACAGATATTCCTATCTCCATTCCTCCCTCTCCTCTTCAGATTGTTCTCTAGTCTGCTGTTAGATGTATCTTCTTTATTGGCCAACTTGGTCATGTCATCCTTCTGTTCAGATCTTCCCTGTGGCCTACCAAATAAAGTTCAGACTTCTTTTCCTATTCAAGACCTATGATCTGGAGCCACTCTACTTTTCTAGTCTTAGATCATATTCCTCCCTTTCATATAAGCAAGATTAGACTTGTTTTGCTTGACCCTAAAGGGCAAAAATAGTACCAGGGGATAGAAGTTATGGAGAGGGGATTGTGGCATGAAAAATTTAATAAAATGATCCAAAGATATTTGGAAACATTTGCTTCTGTGATTTTAAAGACAGGAGTTTTCTTGTGTTGTTGTTAATGATGGTGATGATGATTTTGGTTCTTTATGGGCAAATTTATAATATGGCAAACTTCTAAAAGTTTTAGTTGTAGTTAATCTCACCCAGCATATTGTCCTGGTTAAATGAAGTAGTAGCCCTAGTTATGTATTGTGTGATGGTAAGATCACATCTTAAATAACATAGAGATTGTCAACAATAGCTAATATGGTGAGGGGTCTATAAACAATATCATTAAAAGTATTCGAAGGTACTGAGGAAGCTGGAGAGATCAGAAGCTATATGGAGAGAGGTTTTGTGTTTTTTTTTAATGTATTTTTATTATAGGCTTAGTGACAAGACTATAAGTATAAACCTAGTTAAATTCATAAAGGGTCTTCATCAACCCCTATAACCATCATTGAAAGGAAAAAGTCCTTGTTAAGAGGGGGCCCACCTTCCCCATCACCACCAGCAACAACTGCTACCAACAGTCAGGTAGGCACAGAAGCCTGGGACCTGGCAGCACCCCCCAGACCACCACTGCTACTTCCAGCCCAGCCTTCAGCTATTATTCCAGAGAGGCAGTTGTTACGGAGAAGGGCCTAGCCATAACTATCACCTGCTGCATACACAGAACAGGCCAACCAGCTTAGCTGAAGTAGCAAGGCAGCCAGAGAGAGAAAGAGAGGGAGGGAGGGAGCATGTGCCAGGCCAAGTCAAGCCACCACCACTGCCTTGACCACTGTCTTTTCTCACATCCTGATGGAGGCAAGGGCCTTGGAAATGACAATTTGCAGCCATCATCCTGGGAAGCAGCCCCTGTGAGGTGCAGGCTGAAGCTCTTGCAGGTGCTTCAGCCACTGCTATTGAAGACAAAAGAAAATGTTTGCCTTCAAGAATTTAGCACTATCAAATGGTTTAGCATCAAAAACTGATAGTATTTTATCAATAGAAACAGTATTGAAGAGAAATTACTATCCACTTGGCTGCTGCACCCTAAGAGCCATAGGACATTTCTGTCTGATTGGAAGGTAAAACCTTCCATATGTGTTGTCCTTTCCTTTGATCCATGGAGAGCTTGTTGAGAGCAAGGAGTGTATTAGTTTTCTGTTGGTCATCACCAGTACTTTAGCACAGTCTATTGCCACATAGCAAGCACTTAATAAATGCTTTAGATTCATTTACTCAGTCACAGGTTCCTAAAGAGCAAAAGTATTCATTTAGATACTGTTGATTAGATGCTGAGATTGAGAGGTACTGAAGGAGACTAAAAGATAGCAAAGACAGCTCTTTTCCTTTATATAGCTTGCAGTTGGAACTGTTGTGTTCAAAAGAGGTCTACCACATTTCTGTGTTGTTCCAAAGAATACAACAGTAAAAGTTAATTTTATCTCAGTTGTAAAAAAGGGACTTTTAATATTCCAGCAATGGGATGAGCTGCCTCATGAAGTAGTTTCCTTGTCATGGGAAGTAGAATGTGAAAAAACAATCTCTTATGGATGCTGGAGAAAGAAAATTTCTTTCTTGCAAAGGAAATTGGTCTACATTAGTATTGTCAAACATAAGGATCCCTGCCTGCTGCATATTTGACTTAGAAAAACAGCTATTAACTTTATCCTTGTTCTGTTATTTATTTTGTTAAATATTTACCATTTACATTTATTCAGCCACACTGGAGAGTACTGCCTTCTGTCCACAAATGAAACTTATAGTTTAAATTTTCTCTACCATCCTTTCATACAATAAGAGTGAATATATGTGTCCACAAGAGATCTATGAACTTTGTGCCAAGTGCCAAGCTAAATGCTGGGTGACACAAAGGAAAAGGAAACAGTCTCTACCCTAAAGGAGGGAAACTACATATACAATAAAAAGTTTATGCACAGTACATAGAAAGCATATGTGTGGTAACTTTAGAGACAATTAGACACTAGTGTCTGGGGGAACTAGCTGAGCTTTTAAGAATTTACATATGTTCTCAAAGAACTTACATTCTTTGAGGGGAGATAACTTTTACATGTATAATTATATAAATAAAATGCAAAGTAGTTTAGGGAGGTTATTAGCATTTGGGGAGATTAGAAAAGTCTTATTGTAGCATTCTGTGCTTGAAATGAGACTTGAGTGAAGGGATTCTATGAGTCAAAAGTATCTAGGGAGTGGCATCCAGTGCAAAGCCTAGGAGCATGAGATAAAATTCTAGTGTGAGGAACAAAAAATAGGCCAGTTTGATTGTAATTCCAGATAAGAAGCAGTATATAAAGGGGTGGGAAAGCTAGGTCCGGATTAGATTGTAAAGGGCATTAAAGCCAAAGGGCTTCATTCCAGAGGCATTGAGGTGCCACCGGAATTTATTGTTTCAAAGGATGGCCACTCTGTGGAAAATGGATCAGAGTAGGGAGGAGCTTTAGGCGTTTAGATGAGTTTGGAGGCCTTTGCAAAATACTAAGCTGGATCTGATAAGGGCCAACCGGAACCTAGGTGTATTGACTGTGTAAGCCCAGAGAAGGGGATAATGAATTTGAGCTGTATTGTAGAAATAGAATTGACAGTTTGGGGCAATTGATTGAATCTGTAGGGAAAGGAGAGTTAAGAGTTGATACTAACTCAGACTGGAAAGATAAGAAGTGGCCAGGTTATGAAGGGCTTTAAAAGCCAAATATGATTTTATATTTTATTTTTCAGGCAATAAGCCACTTACGTGCCGTGAAGTTCTTAGAGTTTATTGATTGGGGTTAGGGGGGATGACATGGAGTAGGGAGTAACTTGAGCCAAGAAAACTAACCAGCAGGCTTTTTCAGTAGTCCTGGCGTAAGACAATGAGGGCCTAAAAACCACTAGGCGGGGGGGCAGTGTAGAAAGATAGAGATGGTAGGTTTGGGAACTGATTGGATGTGGAGAGTGAGAGACAGTGAAAACTCAAACATGGCACCTTGATGATTGTGAGCCTTTGTCTCAGAGGATGATGGTACCCTTAACAGGAATATGGAAATTAGAAGGGGGCGGGGCTTTAGGGGAAAGAAGATAAGTTCACTTTTGGAAATGTTGAGTTTGAGATGTCTAGTAGGCAGTTGAAGATTCAAGATTGAACTGTGGAGGTCAGGAAAGACTTTTAGAGCAGATTAAGATTTAGCTTAAAACTTCTTCCATGTTTTTTTTTTAAGGAGTTAAAAGAAACTGGCAGCCCTTATCAATTTTCTTTAGAATTTTTTTTCTAAAACTTAACTTGCTTTGTTTAGAAATCAAACCATATGGGTGGTACATGGTTGAAGCATTTAATATTTGCTTATGATTGAACCCAAAGTAGCCTAATAAATCTAATAATTATTTAATGACCTAATTTAGGGAAGTAACCAACATGAAATTTGTTTTCCTTTAAAAAAAAAAATATTTTCAGATGTCTTTTGTTTTAACATCACACTCATTTTTAAATATATCACTCCTTACTTCCTTTACCCAGTAATCCCTCCCTTATAGCACAGTTTGAAAAAGAAATAACAAAGTTAATTCTGAAAAATTAACTAATACATTTAGTCATGTCTGTCAATACATACAATATTTCACACCCATTCTACTCCATCTCATTATTGAAAGGATTGAATTCCAACATAGAATTTTCACAAGATTGTGCAAATAATGAAATAGAGCTTGACTTTGTAAGTTTACTCATTACTTAAATTTAAAGTGGAAAATTGACCTATGTATATATAAATTGCTAAAACTATATGTTGTCATAATATTTACTCTGACGCTTTTTTTTCTTTTAAAGTGGTTTCCCAGGTTATCCTTACCCACCACCTGGTGGACAGTACCCTCCAACCACAAGTTCACAATACTCTTCTCAGCCTCCTGTGACCACTGTTGGTAAGTACCCTTGAAAATCTTTATTTTTGTTTTCTATTATAAATGGTAACTTCATGTATGGGTATGTTATGAATTTTTTTTTAAACAATAGCCTTTTTAGTAGAAAATTTCAGTGGTAAATGACCCTTTTCCAAAATAATTTAATTCTATGTGGATCAGCCCACTTTTAGTTATAAACAATCCTGTTCTTTTTCATATTGTGTTAGGTATTTTGGGAACTCAGATTCTGAGTTTGTTGGTAATGAGTATTACTAGTATGGAAAAAGTACATTTGAGAATTAAAGGTGGCATTGGTTAATGTGGGTGTCAGGTAAAAATTACTTAAACAGTGAGATATTTTAGTGAACTAGTAGATTTTTTGTGTGTTTTTTTAAATCTATTTTATAGCATGATATAATAAAAATTTCTTGTAACACAAGTTTTCTTTCATTCAGAATATTAGGAGGAAAAAAAAGAATATTAGTAAATGGGTTTCTAGTCCATTGTAGTTTGTGAATGTTAGAACTGGTAAATACATCCGAACCTCTGTACTATTTGTAATACAAATGTGCTTTAGGCATTAAAATTCTAATGACTTGCTCTTTTTTTCCCTTTCAAATATGATCTTGTCCCTACTTTACCTGTATGTTGTTTTGTAGCACAATTTAGAAGGATTGGTAGGAATTACAAGGTAAATGTGAATTCCAGTTGTATCTTCGTCATTGATTCATTGACCTTAGCAGTAAATACTCTTATCCTTTTTTCTGGATTGTCCTTCAGTACATCAAGGACCTGTATTTTGTCTGTATGAGTATTCCTTATCCCAACATAAGTCACAGCCTTTCTATAATTTATTAAATGATCTCTTGAGAGTTTTGGTGGACAGGCAATTTATCACCTTGCAGCTAACCTAAAGATGAGTGTCTCTGTACTGAAACGGACTGGTCTTCATACATTCTATCCCTAAGCAAGTATTTGGAGCCTTTCTTGTTTATATTTTGATGAAATAGCCTTTGAGAACCTAGGGTGAACAGTGGCATAAGTCATTGAATTTAGGTTGTTGATCAAAGGAATTGATCTGTCTAATAAGATGGTAATAATCAATAATTAACAAGATGTTAATAATTGCTATCCCTCTCTATTTTTGAGATATTAGTACAATATTATACTGGAACACTTGTCATTTGGGGTTGGTGATTAGAAGGTAAATTTAATTTGAGTAAAGCACTGTTTCAGAAAAAGGCAGGAATTTTATTTTCTAAGGGTAAGAGTTCAGTATTTTTAAGGCTAAAACAAATTTAACCCTTTTGTGAGAGTTAGGCATTATGACATATGTCTGTAAGTCCCTGCTACTAGGAAGGAATACTTCATTCAGGAGCCCTGGGATGGAAGTGGGGCTAAAGCTGATTGATATCTGCACTAAGTGCAACACTACTAGTCTGGAAACCCCCAAGGGGCCAGGTCACCAAGCCACCTCAGGAGAAGAAAACCCATCCAGTTCAAAAACAGTAGGTTAAAGTTTCCATGTCAGTCAGCAGTGGGGTGGATGAGATAGGGAAACCCAGTCTCACAAACAAGCAAAAAAATAGCACCCTATTTTGAAAGGAATTTAGGACATCTTGTAATACATTTATTCTTTTCAATTTTTTCCAGTGCTTGTTTAACTCTGGAATTTTGTTAGTGATATTTTTGTGATTATGCTATGTAAAGCAAGTAATCATACTTTAAAACTGATTGGAATAAAGAATAGCAGAATTCTGGAAGCATATTTTGAATATTAACATTCACAGATAGCTGATAACATTAGCTTGATGCCATGAAAATAATCAGTTATTTTTAGTTCTTGTTGAAGCTCAGCACAAGGCATGGTTGATGGTTTATATAGGTGCTGTGGTTGAAGACACCAGAGGGAATATATCTGTTTTTGAAGGACCTTATTCTGAGGTGCCTATAGTTGCTGATGAGGCTAGTGGTCTTATATATCTAAATTGATGTTGCCCTAAAGGACCTCTTCTTTTTACTGTCTAAAATCAGGATGGTACAATGAATAAAGGGAATTCAGTCTGTTATCTGAGAAAATGAAAAGAGCTGGCCCTGAAAGGCATTTGGACTAAATATTGAGGGTTCATTCAATGACCCTGTTCATTGAAGTTTTTTTTAAGTATTCATAGAAGACCAAGTGGTTATTTCTAGCATTTCCTTTAGTAGCATTTACAATGCCTGGGCAGTAATTTTACACAAGTCTAATTCACACATTTAAAGTACCAACTCTTGACTTTCTAGTACAGTAAAGAGTTGACTTGGCCATGAATACAGATGTCTGGTAAAGGAAAGAGTTATCACACTTGGTGTGATGAGCCTGATTGGGCAGTTGGAATAATACTTTAATAAATTTGTTTTGTTCTTTAGGGGATGGGGGACCTTATCATCTATGAATAATCTTTTCCCCCCAAAGCCATTGTAAGACCAAGTATGTTTTAGGACATCATCCTTGCAGGTGACTACCAAAAATGTATTCCACTGGAAGATCAGCCATAAAGGATGTGGAACTTGGATTACTTTCCTTAAATTTTCTATCCAGTGCAGGCATTGTTTACCAGCAAAAGCATCTGAAGGAAGGTAAACTTTTCTTGATACCTGTGGATGAAACGTAAATAAAATTTAAGTTTATGCTTCTCCAGATTATGTGGTGTACTTTTTTTTTAAACAAATGGAATTCTTTAAAAAGGATTGGGAATACAGCTTTGCCAGAATATAAAAGAAAATAAGATTATAAGTTTAGTACTACTAGGCCACAATCACATTAAAAAGATTTGAGTTCAGGAGAAAACATTAATACTTGTTTGTGTTCTCTTAATAGCAGATGCCAGAAGAATGCAGAAGCAGGTATGGATTTGTGGTCATTCGTATGTTTTCTGGGCAGAAAAACGGGCACTCAAGAGAAGCTTTGGTCCACAGCTGGGCATTCGAGTGGAGGATGCCAAACTCCACTGGCTAGGAAAGAGTGGCATGATGTGGGATCAGTTAATACCCACCTTGATTCATGCACGGCGGCATCTGCCAGATCCTGATGTGCTTGTGATACACCTGGGTGGCAATGATCTGGGAGCAATAAGATTGTTGGATATTATGATCCGAATTAAGAAAGATTTAGGATTTATCAAGCAAATGTTCAAGAACATCATTTTAGTGTGGTCCAACATTGTGCCTCGAAAAGCATGGAACCAAGAAAAACCTCAGAAGGTTATGTATAAATGTATGAAGAGGGTCAATCTAGAAATGAGCAACTTTATGAAGACCATCGGAGGATGCGTTATCAAGCATGATACCCTTGTACCAGCATCTCCAGGTTTATTCCATCTAGATGGTGTCCTTTTATCAGAGAGTGGTACCGATGTCTTCAACCTGGATTTGCTTAGTGTTTTGGAAACTCTGATTTAACTGAAGGAATTTGGGGGGTGGGGGGAGTGAGAGGGAGGGAAGAAAGCTAAAAGGAGCACTTCTGGCCTGGGAAACTGACCCAAAGTAGGAAAATGTTTGGACACCTCACAAGGAATTTCCACTAAAACAAGGGTAACTTTTGCCCTTGGAGAGACTAGTTTGCCTCCATCATATCTAAAGGGACGGTTTTTTGGACTGATTTAATTCCCTGAAGGTTTAGTGGTGCTTCTGGCCAAAATGGCAGAAAGCATTGATTTCTTCTTTGTTACAGTAGAATGCTGTACCCAAATGGAAAGTTGTGTTTTCTAACAGGACCTGTTTGATATGATTTTTTAAAAATTTCTTTTCTTTCCTTTTTGGTGTATGAAGTAATGCTTGTAATTTATTTAAAGAGATATTGTCAAATAGGTTAGGCCTCATATTTTTACATACAGATCTTTTTGGTATGTCCTGAGTTAACAAATAACTACCTGGTGTTGGAAACCTATTTTGAGTGTCCTGAAACATAATGGTGTCTACTTTTTATAATTTCTCTTTGACACTAAAAGAAAGGTTTGTTTCTCTACCATTTTGTCCTCTATTCCAGTTGCATAATCCCCCCATTTCTGACATAACTTTAGAGTACTTTGGAGCTGGATTCTGTTTTGTTTTGTTAATCACCAGTATAAAAATAATGGCATTTAAGCTCTGGCAATAGAGTACTGAGTAGTCACATTTGTTTTTTGGATCAATCCTTTATCATTTGTGTCTCCCATAGTGATGTTTTTCATGTGTGTCACACACATTACATATGTAATTTCTCTAGTTAATAGGCCCACATTTTTGGTTTACTTTTTTGAAACTACGTTACGCTACTGAAGATTTCTTGCATAGCGATCTTAATAATTAGTATTTTGATTTATACTTTGCAAGGAAAATTTTTAGGGCCCAAATCAAATTTTATTTTCTGACTATATTAAAATCGTTTAATTTAGCCACAAGCGTTTAGTGCTGTGCTAACCAAAATCATACTTGTCAAATGGATTGTATATTTTTTAATGTACTAAAAGGTTTAAACAAAATAAAACTAATTTTAAAAAGAATTTAGAGTATAGCCCTTGAAAACTCTTTCTATCGTCTAAATTTTATTGTAAAATAATTTATTGTATTTTATTTGTTAATTTGCCCCTTTTTAGTGATTGGTAGAAAATGACTAAACTACCTTCTTAGTTTGAGGAGCTAGAATAGCATTACAGACAGTGCTGCCCTAATAGTATGTTGATATGTTCAAACTTTTATGTAAAGTTCCTTCTGTTCCCTTCTTACTAGGGGAGCAAAAGAGAAAATAATTTTAACATAGATGTACCTATCTTCTATTTTTAACCACTTTCTCATCTCTAAAAAGGAGAGGCTACATGAGGTAATGGAAAGAGCACTGGATCTGGAGTCAAAAGACCCAGGTTCAAATCCTGACTCTGCTTGTGTGGCCTTTGGGGACTCCCTTAGTTTCTCTGAGTTTCCATTTCCTTTTCTGTAAAACAACGTGGTTGGAATAAATGATCTTTAAAGACACTTCCACCTCTAGCTGTAAGTCCTGTGATCCTATGAAGGGAAAGTTTGTCTTGCAGGAAATCTGGCATTTGGGAGTAGAGGGCAAGTGTTAGAGAATTTGGAAATTCATTGGTCCCATTTTCGGTTGAAAGAACAGAAGCATTCTGTCCTTAATCTTGGTCCAATTTTAGAAGGTTGTATAGATGACTAGTACGTATTTCTACACTTCATCAGACTGTTGTAATAGCAGGTCTGTAATATGGATACAGTGTGATTTTTGTGGTGATGCTGCTTGTTAGTAGTGAGAACATTGCATTAGTATTTGTGTTCATGCTAAGTTTTTTTGAGTAGTCTTTTGGAGAATCCTAGGATTAGTACTCATCTGGGGAAAGATGTTTTTAGTAACATTATATTCAATTGGTGGCAGCTATGTTTAACACAGCAGGGTACTCTGGACACACTGTACTTTAAACGGTATTTCTAGATACAGATGTGCCTTGGCAGAGTCCATGCATGGTATCACATTTAGATATATTTATGTGAAGCAGTGTTTGGATATAATTTGTGTAATTGTAATCTAAAATTAAGAACTGTCGCCTTTAAAATTTGGTCATTGTGGTGATTTCTTTACATATGTATGTGTGTGTATATATGTGTATATTTGTGTATGTGTATATGTATATGCATATATGTGTGTATACATACACACATATGCATACACACATAAATATACATACATACATACATATATATATATATGTGTGGCATGGAACAAAACGGCCTCTGCAGTAAGATGTTGTAAATGGGAATTCTAGCCCTTTGAAGTGGACACTTGCAGAACACCATTTTGGAAACATTTTCTAAATATATCTAGATTTTGAAGTGTAATGTAATTTTCAAAAGACAAGTAAACTAGTAAATGTAGATGGGTAATATTTACAAGAATTTGAGAAATTGATTTTTTCATGTTAAAACCTTACTTTAAAGTATCAGGATATGAAGGACTATAAATGTTACAGTTGAATACTTAATGAAGAGAAAACAAAGAAACTGAACATGTATAAAAATAATTGCCTGTTTTATTACCTTCTCCAGGGGATAACAGCTAGTAAACATTATAAGGTTTTCTTGTCTTTGTTTTGTCACATGACTGTCCTTCCTTCTTCAACATTCTTGGATATAATGAGCTTGGCTTACAGAAACTGTGCTTCCAGGATGTGCTACCCCACACATGCCAGGGGTACACTAGTGCACACACTACGTATGTGTGTGTATGTGTGTGTGTACATGTCTGTGAGCTTCTCTGCAATCTTTCAGACTTCTTTTGGGAATACCTGCCTCATCCTCAGGGTAAGTAGTACTTTCCTGTAATCTGGGGGAGTCAGTGATTCAAAAGGGAGTAGAGATATAGATACTGATGAGATTGTTAAAATAAAGAGAAAGAGCTTACTTATTACTTAGCTAAGATGCCAATGTTACAAAATGAAAATGACTACTGCATACTCAATACTTAAAATGCCTCCCTTATAATTTTATATTGTTTTCATACTCTTTAAAAAATATAGGAAAGTGGAGGACTCTCTGATAACATTGGTTCTCATTGAAATTAAGGTAGAGGAGGCATCAATCTCTGAGTACAATCAATTTATTGGTAATACTAGCATTTACCAATAAAAGGGGTTTCTTAGCTCTCTAGCAAGCCAGAAGACCTTGACTGACAGCTGACAGAACATTTTTATAGATAAAAGGAGGAGCATCCAAAATTTTGAAGTCAGCCTCATAAGATGAGGAAAAGGATATGATTGGTTATAAAGCCTGTAGCATCATAGATGGGGAAAACAATATGATTGGTCTGAAGTATTATCAGACATAGGGGATAGTATAATTTTATGTATAGACATCAGGATTGAAAGACTAGCAAGGACCCCTCCTTCCGTCCTGTCACTGATTGATTGGACCCACCTATAGCCTACAAGAATAACATTTCATTTAATTGTGCAAGGATAATTAGTAGTCATAGAGAAATAACAAATTTCCTCTAATTGGTCAAAGACAGTTGGGTGGTATAAAGATAACAGGTTTTTTTCCATTGAAAGTGATGTGTTGCTTATCTGAGCATTTAAACTTAGGGAGGAAAACTGGCCATTATAGGAAAGCTCAATTTAAACTTCTGAACTTAAGTTAAATGACAAAGGAATGTGATTTTAGGTAGTTATACCAAATTGTAATGGTGGAACAGAATGAATTACAAAATGAAATCAGAATCAGTTTGATTTTCTCAATTCTTTAAATAGAAATACATGTGTTTTGAATCATGAGGAGGTAAATTGTTCTTTATTTTCTAGAAAAAATGATTTCTGTGAGAAGAGCCATTCCATAAGACTGGGATTTTTTTTTAGAGGTAGCTTGTTTCCTTCAAGCTATTTGTTTCCCTTTTTTCTCGTTAAGGCATTTGAAAAGTTTTCTTTGGTCTTTTTCATGAGCCTTTTTGACTTTGGTATCTTCACTACAGCGTACATCTGCATTTTTCTATATTGAGTGCTTTTTTTTAATGCCATACTTGCCCGGCGTGGACACGATCTGTTATTGTTCCTTGTTTGCAGAGTTGTTAACTTGTTGACTTTTTCTTTTACTTAAATGTCTCAAATTTTGTCCATTATATTTGTAGAGAAACATTTTTAATGCTTAAAGAATATAGCTCCAGGAGTATATACAACCGTAAAATTAATACTTTGATTTCTTTGAGGGTGTAAGTAAAGAGGATTTTGTTATCATTTTAGAGTTCAGTTTCTCAGGGTCCATGGCCATGGCAATGTCTAGTTTCCAGATATTAGATAATAACTCCCAGAATAGTTCCAAAGATTCTAGATAGTAATTCCTTGAATCATAGTGATTAACAGTCCTACTGAGGCTGCGCCGTAAGATACGGGGGTGGGGTGGGGGTGACATAATTGATATTTACTATGCTTGCACAGAATGATGATATTGCTAAAGGTAACTTGTGGGCTTAATGTTGGCAAGATGCTTTGTCTGTTGCCCTCTAAAGCAAGTGGGCACTGGTCAGTGAGTGAGGGTAACCACAGGGAACCCATAGGGGAAGACTGTGTATGCCTTGACTGGCCCCCATCAAGACTTAAGGGGATTTAGGGGAATGCACAAGCTGTGCCTGTTTTGATTGACCCCATTGAGACATAGGAGTAGTTGTGGGCTTCCCCCCTCCCCACACACACACACAAACACTTCTTGCCTACCTCTGTGAGAAGGGTGATTAGGGAATGCTGTTAGGAACTGGTTCTCCCATTACCAGCAACCTTTGGGAAGACTAGACTAGAATAAAGCTGATTATTAACCCCTCCGAAGGTATCTGCCTGTCTGACCAGATCAAGAGCCTCTTAGAGGCTGGGAGTCCCAAACCTCCAATGCTTTCTGTGTGTTATCTGTGAAACAGTTGGCAATGAGGATGGGATCTGTGCAGACTAAAGGCAAGGAGAATATGGGGTTTAGTGGAACTGGAATTACTGTTATTTTTTGTAGCTGTGGTTCTGTGGAACCCTCCCCAGGGATGGGAGGATGGAGTATGAACCCCCTTCCCAAGAGTGGGAGGATGTGCCCCCTACCCCTAGAGACTTTGAGAAAGTTTTGCAGAAATTTGTGGGTACCCTTGATAAGAAGGGAGCTAGAAAGGCTGCAGGAATTGTTGAAATGTGAGAGACCCATATTGACTTAGCCCCAGAGGTGTGGAAGTGTTCATTGGCAGATGCAGCAGCATCCCGGACCAGCCCAGAGACACCTCAACCCAGGAGCAGCAGCCCGAGCAGCAGCCAAGCAAGTACCAGGAACCTGAGAGGAACCAAGCAAGGAGCAGCAGAAGCAGTGACAGCAGAGGGAGTGGTTACCCCGGTACCCAGAGCAAAGTCCTGAGGAGATAAACTCTCCTTCCCCCTTCCTACCCCTCCAGCACTCCTGAGGAGAAGAGCCGGAGCAGCGGCTGCAGGAAAAAAGGGTGATGTAGGGGAGTGGGAGAGTAGAGGAGCAGAGCAGGCAGCTCAGGTTCTTGTGTTGTCGTAAGGTTTTTAAAGTTAACCATTGTGAGAAAAAATACTGACAAGATATGGTTTAGATTGATTTATCCCAGGAACAGGAGAAAAGAGAGGCATGTGAGCAAGCCTGAGAATGAGAGACCGAGACCCACATTCTCAGGGCTCAGATATTCTTCCCTCCACTTGAGAGGCGTTATCTGATGAGCTGGAGGAAGAGGAAAGGGAAAAGGTCTGTGGGAAAAGTTCCTTTTTAATTTCCCTGCACTAAAGGAGAAACCCAGAGGACAGGAAAGGGTTAAAGCTCCTGTAGAGATAAAGAAGGAGCCATAGGAGAAGTTTCTTTCAAACTTCTTCAAGCCAAGTCCATGGCCAGAGCCACTGCTCGAGTGGAGTAGCCCTGTGCCAGACTGTGCCAGAGGGATGGAGGCCCTAGAAATGTGCTGTGCCCAGAGCCCAGCTGGAGCAACCCCTCCTTACGTGAGGCTGGGGGAGGACAAGCTGCCCCAGAGTTGGGGTGATATGGGCTAGAGACAGGAGCTGGAAGGAGGGACTCCTGGAGCCTGCTGTGCCTGGACCCAGGCAGGAGCAGGGAGAGCTTGGAATGGAGCAACCCCTTCCTTCCCCTGTGAGGGGAGACATGCAGCAAGAGAAGAGAGCTGCCTGTGGTCAGCCCCCAGACCTGCAGGAGGAGGAACCATGGAGCTAGGGACCCAGCCCTGGGTCAAGATGAAAACTTTTCAGCAAGGCAGGAGCACTGAATGTGGTTTCCTGCTACATCCCCCTGGGATAGGTTGGGAGCCAGGGGTGGAGTTGTCTGTGATGGGATGGGGGAAGTGCCATAACCCCTGGGGACCTGCCCTCTTGGCTTTGTTGCACAGCTGCGCCCCAGACCTTGTGGTGGGGACTGCAGCTGTGCTAGGACTTGGACTTTTTTGGCTCACTCAAGCATGTGAGCGCCCAGGAGCACCAGGTTGTGATGTCAGCATGCAAACCAGAGAGAGGAGGATACCCCCAAGAGAACTTTCAGAAAGAAGACTTGGACCCTCTCCTGTGATTGAGGGGATTGTAACTTGTTGTGGCCCAGGGATGAGCTGTAACCTAGGGTTGGAGTGTATTGTATTCTCTGCTGCCCCTGGGGATGTGCTGTGTTAGGGAAGACCCTGGCCCAGGACCCCCTGATGTATAAGCAGTACTATGGACAGTACCTGAAGTGAAGAGGAGCTGGCGGCTCACTCCCCAAAGAATGTGTAAGGTGGGGGATATGCTATGTCACATATTGTGTGCTATGTTAATATATTGTGTGTTATGTTATATACTGAACACTGTTTTAGGCCTTGTGGCCATACTTGTTAGGGAAAAGGGCAAGTTACTTTTGTGTCTGTTCGAGGCCATGTGGCCATTCTGGTAATATGCTATGTTTGTATAAGTGATGCCCAACACAGTATCTGTGTTGCTGTATAGTATATTCTTCTTGTTGTAGCATATCATTGTTGTTATTATGGATTGTGAATGTTAAGTTTTAGTTTCTTGGCCTGAGGACCCCAAAAGCTGTCACCTGTGTAGATTGTAAGGGCCAAGTGTCACCTGTTTGGATCTTAAAGGCCAGGATCCTGGAGGCATGGAGCCTAAGGAGGATTTTGTTATCCTTTTCAATTCAGTTTCTCAGAATCCATGGCCTAGTATCCAGGTTTTAGATAACTCCCAGAATAGCCCCAAGGATTTTAGATAGTAATTCCTAGAATCATAGTGACAGACAGTCCTACTGAGGCTGCGCTATGAAATACGGGGGTGACATAATTGATACTACACTTGCACAGAATGACAATGTTGCTAAAGATAACTTGTGAGCTTAATGTTGGCAAGATGCTTTCTTTGTTGCCCTCTAAAGCAAGTGGGCACTGGTCAGTGAGTGGGGGGGAATCCACAGAGAACCATAGGGGAATCTGTGTGCCTTGACCAGCTCCCATCAAGGCTTAAGGGGATTTAGGGGAGTGCACAAGCTTTGCCTGTCTCGATTGACCCCATGGAGATACAGGGGTAGTCGCGCCCCACCTGCTCCTGCAAGAGTGATTAGGGAATGTTGTAGGAGCTGGTTCTTCCTTCATCAGTAACTTTTGAGATTAGACTAGAATAAAGCTGATTATTAACCCCTCAGAAGTTATCTGCCTGTCTGACTAGATCAAGAGTGAATGGATTAGAAGCTATAGAGTCCTAAACCTCCAGTGCCTCCTGTGTGTTATCTGTGAAACAGAGGGGATAGTCCATGTATATTCATAGGGTCCAATAAATAATGCTTTTCTTCAATGAAGAATCTGAGAGAATTTACCATTCTTTAAAAGTTTTTCTTCTGAGCTCAGAAGAGGTCCCTGTTCAGCTTTTACACTCTTGCCTTTTACTTCACTTTTTTATTCCCCCCCTTTATAATGAATAAAAAGGTGACCTTAATCCTGTTTCTAAGCAGACAGTAATTGCTTGCTCATTTGGGGTTATTTTTGGCTCCATAGGTTGCTATTTAGTTTTGACATAAGCCAGCAGTTGTGTTTTAAATACTCAATTTGTTATCAGGCATTTTTATCAGTGCCCCCACTATGAGCCAGGCACTGGGCTAGGAGTTGGGGATGCAAAAATGGAAACAGTTGTTGTCCTCCAGGAGCTTAAATGGTACATTTTAAGTATACAAAATAATTTGGTCAAATGGAACATTAACAACTAGGAACATAAGCTTTGTTATACATGTGAAATCATATAAAACATTTCCCTGTTACTCATTTTGAACAAGAAGACTAGAATGAGAGAAAGTGAAAAATAGCATGCTTCATTCTGTATTCAAACAATATCAATTCTTTCTCTGGAGGCAGATAGCTTGCTTCGTCATTAGTCCTTTGGGATTGTCTTGAATCACAGCATTGCTGAGAATAGCTAAGTCATTCAGTTCTTCATCAAACAATATTGCTGTTACTGTATACAGTATTCTCCTGGTTCTGTTCACTTTACTATGTATCAACTTATGTTAATTCTTTGCAAGTTCTTCTGAAGTCATCCTGCTTGTCATTTCTTATAGCACAATAATATTCCATTGCAGTCATATACCACAGCTTGTTTAACCATTCCTTAATTGACGAATTAGTAATTCCTTTAATTTCCAATTCTTAGCCACCGCAAAAAGAGCTAATAAATATTTTTGTACAAATAGGTCCTTTCCCACCCACCCCACCCCTTTTACATATGTATGTATGTATATGTATATATCTTTGGGATAGAGACCTAGCAGTGTTATTACTGGATCAAAGGGTATGAACAGTTTTGTAGTTCTTTGGGCATAGTTCCAAATTGCTCTAGAGTGGTTGGATTAGTTCACAACGCTACCAACAGTATATTAGTGTCCCAGTTTTCCCATATCTCCTCCAACATTTATCATTTAATTTTTTGTCATATTAGCCAATCTGACAGATGTGAGGTGGTACCTCAGAGTTGTTTTAATTTGCATTTTTCTGATCAGTAGTGATTTTTAGAGCATTTTTTTTCATGTGACTATAGATGGCTTAATTTCTTTGTCTGGAAATTGCCTGTTCATATCATTTAAACATTTGTCAGTTGGGGAATACTTGTATTTTTATAAATTAGGCTCAATTCTACATATTTGAGAAATGAAAACTTTATCAGAGATAATTATTGCAAAAATTTCTCCCCAGTTTTCTGCTTTCCTTATAATTTTGGTTGCATTTTTAAATTTTTGTGTAAAAACTTAAAATTAATCAAAATTATCCATTTTACATTTTGTAATACTATCTCTTGTTTGGTCATAAATTCTTCCCTTATCCATAGATCTGACAGATAAATTATTCCATGCTCTCCTAATTTGTCTATGGTATCACCCTTTATGTGTAAATCCTGTACCCGTTTTGACTTTATCTTGATATGTTGGTCTATACTTAGTTTCTGCCTTACTATTTTCCAGTTTTCATAGCAGTTTTGAGGAAAGTCTTAAAGGGATCTAGAGGTTCTAATTAGCAGAAGGGAAAAGAGAGAACATTCCTGGCATGGAACAGTCTATGCAAAGAGAGAGGCAGGAGGAGGAAGCAGTAGCATGAAGGGAGACCCTCAATAGGCCAGTTTGGGAATCCCTTGATGGATTAGGAGTGTGGGGGCAATCAGTCTGGAAAGACAGCAGTGAGGCAGGAATTGAGGGACTGTAAAATACCTTAACCACTAGATCTTCTTGAGCAGAGATGGGACATGGTGATACTGGGGTTTTCAGAATGTCCATTTGGCAGCTGTACAAAAGTCAGATTGGCAGAGTAAGAGGCTAAGGCCAGGGAGATCAGTGTGCTAGTCCAAGTAAGGTGTCACCAGGGCTGTAACACATGAGAGAAATGATGTGGTGAGAGGACAGACAGGACTTGTCCTGTTTGAACAGGGGAGGTATTAAACAAAACACCTGCTATATGCCAAGCAGCTAGGTAGAAAAAATAAAAATAAAAAAAAACTCCTGCCTCAAGGAGTTTACCTTCTATTGGGAGAGGACAGTATATGCCTGTAGAAATACAAGTTGAATGTAAGATGATTTGGTGGGGGAATGGGACAGTGCTGGCAGCTAGGATGATCTGGTGGGTGACTCATGTTGTGGACCCCTTGAGTGTTGTGGGGGAGGGCAGCAGCCTTTTTACTTTTGTTGGGGAAAAGTGGGGGATTGGGAAGTTGCTATTTATTTATTACATAGTTTCCTTTCGGGGCAAGCATTTTGTGGTTGCAGAGTTGTGTTTCTGATACAGGATCTGTCGTAAATAATTATTAATTGGTGATTATTGGTAAAAGTATTTCTGAAGTGCATGTGTATGGCAGCAGGCTACAGATAACAGACACATACATTTAGTCAACAACCATTTGTTAAGCCCTAGCGGTGCTAGGGATACCAAGACAAACATGAAGTAGTCCCTGCCTTCCAGAAGCTCACATTGTGTAGCAGAAACAACACGTACACACAAATACATGTGAAATAAATATGCACAAGGACATTTGGTGACAGTAAAAGTGGAGAGAAGATCAAGAACGTTTTTGTACAGGAGGGGTGCATTTGAGCTAAACTTTGAAAGAAACTAGGGATTCTTAAGAGGCAGAGAGGGGGAAGCAACATATTCCAGCCTGTTGTGCAAAGGCAGAAAGATGATGAAGCATGATGAGTCAAGAACAAGAAGACCTTAGGTTGCAGGAAGCAGGGGAAATACTGCATAATAAGGCTGCAAAGGTAGATTTGGAGCCAGTTTGTAAAGGGCTTGAAATGCCTGACAGGAGTTGATATTTGATGCTGGAGGCAATAGGGATTTTTTGGGAGTTGATTGTCCGGGAAAGTTACTTGGTCAAATTTGTCCCTAGGAACATTGCCTATAGAGAGGATTGATGAGAAAATAAAGACTTGAAGCAAGGAGAGGAATTAGGCAACTATTGTAGGAAAAGGTGATTTGGACCTAAACTAGGATGTTGGCCACATGAATAGAGAGAGATAGGTCAGATGCCAGGAGTGTTATGGAGTTATAATCCACACAATGCTTGGCAACTAACTAATTGAACGTGTGGGCAGAAGGAACAAGAGAAGTTGAAAATGACTCTGAGGCTGTGTGTCTGGAGACTGGAAGGAGAGTGAACCCTCTACGTTGCTAGACTTATGTATCTTTTTTGATTGATATTTCAAAAATTCCATGTGGTCTATCTTGTAGTGGTCAACAAATTTAGTGGTTGGATCCTAGCCTGACCTTTAAATGAAGTTTTGGTGTTAGACAAGTTTCTCACTGTCATCTGACACAATCTGTCTTTCTCATGGTTACTAAGAAGGAATGGCAGAAGGTCACTTCTGAAATCAAACCCTGCAGGGGAAAAGGTCAGTCATTGGACTATGGCACTGTGCCACAACTCTTCTTAAAGTCAAACTAATTATGTCCATAGTGGCACATTTGAAAGGGTCTTTTCTTAAGTAAGAAAGTGTCTTACTGGATTGTTTTTCTAATCTATGAATAATCTTTTAAAATGGCGGGATCTTTATTTTAAACTCTCTGAACTATAGTTTTTCTTTGGGTATATTAGAGAACTTTTCACATACATTTTATGTGAATTTTAAAGAATAATTTCTAATGCCTGATGAACTATGACCTCGAATGGCTGCTACCTCAGCTTGATTTACTGTATTTCCTTTTAGTGGTATGATGATTCTGGTTTTGGATTGTTATGTTAGATACCTGTATGGTGCTAAAGTAGGATGTCATTAACAATCAAAGAAATGGGCAAATTTTATAATTTGCATATGAATTTTTAAAAGTAAGAATCATTTAGGAATAAAAATTTTTGTAGTTCTGAACTAGGGGCTATAAAACTACCAGGAAGGCCAAATCTGATCCACCATCTGTTTTTGCACACGTGCAAGCCAAAAAATGATTTTTACATTTCAAATTCAATAAAAATTCATTTTAAAATGTAAAAACTATTCTTAGTTGCCTCATCTTAGTCTATGGTGTAAACTAACAGTGCTGCAGAGATCAGGTCAGAAACTAAAACCTGTATTCCATAATTAGTAGTATATGTCTGGCAGGTGCATTTGTGAGCTTGGGCAGGGGGGCGTTGTCAGTCCTATCGTGGGGGCATGGTGGAGAGAATCAGAGAAGTCCCAGAGTTTTACAGCCAAGTGAGAAATGAAAAGATGTCTAAACTGAGTTCACTCCTTAAATGGAGGTTTGGGGTACATGGCCCCACCCTCTATTCAGAAAGGCAGAAGGGCTGAATGATGAGGTAGAATTACAAGGCTGATGTGATCTTGTAGGGTGATGAGGTTATCCCAGTAATGAGCCTTCTAGAGCATGGTGAAGTCAGAAAAGTCCCAGAGTAGTGTATCCAGGTAAGAAACGAGGCAATCTGGATTTTATGTTACTCTGCCTTTTCCCAGGTAGAAAGAGCCAAATTAAAAATTCTGAGTTGGAATCTCCAAGTGGGGCAGTGGCAGGAACTTCATCTAGTCCAACCCATACTAATAAAGGAAGCTACTACACCTCTGTCAGTCATATACTCCATTTCATTATATCCACTGATGGGAGAACTTATTACTCTTGAAGAATCCATCCCACTTTTTTAGATACCTATGACTCTATTCAGCTGAAATCTTCATCTCCAAAACTTATTTCCACTGCTTCTGTTTCTACCTTCTGGAGCCAAGTAAAAGAAATCTCAATCCGTCTTCCAAGTTGTTTGGTCTTTCATATAAGCAAAGACCAGAATCATGTGTCATCTTCCCAAGTTTTCAGGTAGCATAGTGTGGTAGAAAGAATATTAGACATGGAGTTAGGAGACCTGCATTCAAATCCCGATACCAGTTGTGTGACCTTGGACAAACTCAGTTAATTTCTTTGAGGCTTAGTTCTCTCTTGCAAAATGGAGGTAATAACGAATTACCAATTTCTCTTGAGCTGTTGTGAGAAATATTTTGTAAAAGTGCTTTCTAAGTGTGAATGGGTATTATAACCAATTCCCATTCCCATCAGTCTGTCTTACTACAGCGTGACTTAGCATTCCCCTACCATATGAGGTATATGCTTCCGTAGGCATTCCAGGTTGTGTTGCTATTAAAAGGTACTCAGGATTGGACAGTTCTCCAGGTGTGAATTGAGCAGAGCAGAATACAGCAGCACTGTTGCTTCCTATTGCCACCTTCTTCTGTACACCTTGTTTAATGTAGCCTAAGAGACTGCATTAGCTATTTTTATCTGCTGTTGTCCCACTTCTTTGCCTGTGCTCTACTAAAACAGCACCAGATCAAAGAAGCACAGAAGTTTATTTGGATAAAACCTCAAAGGCCATCTGAGTTCAACTTGTACCTAAATAAGAATCCCTTCTAAAACATCTGTGACAAGTGGTCATGGCAGCTTTTACTTACAGATTGCTAATAGGGGAGACCCTACTCCCTCTTAAGGAGGCCCAGACCTTTTCCAGTTAAATGTTGTCTAGCTGTGATTCTCCCATCATGCATATCTGTAGTCAGTTGGTTTTTTTTGAAGTCTTAATTATAGGACTTTACATGTATCCTTTTAAAGTTACATCTTATTACATTTGGACTTTGCTCTTATTTTTTCAATACTGATTTTGTCTAAGATGTTATAACTATCTCATCATAATGTCACCTGCAAATTTCATTTTCATGCCATGTAGGTTCTCATTTCATTGATGAAAAACTAGAGGCAGTGTAATACAAAGGAAAGTATACCAGATTTGAAAACAGAATCTGGGTTGAAATTGTAGCTCTGCATTTACCTGAGTGATCTGGGGGAAATTATTTTTTATCATTCTGGACCTCAGTTTCCTTAGCTATATAAATGAGGAGATTGAACTGGAAGACCTATAATCTATGGTGCTATTATGCTGTGGTCATTTACTGAATAGAATGTAGCCAAAAACAAATTCCTAGAGCATCTTGCCAAAGATTTCCCTCCAGTATGTCATCTATCCATTAATCTTCATTCTTTGTGTACGGTCTTTAAATTATTTCACAATCCACCTAATTGTACCAGGTTGTCACCACATCTTTCCATCGAATCCACACTGTAGAGTTTGTTGTTACTGTTGATAGGGTGTTAGATTTAAAGCTGGAAAGGGCCTTCAAGGTCATCAATTCCATTGATCCCAAATTCCAGTAAAAAGGATCCTCGCCACCTGTTGACTTACAAAATTACAAATTAATGGCATTATCTATGTTGTACTCTTTACTTTTTTTCCTATTTTGTTAAACATTTCCAAATTATCTTTAATCTGGGCAGTTTTGTTGGAGGAGTGTTAGAGTTTGGCACTTTTGGTCTAGTCCAACCACCTCATTTTATAGAGAAGAAAATTAAAGTTGAGAACTATTAAAGCACTTAACCAAGGTCACATAGGTGTGTCAGAGACACTAGGAACCCAGATGCTCTGATTCTAAATCCAGCACTCTCCCCACCATATGCAGAAAATGCCTATCATTGACAAAGTGTTGTTAGAGCATATATCTTTTCTGACAGGCAGGAATCCTGCTCTTAAGACTATAATCCTTTATTGATTAGTCCCATTGAATACCATGATGAATTCTATAATGATTTTATGAAGCACTTTTTCTGTGGAAAATGTTTCATTAAGTCCAAATTTATGATAATATAACAGTCTTCCTTGGATTCCACTGAGACATTGTAATAAAATGAGAATCATGTGGCATATTTTAATGTGATAAATATTTGCTTCTGAAGAATTTAGAAATATTATGTGATTTAATATTTTAAGCATTTTTCTTGCATATATTCTGTGAAAGAATTGAATTCAGATGAACCACTGACCAAGATAAAATGTCCTTCAAGTGAATTCTGAAGAGTACTACATCCAAAGGCACTAAAAATGAAATTGTAACGAAAGTCAATATAGAAACACTAATACAAAATGTTCACTTTAAACTCTCTTGAAAGTTATGTAAAAAGAGTTCAGGCTATAACAGTAAATAAAATATGGAACAACTTCTGTTGTATAGCTACTATTCATAGAACAGACATTCTAAGGACAATTCCTTTTATTTTTCATCATTTCATTGGTCAGAATGCTTTCCCATTGGAAATCTTCCTTTGAAGAAGAGCTATTTGGGATCTCTTTGAATTACTAGATTATATCTGGGGTACATAGATAACTATCTTCAATTAATGACTAAAGTGTAAATTATTTTAAAAGAGAGATTAGAGACTTTATAATCAGAAGGCCTAAAAGATTCTGTCTTGATTGTAGAGATTGTAGAGTCTGTAAATAGGTTTGCACATTTATCTTACTTTATGGTATATGTACCAAATCCTTCACATTTTACATTTATTTTTAAGAACCTTTTGATCATATGATGACAAATTAACATAACTCCTAAGCCTAATTCCAGCTTTCCAACAAAATGCCATTTCATACCTGAGAAGAAATTAAAACAGAAAAATGGTCAGGCAAAAGCTCCTTGAGGTGAAGGATGCTGCCTTTTTGGGGGGGGGGGGTAATCGGGGTGAAATGACTTTGCCAGGGTCACACAGCTAGTAAGTGTCTGAGACTGGATTTGGACTCAGGCCCTCCTGACCCAAGGGCCAGGGCTCTTTCCACTGTGCCACCTTGATGCCCTAAGGACATTATCATCTTTTGTCTCATTGTGGCCCCCAAAATCTCTAAACTGTAAGCCTTACATATATTAGGTGCTTCAAAAAAGTTGGTTGAATGATAGAGGGGAAAAAATAAGTAATTTTTTTTTTTTGGAGGGGGGAAGGCAGGGCAATTGGGGTTAAGTAACTTACCCAAGGTCACACAGCTAGTAAGTGTGTCAAGTGTTTTGAGGCCGCATTTGAACTCAGGTCTTCCTGACTCCTGGGCTGGTGATCTATTCATTCACTCTGCCACCTAGCTTCCCCCAAAATAAGTAATTTCACTGGAAATCTCCTCCCCCTTCCCCTAGGGCCCTTCTCAGTTTAGATTTTCAGATATTTTATAGCAGTTATTTTGGACCCGTCATACATTTGGTGAAAGTAGCCCTCTAACTATTTGTCTTGAAGCTATACACAAATGAAGAAGCAGGTGTCATGAAAAGAACAGATGCCTTAGAAGAAACCTGAGTTAAAATCCTGACACTACACTTACTAGTTTTGTGACCTTAGATAAGTATTTAATCTCTGAAACAAGTAAAATGGATATAATAATATGTAAAATAGCTATCCCACAGAGTTGTGAAGAAAATTTTTTTTTCTTTGAGATATAAATGTTAGGAGTTTTTAAGTATACAAGTTTTACCAATCTTATTTCAAAATGATGATCCTTCAGAGTATAACTTTGAGAAAGAACCAGTTTTCTGCTCATATACAATGATTCACTTTTCAACTCTATTGAATTCATTTATTAAGGGTCTCCAGTATGCAGAGCACTCTCTGAAGCCCTGGGAGAAGAATAACACAGAGTCCCTGCACTTGAAGAGCTCACAACCTAATTAGGGGACTTTGATATGCACAAGTAACTATTAAAAAATAATACCTGTAAGAGGTTCAGACAAGTGCTGCTCGATCTATCTGGAGGTAAAGAAAGGCTGCTACTTTGTGGGGGAGGGGCATAAGAAAATTGGAGTTTATTAAAGACTTACTAAGCACCTTTTGTGTGCTAGGTGCTGGGAATGCAAAGACAAAAATAAAACTGCTTCAGCCCCCAAGGAATTTACTTTTTGCTTCGAGAATACAGCATTTACACAGATAGTAAAAACAAGGGAATTTGAGGAAATACCAATAACAACTGTGAGGGAGAGATCAGGAAAGTCTACAAGTAGGAGATGCCACCTGAACTGAGTCTTGAAGGCAGCTAAGGCTTCTAAGAGGCACTGATGAGGGAGGACACTGCAAGCATGAGGGCAGCCTGTTGTGCAGAGGCCTGGAGATGGGAGATGGCATGCTGAGTTTGAGGAACAGCTTATTGGATGTGAAAGGTGAGAGGGGGAGATGGTAAAAAAGAACACCAAGGTTCAAGGAGCATGACAACCCTGGGGGATTGGTGGTACCACTGATAGAAATAGTAAAGTCAGCTAACGAGTATTTATTAAGTGTTTATTGTGTGCTGGGCATTATGCTAAGTGCTGGTGATACGACAAAAGACAAAAATCATAAAGCAGATTTTGGAAGGGGAAGGGATCAGGGCAAAGAGATGACATTCTAAATTTCATACATGGGGAATGTGAAGTGTGTGATGGTCAAGTGATCACTGGTAACTTTTGAGAGAACAATTTCATTAGAGTGATGGGGTTAGAAGCCCAGTTGTTTCGGGAAAGGAGGTGAGGTTCAGCAAGTGAAGCATTGCAAGTAGATGATTTTAAGTTTAGTGCAGATGATGAGAGATCAAATGAGAGCTCAAGCAGTAGCTAGGAGGTATAGAAAAAAACATTCTGGAGATAAGAATGTTTTGTTTACTAGTATTGTTTTGTCTCACTGTTATGTCTTGAAGCAGAGACTAAAATCATATCTTCCCATTTAGGATCACAGCTTCATTTTTAAAAATGAAAGAGCAGTATGGAGGTAGAAATGAACTAATTTTTTTTAAGAGAAAGAGAAGTACCTTTTTTTGTAGAGTTAAGTAGAGAGGGGTTTTTTGTGTAGAATAACAAATGAAAGGTTCAACTTTGGGATTTTTAAAACTAAGAACAGTAAAACTATTGAAGCAAAATAATCACTTTAAATCTACTTCAGTTCTCCACTAGTGTTAAAGGATAAAGGTAGAAACAGAAGATAATGGGGTGGGACTGGAAGCATTAGAATGATGCTGCAGTGTCTGAAGATTATTAAACTTCTTATCATACCTAGCAGTTCTCTTGGTCACCCAAGTGATTTGAAGGCACTGCTTTTCCTACTTTAACACATTTAGGCCTGCCATAGTAATTTATAGTCTTTTATCACTGTCTTTTCAAAAATTAATAGTGCTTCAATTAAAACTGTTCTTTACCCTCAGACTCTCAGAGACATCCAATCAAAAATTGAAAAAAGTTACCATTCTCCGAGCTATATTGAGTAATTTTATTCTTGAAGGCCAAGTCTCCCACCCTTCCCCCGATGTAGTTAGACCTTTTCCTCCCTGTTCTTTTATTGCCTTTTGCTAGTATTAAGTCATTCAGTGCTTTAGGTGGTTCGACTAATATGTAGTATAATATTATGTAATTTATTTTCTTGCCCTTAATAGATATTCCACATTTATGTGCTTTTTGTGATTGATACATTTATATACTAAATGTGTGTGTTTTTATATGTTTTATTTGTATATAATCAAAAGGAAAGAAACTCATTATGGTCTAGATGACAAGCATTTCTTAAATGCCATTGCTATTCAATTCAACCCATGTTAAGTACCTACTGTGTTCAAAGAACAGGACTCTTGGACCTACAGATAAAACAAACAAATCTTTCTCTGACCTCAAGGAGCTAATTCTGCTAGGGAGTGGAGTGGAGGGAACCGTGGATATAACAAAGTATAATAAATAGAAGGGAACATTTTAAGATGAGGCGAGCCTGAAGGAAGATTGGGAATCTGAAAAACAGACTCTTAGGTAATAAAGGTGAGTGGATAGAATGCTTTTGCCCTCAACAAAAAGGAGATTTTAGAAGGTCAAGTTTAATAAGGAAAATGATGAGTTTTCTTTTGGACCTATTGAGGTACATGCAGGAATTCATCCAGATAGAAATATTAAGCAGGCAGGTGAATATGTAGGAGAGATGAGGGCTAGATATATACATCTGGAAAACATTTTCATAGATGTCGTAATTGATTGTCTAGAACCTTGAGATGCCTTAAGGTAACTATAACTTGTACCTTCTTGACTTCCAGAATTCATCTAGCAACTTGCAGCTATAGATAAAATAGAAAAGTTGAGAGCCAAAGCAGAAGACTAGAGGATGAGTAAAGTGAGATGATTTTGAGAAAAGGAGTTTGTTTGTTTTTTTTTGTGGGTGTATTAGGTAATTTTGAATATGGTTGAGATATCTTTCCCCTCAACATCTTGGTCTTTTTCAGCCTGGAGAAGAGGAGTTGGGGGGAGGGGAACCTCATAATATTTTCAAGCATTTCAAGGGGTTTCATGTAGAATTAGGTATTAGACTTGTTCTGATAGTCTCTTAGACACCAGAAGTAGGAACAGTGGATATAAGTTGAAAGAAAGGCAGATTGGGTTGATAAAGGGAAAACTTTACCAAAATTTAGAGTGGATTGAACTGCCTTGAGATTTAATGGATTTCCCTTGACTTGAGGTCTTAAAGCAGAAGCTGGTTGACCACTTGTACATTGCAAAGAGAGGGATCCTTATTGTGGTATGGGTTTTACTAGACCTTTGAGAGGCCTTCCAGCTCTGAGATTTGTCTAGTAGTATGTATAGTTAATCAAAAAGCTTTCTGGAGGTGGCTGAAGTAAGGGGATTGGAATTTTCCGGGCAGGTAGAATTGGTCTTGGTCAAAGACTTGCTGTGAGACTGGATATAAGAAGAAAACAGGTAACAAGACAAGGCTGGCTGGAGAGCCATTCAGGGCCCATAATCAAAAGAGTTGGATATTCTATGAGTTGCACACACAATGTAAGAGATGTCATATCACATTTGGAATAAAATTTTAGTAGGAAGATGTAAATAGGGGTGAGTTCCCCAAGAAGGTGAGGGCAGTAACAGTAGATTTAATGTTGGGGATCAAGAACTACTTGATAGAAGCAGTCAAGTTTGAAGGGTGTGCATATGCGTGTGCGATGAATAGAGTACCGGATTTAGTGTCAGAACCACTTACTGGTTTTGAATCCTACCTATGGCACTGACCTCTATGACTTCTCTGGGCCTCAGTTTCCTTATCTGTGAAATGAAAGAGAAATATACTAGATGACCTCTGTGGTCTCACAGCTTCATACAATGCATATTGTTTTAAAGAATGCCTTGAAATTTTGGAAGAGAAGTGGTCCTATCCACGACATCAAGAAGGGGGGAAAGATAGAGACAGAAGATTAAAAAGCATATTGTATAATGATAATTTTAGAATTGTATGAGGGTAATAAGAAACTAGATCTGGAACGAACTGAGCCTTAGTTATG
The DNA here is from genome assembly GCF_028583685.1 of Petaurus breviceps papuanus. NCBI lineage: Eukaryota > Metazoa > Chordata > Mammalia > Diprotodontia > Petauridae > Petaurus > Petaurus breviceps. The sequence continues at coordinate 52,834,893 of NW_027185698.1, forward strand.
ACTAGGAGTAAACTAGAAAAGCCTGTGGGTTCTAGTGAAAGAATTAAAGCATCTGTGCCTCTTGGACATGGTATTTATGAGAGGGATTTTAAGAGTTGGGCATGACTAATGGGCAGCAGGCAGGTGGTTCTGTAGGGGGGGATGGGTAATTCTTGATTTGAGAAGAGAAGATAATTTCATGATAGAAAGAAAAGTAGCTCATGCTAATGGTCCTCTTAAAAGACGTTTAAGAAAAGATGGATGAAGAGTTTGAATGAATAATTTGAAGAAATTTAAGGAAAGAATTGATGGTGCCAAAGAATGTGTGAGTTGTGGACAAATGAACCAATTAGAACTGTAATGGCACTGAAGCTACTGTGGGAAATTCTTTCTCCTCTATAGCAAAGAAGTGTACATGTCTGGGAGAATTAGGTGGCTGAATTAGGTGTTTGATGGCACGCAGAGAGTGATGGATGAAAGCAGAGGAAGGGTAGTGAGTGTGGGAGATGAAGTGGGTATTTAGCAAGAGAAAATAAAGAATACAGTAGGGTAATAGCATTATTTTTCAGAGAATATCTGAACGACCAAGTTGTTCTGAGTATTATAAATACTCAAATCAGCTACAAAGGCCCTATGAAAGAAAATGCTATCTGCCTTCAGAGAAAGATAAATAGAAGTATGAATAATGTTTTTCCATATATTTGTGTGTGTGTATCTGTCAAATGGTGGCCTCCCCTAGGTTGGAGTAACAAGGGACAGAGGGAAACAGTTGGAAATTTAAAATGAAACAAAAATAAGTTAAAGATTATTTTTTTCAAGTCCTTAGTACAGTCACATGGTCTAGTATCAGAAATGGATGTGATTATCTTGAAAAATGACATTCAAGAAAGTGTGTGTGTGTGTGTAGAATGATGTGGACCAGTGACTGGTGAAAAAATCAGATACCTTTGGAAATTGGGGTAATAAGAAAGATCTATTGAACTAAGAACAACAAGGCTGAAGTACTTAACCATAATTGTGGAGATTTATATGCCCTCCTTATTAAATTTTTTTTTTTATTTCTAGGCACAAGGTGTCTAGCAAATTAAAAGTTGTAAAAAATTGATTAAGATGCTTTGGAAATACCTAAAATTAGTCTGCTTATATATGCGTGTGATAATTAGACATTGTAAACCTTCATAAAGGGTAATCATCAACAGAAGGTATTAATTAACCAGCTGTGTGAACCTCATGGGATGGATACAGTTCTGTCTTTCCTCCAAAGACTGGTTCCTTCTTAATGGGGAGAAGTAATGAACACTGACACTTCTAACAGCTGGCACTGTTGGTTTTACTGTTTGCAAACAGGAATGTGATTGAAATAAGAGCAAACTACAGGAAAACTTGGACCACATGTAAAACACTTTCTGCTCCTAGGGAGGTTTTAGCAGCTAGAGCAGGAAAGTGACAATCCAGAGCTCAGATGCCAAGAACAAATGCATTTTAAGAAAAATAAATCTTATTGTGGAGAAAATGTGAAACAAGGAGCCCTCATCTACAGACAGTGAGCCAGGAGCAAGACTGCTTCTTTCTGCCCACGGTACATGTGAACCAAAAATCATCCCATCATCATTTTTACAAAGTGCAGGAGAACCTGGCAGCCTGGGTAAGAACCAGCTTCTATGTGACAATGACTTGGTTGATCCACAGACCTGAGAGAATGATGACAAAACCAGGATCTTATGATCAAAGTGGGGGCAATAAGGAACATGGATGAAGTTGGCTGAAATTACTTTGGATGACTTTAATCTCTCCTTAGAGAAGATATAAACTGATCCTTAGAAAGCTTATACTTAACGGGAAAGTGTGTAGTTACAGTTTGGGTAATTTTTGCAATTTGGACCAAAGTAGCCTTTCCCATTAAGTATATAGTTGATAAGAATTTTTAATCAAAGTGAACATGTTAGTCTTCTAATGAATATTCCTATCAGTGTATTCATGTGTGGGCAATATTTCCCTATGTAATCTACCAAAACCTGATAAATCAAAATGCTACTTAAAAGCCAGGTTCTACATTACTGGCTTTGACTCAGTGAAGGCAGTTGATGAATACTGATGCTTATGAAAAGCTGTTGACTCAAAGGAGTGAGACTTTATTGGAGAAAATAGTCTGGGAATTAAATTTCTTTTAATGTTTTATTGATCCAAAATATGCAAAGAAATCTATTAACCCAATTTAAAAGAAGGGCTGTAGGGAAAGAGAACTCTGAAGATTCAGATTGGAAATAAACAAATTTACCAGCTTCTCTTGGTTTCTTGGATGTCATTCTCATTTGTTAAGCTATTCAATTCATAGTTTTTATGTGCTGTTCAGCAAAGATCAGTGTAGCCTTAGAGAAAAGAAGGCGGGGTTCTTTGTAGTCACATAAACTAGACTAAGCATATTTAAAGGGCCCTTGGAAATTTTATGTATTTTTGACATTCTAACTTGTGTATCAGGTAGATGTGACCTCAAGTTCAGAATTAAGCCTGAAACTATGTCTAACTTGGGTTATTCACTTTCCAAGTTTCTTGGAATAAAATCTGCCTTTTACCAAAGATTGAAATGCATGAAATTAGTGAAACAGCTGCATACTTTCATAAAGAAATCGTAACTACATATTTTGGGGGTACATTGGGGTTCATATTAAACATGTTAATATATTATTGTTGTCAGCAATACATCACACTGTTTAGTATAGGTGTTTTGGAGCTACTGGTGTTCATCTATCATTCAAGGTTTTTGCATTGTTTCTGAAGAAATGTAACATTTGTCTTGAATTATTTTATTTTTTTTCTTTTCCTCTCTTCAGAGTGCTGAGGTTCATATTCTGTCCTGGAAGGTTCCTAAGAAAGGAGTAGCTGGTGTGAGGAAATAAGCCAATAGTGTTTTCATTTTATCCTACAGGTCCCAGCAGGGATGGCACAATCAGTGAGGACACTATCCGAGCATCTCTCATTTCAGCAGTTAGCGACAAGCTGAGATGGCGAATGAAAGAGGAAATAGATCGTGCCCATGCAGAACTCAATGCCTTAAAGCGTACAGAGGAGGACCTGAAAAAAGGTCACCAGAAACTGGAAGAGATGGTGACCCGCTTGGATCAGGAAGTGGTGAGTAGCTCTTGGCAGTTAAATGTCCTCTAGAAACTATGACCTTGAATCCATGAAGGATGTCATTTCATGCCATATTTATGTATGGGTGCTTGTGGGAATATAGCTAGAGAGAGGGAAACTGAGGCCCAGAGAGCTTAAGTGACTTCTCCAAGGTCCCTCTCCCTCACACACACACACACACACACACACACACACGAGTTTTCAGTGAGACTGCATCTTTTTAAAGAACACAGGGAGGTTCTAGAGAATTATTACCTAGTTTCTTACTCATCTCAGGAAGATACAATGAAAATAATATTCCTTCAAAGTCAGTGAACTTAGTTTGTATGCTGCCACCCTAATGCCCTGAGCATATTCTACCCCTGAGGCTGAACCCCTAAGGATGTTATTAATAACCTAGCTGAACTCATTCTTCACTAATTACCAAACTCCCATTCCAGTGGTTCTGAAATATGTTGCTGTTCTGTCTTCTACTGCCTTTGCCTTTTTTCCCCATCCACCTCAGCCCAATCCCTGCCAAGGTACCACTCTAAAACTACCCACCTCTTTCATTGTGTTCTTTGGAAAGCTTGTTTTATCCGTAGTAAAATTGCTTTCATCTTAAAACAAATTTTCCTTTCCCATTTCCTTTATCATCTTGCACTTGTTGAGACCCTTCTCCCCCAACTTTTTTTTTTTTTGCTTTTTGGGTGGAGGAGGCAGGGCAGTTGGGGTTAAGTGACTTGCCCAAGGTCACACAGCTAGTACGTGTTAAGTGTCTGAGGTTGCATTTGACTCCTGACTCCAGGGCTGGTGCTCTATATTCACTGTGCCACCTGGCTGCCCCGACCTTTCTCCCTATTGATGGTGATGTTTCCTTGTCTACCCTTTCTGGCACTGTTTGTGCTTTTACTCTTACTCTGTCTCACTGGTTAAAGTGGAGGAGTTAGAACATCCCTTGTTCCGTATTGCCTCTTCCAGGCTTTCCCTCTATATTACTAAATAATTTCTTGGAGATTCATTGAGTACACATTTACAACTCAGGCAAGGTTCTGGTAACTTACCTACTAATCTCCAGAATGTTTCCTTCTTTGTTCAGTGAGTTCAGTTCCTGGCTGACTTTCTTTTCTCCTCTACTCCTTAACCTTCAGTTTTTCAACTTAGTCATTTCCTGTGACATACTTCCCCACTCCACCTTAGCTATACACAGAGATCATTATTATCCTTTTGATCTTGCCATCATTCTTAAGCATTCTACTTCATGTTCATAAACTCTGAAATTTCCTTATCTAATCACAATTTATAATAATTCCTGCAGTCTTTCTACCCCTCAGTTATTTCCCCCTTCCCCGTGTTGACCTTTTAATGAAGCAGCTCAACTCTAATCTGTGCTTTTCTTTAAAGTCCCTGTATCCTGTTGAATATCTTACCCTGCCAAGCCTTAGCTTTGCCTTAGGCTACCTTCACTTCTATTCTTGGGCTGCTAAAGATGGAGAAAAATCACAAAACTCTGCTACCTGACTCTGTTATAAATTTATGTTGTATGATCTCCGGGCCTTCAGTGTGGCTAATCCGTTTACTGTCTCATTCACCACTGTAGCTTTTCCAAAACTTTTTCATCCCTACTCAGACTTCAAAACTCCTGCCCCTCTTTTTAGCAAGGACCTTGCCTCATATTTCACTGAAAAAATTGAGGCCATTCACTGAGTTCCTCTTCTCCCCTCTTATCTTCCTTTATGGTCTCATCCTAGGTCCCCTTCTTTTTTCCCATTAACACCCTTTTGTTTAATTAACTCCCCTTGATTTAATGGTCATCTATACAGACGAATTTCAGATTTACCTATCCACCCTTTACCTTTTGGTTGAACTTCATTTTCACATCTGCAACTGTCTCTTGAATATCTTGAATTGGATATACTATAGATATCTTTTTTTTTTTTTTAAGCAATTGAGGTTAAGTAACTTGCTCAATGTTACACGGCCAGTTATTCTGTGTGGGTGCCAAGTATCTGAGGCTGGAACCGATCCTGGGTCTCCCAGTGCCAGGGCCAGTGCTCTTACTCACTGCACCACCTGGCCGCCCCTTACTGTAGATATCTTAATTTCACTTAACATGTCTAAAATGGAAATAACTCAAATCTCCCTTCCTCCCCCCCCCAAATCCTTTCTTCCCAATGGAATTCCCTCTTATGTTACCATCATTGTCCCAGTGTCACCCAGGCTCCCAGGCTGTGTGTCCTCCTTGGTTTCTAACCCACTCTCCCCCCACCTCCATAATCCAATTATTTGTCAAGTCCTGTCATTTCAGAAAAGAGACACTGTAAGGACACACACACTAAAGAATAAATTCAGTTAGAGGAACATAGTTTCTGAGCAACCTGATAAGCTCAGTTGGGTGAAGAGCATTGTGCACCCTGAGAAGAGAAGCACATGTGACAATAAGGCCCTGATAAGGGAGGGCCAGACTCCACGCCTCTAGTGGCAGAAGTAGTGCAGGTCAGCCAGGAGAAAGGCATAAATGTTTTAGAAGTATAAATGCATCTACAGCTTCCTTCTTTACAGTATTATTTTTAAATCTGTCAAACATTTCACATACATAGAGTGTTTTTACAAACCTGTTCTATTGGCACAGGTCATTTTCAGTAGTTTCACTTTGAACAGGTTCTGTTTACAGATAAGAAGGACGTACTCTAGTGTAACTTGGGTCTCTCCTTGTACATTGACTCTTTCCTCTTTGCCCAGAGACATACTTGACAACACCCAGTTATAAAAACACCTTTCCATAATCTTTCTAACCAATCCTATTACTACTTTCTATTCTCTTCCTGTTTAACTACCAAACTTACCGAAAGAAATTGCCTTTCTGGGGCGGCCAGGTAGCACAGCGAGTAAGAGCACCGGCTCCAGTGTTGAGAAGACCTGGAGATCGAATCCCAGGCTCAGACACTTAGCACCCACCCAGAAACACCTGGACGTGTAACCTTGAGCAAGTTACTTAACCCCAATTGCTTAGGGGTGGCCAGGTGGCTCAGCGAGTAAGAGCACCAGCTCCAGTGTTGGGACGACCTGGAGATCAAATCCCTGGCTCAGACACTCAGCACCACACCCAGAAATAACTGGCTGTGTAACCTTGAGCAAGTTACTTAACCCTGATTGCTTAAAAAAAAAAAGAAGAAATTGCCTTTCTTTGGAATTTTTCTCAAAGATCATTGATAAACTAATGATTGCCTACATTCTGTGGCTTGACATCTTATTTGACACTGTTGACTACTGACTTTACTGGATACTCTCTTATCTCTTAGTTTCAGAGGTACCATACCTGATCCTGATTCTTCTCTGTCTCCCTTGATTCATCCTCTTCCCAGCCTCTTGAGGCTGAGTTGTCCTAGGTTCTGCCCTTGGGCCTCTTCTCCCTTTCTGGACTCTCTCTTGCTAGATTTCATTCCTAAAAATTCAATCTTCCTTGCTATGAAAATGACTTGAATTTCCAGCCATGTTCTTTTTTGCCCAGCTTCTATGCCTGTAAGAGCCCTTTCTGGACATGTCACCAGCATCTCAAATTCAACAGTCCTAAAACAAAGTTTATTCTTCTAAGCCTTCCTTATTCATATCACCACTGCTAACCCAGTCACCTATGTTTCTTGATCCTTGGTCTTTCAGTTTCCCTTCTTTCCCACTTCTACCCAACTAGCTTTTAAATATATACAACATATATTTTTCTTTAGATTTACAAAGTGCTTTTCCTCTAACAATCCCTCCTCCTACCTTTTCTCCCAGCCTTCTCTACTCTGTGTGACTATTACAGGAAATCTCTAAAAAGATCCTCCTGCCAGCCTGATCTTTTTGTGTAAAACCAGCTAGCCATGTCATTCCTCCACAAAATCATTCTTTGACTTCTTGGCGCAGACCAAGAAAAGTTCAGAACTCCTTTACCTGTCACAATATGGCCCCGTCGTACCTTTCTAGGCTTGACTTTTCTTCTTCCCTTCAATATGTTCAGACCATATGGAAGCACTACTGGCATTGCCTTGTCTGTCCTGGCTCTGGCCCATGCCTTTACCTGGCTTACCTCTGCAGCTCTCTTTTCTATGAAGCTTTCCCTAGTCTTCCCTCACTCCCACCCCTCTACCCTCCCAGACCTCATTTGATACTTTCTTTGTATTTCTGATGTTGAATTCCCTAATAGATTGTACACTCCATGAGTGAGGGATCTTGTTTTATTTAAACTGGGTATTTCACCTTCATGCCCCATGATACTGTTTGTTCTCTATATTTAATAAACAAGGTTATTGACATGGGGGGGAGGGGGCAGTCAGCAGTACATGTCCACTCCTACTCTTAAGTATTTAAAATTTAATTTACTCCATAACAGGTATCTTGCTTCATACCTCAAGAACCTGTGCTTTTCTTGTGGGGTGATAAATTATCTGTATCCATCTGTTTTTTCTGACTTGAGTTCTGAATGCCATAAACAGTGACTTGCTCAGTGACTCAAATCTGACCCAGATCAAGAGGAAAATGTGGCTCCTTTGATTAGCTGCCATAAATCTCCATTCTATTACCTTCCTTGGTGACTCCCTAATCATGCAACCTGGAAAAACCCTAGTATAACCAGTATATTTGCTCTTTCTGTAGAGTGAATGAAGAACTTTTTACTAGCTTCTGAATGAGAGGACAAAGGTCATATTTCTTGATAGCCTATGTGACTGTTCTGGGTTGGGGTGGAATGATTTGGGGTATATGCTGTGCAATTAGAAAAAGCAGAATGTTCTTTACATGCATAGTAGAATTTTCAAATGTATCTTTTCTCCAGATCAGACTATCTTCAGTAAGAACACTGCTCTGAAATCACATAGCTGTCACTAAGAAACTAAAGTTTAGGTTTACATTTTTCGTATGCCTAAAAGCTCACAATCTCCTGGATTAAATTAACATGCAAGCAATTATATACATACAAGATTTATGCAGAGAATATAGAGAATATTATGTTTCCAAAGGAAGGTGCTTGACTGGGGGAGGTGGTGGGAATGAACACAAAGCCCTCTTGCAAATTTGCAGGATTTCAGTTGAGTCTTAAAAGAAGCCAGAGAAGCAAGCAGGCAGAAGTGAGAAGAAAACAGTTCGGTCATGAAAGAAAAAAAGCCTGAAAACATAATACGGCCAGTGTTATTGAAGCACTGAATGCATAAAGATGAGTGAAATGTAAGAAGACTAGAAAGCTGTTTTGAAGAAAAATAACAATACCGTAATAAACATTTTAGTCAAAAGCCTTACAGAAATAATTTTTATTAGGACCTCAACCACCTACTCACTAAGTCCTCGGATAGCTTTACTCCAAGACGATTTGAGGTAATGAGGAATCTTGAACAAGGAAAAACTTATGTTAAAATATAATTTGGGATTCAATTTAATCTTCAACTGGAACTACTCAGCTTCCTTCTTTTACTACTCTTCTCAAGGTTTGAAAGAGTAATGTTTTCTGTGGGGTATAGAAATCCATCTTGCCCTGTAATAAAGTAAGGGAGGAGTGGCAGCCAGGTAGCACAGTGATTAAGAGCACCTGCCCCAGGGTGGGGATGACCTGGGATTGAATCTGGGCTCGAATCTGGGCTCAGACACTTAGCACCCACCCAGAAACACCTGGCCGTGTAACCTTGAGCAAGTTACTTAACCCCAATTGCTTAGGGGCAGCCAGGTGGCACAAAGCTTCCCCCCTCCTTCTCTGTAACTGTAGTAGGCAGCACCATCCTCCCCATCCCTCAATCCCACAACCCAGGAATCATCCTTGACTCATCACTATCACACACAAACACCCCCACCTCATATCCAAGCTATTGCTGAGGTCACCACCACTTTCTTTCCCCTACCCATTCTTGTTTCAGGCCCTCATCACCTCACACTGTAATAACCTGCCAGTAGATTGGCCTGCCTTGTCTCTTCCCACTCTGGTCCATTCTTCATTCATCCACCCAGTTATTTCCCTGAAATGCAGGACTGATTCACACACACTAACACTGGTCTCCTGGCTGTTGCACAAACACGTCTTTTTAACTTTTCCATTATCTTCCTTCCATAGTCACAAAGCTACAACACTAGTGTAGGATTACTGCCATGATTTCAAGTCTTTTCCCACTTCAGTTCACTCTCTGATCAGCTACCAAAGGTTTTCTTAAAGTCTGAATTAACACCTCCCTCTCCAATAAACTTGAGGTCCCCCAATATTTCCAGGATCAAGTATAAAATGCTTTGGCATATAAAACCTTCACAATCCTACCCCTTCTAGTAGGGTATTATTATCTAGAAGCATATTAAAAACCATCTTTTAACATTTATGTATCTAGAAATATTTTCATAGCCTAAAAAACCCTTTCAAGACTTGCCTTCTCAAGAAGGTAGAGAACATGTCAAGGACAACATTTCCCCCCACCTCCGCACTTAATAGTATTTAATTTTTTTCCAATTACATGTAAAGATAGTTCTCAACATTCACTATTCTAAGATTTTTTGAGTTTCATTTTTTTTCTCTCCCCAAGACAATAAGCAATCTGACATAGGTTATCTGTGTACATCATGTTAAACATATTTCCACATTAGTCATGTTGTGAAAGAAGAATCAGAACAAAAGGGAAAGCCATGAGAGAGAAAAAAAAAAGTGAATAGTCTGCTTCAACTCCATATTTCTTTTTCTGGATGTGGACAGCATTTTCCATCATGAGTCTGTTAAAATTGTCTTAGATATTAGGTATTGCCGAGAAGAGCTAAGTCTACAAAACTGGTCATCGCACAATGTGGCTGTTACTGTGTACAATGTTCTCCTGGTGCTGCTCACTTCGTTTAGCATTAGTTCATGTATATCTTCCCAGGCCCAAACATTAAGTGCCTGCTGAATGCCAGGCACTGTATGAAGAAGTGCTGGGGATTAAAAAAGAGGCAAAAGGCAGTCCCTGCACTCAAGGAGCTTGCGATCTACTGGGGGAGATGACATACAAATATATGCAAAGCAAGCTGTGCGTGTAGATATAAATTTAGAGGGAAGGTATCAGAATTAAGAGGGGTTGGAAGGCTTCCTGTAGAAGGCAGAAAGGTAGAATTTTAGTCAGGACTTGAATGGAAGCCAGGGAAGTCAGTAATGAAGAGTGGAGGAGGGAGAGCACTCCAGGCATGGGGAACAATCCGAGAAATGCCTGAAGGTTAAACTAAAGTGGGAAAAGACTTGAAATCATGGCAGTAATCCTGCACTAGTGTTGTAGCTTTGTGACTATGGAAGGAAGACACTGGAAAAGTTAAAAACACTTGCCAACAGATTGGATAATATGTAGAGTGAGAGTGGTGGAGAGGTGACTGGGAAGATGGTACCTTGGACGTTGATGGAGGAGTTGAGTAGAACCCAAGAGGTTTTGGGGAGAAAGACAAGGATTCTGTTTTGGACTTAACAAGTTGGATATACCATGTGACCTCAAACTGGATGTGGTGCAGATAATAGAGATTTCACAACCCCCTCGGGCCCCCAGTCCAGGGACACTGGCCATCTCCCATGTGTGAAATGCTCTTCCTCCCCATCTCCACCTCCTGACTTCACTGGCTTCCTTCAGTCCCAGCTAAAATCTCACCTTCTACAGCAAGTCTGTCCCAACTCCTCTATTGATTATTTCCTCTTTATCTTGTATATACCTTATTTATACACAGTTGCTTAAATGTTGTCTCCCATGTATGCTTATGAACTCCTAGTGGGCAGGGACTGTCCTTTCTTTGTGTTCCCAGCCTTAGCACAGTACCTGGAACATAGTAGGAACTTAATAATGCTTATTGACTGTGCCTGGAACTCAGGAAAGAGGTTCCTGTTAGATAAGTAGATCAGTACTACAGAGACAATAACTGACCCCTTATAAACACAGCACATAACCAAGTGAGAAAGATTAGTGGTGCCAGAGAGTTTGGGTTTTTGTTTCTTCCATGAAACCCTTAAACAAAAAAGTATTGTGAACCACTAGAGTAATTTAATACACTAATAATATTCTTTTAGATTTAACAAGTTGTAAAAACCATAGTGATGACTTTTGCCCCCAAAAAATCCATGTTAAAATTTATATTACTGATTATAAGTATAAAACATAAAATTTCATTCTATCCATATTGACTCTCCACATATAAAATTATAAAACTTGTTATTAAATAATTATGAATATTTTATATGGGACATTCTGGAAGAATTTAAAGTAGTCTATTTTTTCTTTGTGCTTCAAATCCTGCTTTAGCCGTGTATCAGCTTTCTGACCTTGGAACAAAACACCTCAGCCTCCGTTTCCTAGCCATAAAAACAGGGGTTATAATAGCACCTTAAAAACACTCTTAGGATTGTGAGGATCAAATATGATAACATGTAAGGTGCTTGGCAAGACTTAAATACTGTATAAATGTGATGGCAGCCAAAGGCAATGATTTAATCTTTTCTACATTGAGGGGTGTGTCCAGCATTAAGGAGGCGACAGTTCCACTGTCATCTACTCTGTTTAGATTACATCTAGAATGTTGTGGTCATCACATTTTAGGAATTACATGGATAAGCCAGAGACTTTGTAGAGGAGGACCAGTGATGGGCCTAAGAAAGCATGGCAAGAGAACTGGCTGAAGAACCTAGGGATGCTTTGTCTGGAAAAGAGATGATATAACAAGAGATTTGATAGGCGTGTTCAGATATTTGAAAACATGTGGAAAGGGATTTTGTTCTGCTTTGCCCCTTACAGTGGAATTGGGAACAATTGGTAGAATCAAAGTTTAGTGTAAGGGTTAGGCGAAGAATTAGAGCTATCCAGAAGTGGAAAGGGCTGTTTGAGGAGGTAATGGGGCTCCCCCTTACTTGAGGTCTTGCACCAAAGGTCATTTATCAGCTGTATTGTAGAGTGAATTCTTGTTCAGGTTTGAAATAAGTGGCAGTTGGGAATCTCTCCTGCTAAGATTCTGTGAGCTCCCCCTTCTCTGCTGCCACTGCACCTTCTTCCTATGTAGGCAGTGAGTTTAAATAGTCTAGCTTTTTTAAAAGGTCTAGTCATTTGCAGGCTCAATTATATTGGGATTGTAGTCAAGCTGGAAAAATTAAAAGAAATGTAAGTCCAGCCACCAAAGAGGAGTTCACACAGCTTAAGTGCCACATTTGGAAACACTAGACAGTTCTATATGTAGTCTATGGAAAATCTCATTTTTGTGAAGAATCTTCCCGTTTTGTCACTTCTTGATGGAAAAGTAAGTAGCTGCCAATTATGTAATCCTAAAATTACACAGGTGACTACTGTCTCTGCTGTGACACAGAGCCAGTAATTCTCATAACCAGCCTTCCCATGTGAGACCATAAGTAGTTATTATTCACTGAGCAATACTCAGTACATACCTTTGGCTTACTCCGCCTACTTTGGCCAAGTTTATTCTAATGTTCATTTAACTCCTCCAACTTGTTGTTTCACAATGGTCAGTTTTCTTTTTTCTAATAAGATCCTATAATGTGTAAGGTAGTGCTAATTATACAGTGAGAGGAACCCCAGGCAAGGTTTCACCAGGAAGATTATTTGTTTGAGGAGGGGAATCTTTAACTTGTAAACACCCAATTCTTCTTAAGATGTTAAATACATTGGTACATAATTGTCACATTTGGACTCATCTTGTTTACAGGCTGAAGTTGATAAAAACATTGAATTACTGAAAAAGAAGGATGAAGAGCTCAGTTCTGCTTTGGAGAAAATGGAAAATCAGTCTGAAAACAATGACATTGATGAAGTTATCATTCCCACAGCCCCACTCTACAGACAGATCCTGAACTTGTATGCAGAGGAAAACGCAATCGAGGATACCATCTTTTACCTGGGGGAAGCCTTAAGAAGGGGAGTGATAGACCTAGATGTCTTTCTGAAGGTAAGCTTTTGGATACTGTGTGCCTAGATCTTGAATAGTTCATCTTGACTAATAAGCACTAAAACCTAAGATCTTGACTACTGGCAATTTTAGGATTTAACACTGAAAAGGGAAAGGACCTTAGAAACGATCTTGCTCAGCCCCATTTTGGATAAATTGAGGTCTAGCGGGTTGTCTGATAATAATAGTTGACAGCACTTTAATGTTTGCTGTTAGTGTGACACTGGCCAAGACCCTTTAGCCTTTAGGGTCTCAGTTCATTGGCCAATGAAATCACAGGTCCAGATAACTTAATAGGTTACTCTGGGGTCATGCACATGTGTACACAGCAAATGTGGGGCAGTATCTGACCCCAGGTTTTCACGACTCTGAAGGCAGCACTGCTACCTGTGGCACCAGCTCAGAGTGATCTGCCAGAGCTTGGGGCCTGAGGCCCCTCCTTAGAGGCTATAGGCCCAGTTCTCCATCTGGTGACTTTAAGCCATCAGTTCTGTCATCTGTAAAATGTTGGATAGAGCTGGATCACCTCTAGATAGATCCAGCTCTTCAGTGGACCCATTCAGAGTTATGTCTTGGGTTCCAGGGCTGATGGAGAACACAGACCACCAACTCTGCTACACCCACCACATCCCCCTTTAGCCTCCCTGCCCCTTCTCCACTCTCATCCTCCCATTCTGTGCAATGCTGAACACAGCTGTAGCAGGCCGGTGAAAAACTACAGACAGTGTTGTTTCTATACAAATTACCTCTGGGTCTTGGTTGCTTCACATTTCAGGACAAAACCATCAAGCCATCCACTGGTGACAAAACTGATGTAACGAGTAGAACTGCCTTTAAGATGGCGGCTGTGTCTGTAGGAAAGCCACTGCTTTGGAAGCATGTCCCTGTGCTGGGCCAGAGAGCGTCTTCCCTTGGTACTTGATGCCCATTACTCCCCATGCCCCCAAAACAATAGTTTTTCAATCTTACCAAAGAAACTTTTTTTTTCTCCCCACAGCATGTTCGGCTTCTGTCCCGGAAACAGTTTCAGTTAAGGGCATTAATGCAGAAAGCAAGAAAGACTGCAGGTCTCAGTGATCTCTACTGAACTCCCAGATACCAGCTGGGAATGAGCTTTCCCTTCGACAAGTCTTGTCTTCTCTTCTCTTCCTGTCAGTAGGTGCCCAGAATAAGTTATTGCAGTATCACTCAAGTGTAAGATATTTTGAATCAATAATATATTTTCTGTTTTCTTTTAGTAAAAAGACTGGCTTTTATTAATAATGCACTTTCTATTCTCTGTAAACTTTTTGTGCTGAGTGTTGGGACTGATTATGCTGAATAAAATTTGTTGCATAATTTTTTTCTTTCTTCCTCTGGCTTCAGGAAAAACATGTTTTAATCCAGGGAACCTCATTAATATAGTCTAGCTTCCAGCCAATAAAACAACTACATCACCCACCGCGAATTACTCTAAATTAGAGTTATGCCCAGGAATTTCCTTTACAGTGGTTACAGCAGATGATATTTTGTAGTGATAAACTACATTGTCTCTATACTTCTTAAAGCACCAAGCTAGTGACCCCTTTGCCCAGTGCAGCAGTGAGAATGTACCAAGTAAGGCCCCATGATTATTTTATGCTAGGTGCATCTCACAGATGGTAATACATGTTAGAGAAATCTTGAAAGCTCAGGCAACACAGAGAATCATGAAAGGTTAAGAATTAGCACCTAGTCCAACACTTTCATTTTAGAGATCAAAGGGGCTGTTGTTCCTTTAGGTCTGCAGTCTCCTCATTCAGAATGGTTAAAATCTCTTCAGAAGCCTGCTTTGGCTCCTCGATGAAAATGCCACAGCATGTTTGAAGACATCTGATTTAAGCATGCACTACAAAACTGTCCTAAACACTATAAACCTTAGTTCTGCAGAGAAACATGCCACTATATTCAGTCTCCCCTCCTCTTCCCCTAGCTCCACTACAGCCTGTTCACCTATTACCAATCCCATTCCACTGTGCCTTTCGGAAAACCCTTTTTTCAGCAAACTCCCTTACATGATCAAAGTTTCAGTTCATATTCCTTCACTCTCACTTAGTGGAAAACAAGGACAAGATGTCCTTTGCCGCCCCCTTCATTGGTGACTGAGGTTTTCTTATGCCTAACAATTAGGAGGAGGCATCAGCATATCCTCCAGCACAGCAGCTTCGACACCATTCCACACCATACGTCACTGACCTCTGGTTCTGTTCTCTGGAACCTAATCAAGCAAGTTTAATTGGGACAATTAAGCCTCCCCTGTACATTGACGTTCAGCCTTCTCTCTAGCCCTGCTGCTCCACCCACCCCAAAAACTATAGATCTCAAAAAAGTACTATTGGAATAATAACCAAGATGATTGAGGAAAAGTGAATTTTAAAAACCGAATTTATCCTTCAGTTCTTCAGATAAAATGAAAGATTTGGTAAAACCCTCCAATGCAAAGGATTAAAAAGATATGATACAAGTTTGTGACCCTCAATCTAAATGTTAGCATACTGGAAAGGATCCTTAAAATTCATCCAATTCAGCCCTCACATTTTATAAATGAAATCCCAAAAGGTAAAGTAACTTGCCTCAGGTCATGGCTAACAAGTGGCCGAGGCTGGAAAATGTGACTCTAATAATTAATTCATCAAAGCTATTCATGGTTTACTTGGTGTTGATATTCATTTGA
Organism: Petaurus breviceps papuanus; assembly: GCF_028583685.1. NCBI lineage: Eukaryota > Metazoa > Chordata > Mammalia > Diprotodontia > Petauridae > Petaurus > Petaurus breviceps. The sequence goes on from NW_027185698.1 coordinate 52,850,578, forward strand.
AATTTAGGAAAGTTGTCTGTATAAATTTATGCCAGCATAAAAAAACCCCACATGGTTCATGGATATAAATAACCTAACTTAGATACAAAGAACATTAAATCCTATACAGACCAAAGGCGCAGTATGAAATGTGGGTGTGTGCTAACTAACGCTTTTAAAACTCAAAACATAAGGTCATCAATGGAGCTGATGGTTTGTTGAAATAACCAGAAATTCTCTAACAAAAATAGCACGTTAAAGAGACTCTGCTCCACAAAGGGCAAATGCAGCACATAAAAGGAAGGGAGTCGAATCTCAGGTGCTTAATCTACTCATCATTGACCACTCAATGACTATACCAGATAACATCCCACATTAGTATGCAAATAATGAAAATGAACAGGCTAATTAAGTCCACCTTACCATTTCCTATTTCTAAATTTGGGAGACTGGAGTTTCTTCATAGTTTTTGTATTGCTGCTTTATATTTGGTGTGTAATCACAGATTAAGTAAAAGATTTAACTGATACAAAAAGTTAAGTATGTACAAGTCCTTTCCTTTAGTGATAGGACATTAAATGACTTTACAACTAAAGTTCTTGCTGGGTCTCCCAGAGAGTATCTGTGCTCTTCCTTAAAAGAGCCTCCTCCTCAGGATTCAGAGTTATCTTCAAAATTTCTGAGACACCATTCTTTCCCAAAACACAAGGGACACTGAGGAAGACCTCTTCTTTTATTCCATACAAGCCCTGAAAAGCAAAAAGATGATTATGCTTCTTGCAAATTAGAACCTGGGATCTTCAGTAATCAGGAAGTTGTTTGACATAAGAAGTAAGTAGTCACTTTAAAATACTGAGACTAGGGACTTTCAGCAAAGATAACATTAAAAATTTCTAGCCAAGCCAAGCTCCCCTCAAAAAAAGCCCCAGGCAAAGATTCCAAAAGGTGTCAAAAGAAGCAAATAGAATCAAAGAGAAAAAACAGTAAACCTCCAAACAATCCAGGATTAGAAAAGAAGACCACAAAAATCCCAAGGACACTGTGGTCAGAAGTGCCTTGGGGAACCTAAAGCTAGTGAAATAGCCCTTCTCTGGTCAGGGGCACAGTGAAAGACAAAGCAAACCTCCAGGAGGTGGCTTCAAGGACATAGATGAGGTAAAGGTGTCCCATATAACCCATGCAGAGCCCTCTAAGCCAGAATCCATCAGGACTGCAGATCTCTTGTTATGATCTGACAAGGATGCAACAGAAGCAGCAGCAAACTTCCACTGGCCCAACAGGATATTGACACGGAAGCTAGGAAATAAGGCAGAAGATAGGGCCTGCTCCAAGTACCTGTCCCAAACCAGAGCTGAAGAATAAGGGAAGGAGGGAGACTAAGGTGATCCATCCACACCATTCAGAATTGCAGTTAAAGAGTATCCAGGTAATAGAAAGGATGGGAACAAGGAAGCTGCCCCATCTACTCTTAAGTGCTGAATGGATGGAACAAAGCTTGGCACTGGCACAAAAATCCCAATATAGGGACTGAGGTTGGATTATATAAAATTATATATAGGTCAAGAAAAGCTCTAAAGGTAAACCCTGTAGAAAAGAACTAGATAAAGGGCAGCTGGGTGGCGCAGTGAACAGCACCATCCCTGGAGTCAAAAGGACCTGAATTCAAATTTGGCTTCAGACACTTAAGGCTAGCTGTGTGACTTTAGGCAAGTCACGTTTGACCTCAATTGCCCTGCCTTCCCCCCTCCAAAAAAAAAAAAAAAAAGGAACAGAAACAAGATAAGCATAAATGGAGCCTTGGGAGAGGTAGGATACTAAACATGGATAGAAGAAATGAAGCCTCTGAAGAGGTTAATAAAGTACTTTTTTAAAAAATCAGAAAACAAATTTCTTAAGTGGAAAACAGGACATAAGTGACAGAACTCAATGATTCAGTAAGGCAATGAAAAATCAGAAAAGCATGGGAGGTGCCTACTCTCAGGATCAATGACCTCAAAAGGAGATACAAAAGAGAATCTGAGAATCACAGGACTATGACCAAGCAAAAACCTGATACAAGAAATTGTGAAAGGAAATCATCCAGAATTATTAGAACCAGAGGGCAAAGCAAAAATGGAAAGAAAACAACTTGTCACCACCTGGAACTTCAAAATGAAAACATCTATGAAAAGAAAAGTCAAAATCAAAAGCTTCCGGACAAAGAAAAAATACTGCAAATAGCCAGGGGGAAGAAATTCAAAATACCAAGAAATCACAGGATCACCGAGGATGCTGCAACTAAAATGAAGGAATGCAAATTTTGGAATATGAAATAATAAGACCAAAAAATAATAATCTACCCTGAAAAACTGTGATAAGACAGGATTGGGGTGAGTGGGAATAATGGTATTACACATTTGATAGAATAGTAAGACTAAACATTTCTCATAATAGAGATGTGCCATAAGAGTGTATAAGCAAAACACTTAACACTTAGCCGTGTGACCCCAGGCAAGTCACTTAACCCCAATTGCTCTGCCTTCCCCCCTCCAAAAAGCAAAAAAAAAAAAAAAATCAGCCCTCTAGATCTGAAATGCAAGAAAGAGAAAAGGAGGAAAATCAGATCATTCCAATTATAGATTATCACTGTTGGTCCCATTCCCCTTCCTTCACCTTTCATGTTTTTGTAAAGAACCAGGGTAGCTAAGTGGTACAGTGACTAGAGCACCAGCCCTGCAGTAAAAAGGACCTGAGTTCAAATCCAGCCTCAGACGCTTGATGCTTACTAGCTGTGTAACTTGGGCAAGTCACTTAACCCCATTTGCCTTGCTGTCCCCACTTAAAAAAAAACAAAAACTGAAGACCAAGGTGAGGAGGTGGAATATGGAAAGGAAAAAAATGGACCTGTAATAGAAGAAAAGTCATTCAGGCATTCCTGATAAAAAGATCAGAGCTGAACAAAACTGAAATTTTTTAAAAAAGAGATGTCAAGAGAAATTTAGAAAGGTGATTTCATTTGAGTAATTAGGAGCTAAACAATAGCATAAGTATTTATATAAACCTTTAAGGTCTGCAGTGTGCTTTACAAGTATCACATTTCTCACAATAACTGGGAGATAGGTGGCCATTTTACAAAAGAGGAAATTAAGGCAGATACATGACTGGCCCAGGTCCACACAGCTAGTTTGAGATGTGATTTGAACTCAGGTTCAGCACTCTCCATGACGTGTTATCAATGGACTGAGTGCTGGAGATACAAATTAGTGGTTGTTACTAAGCATGTGAGGCTAAATTAAAACAACAGTATTCCTTACTTTAGGCTTGGTGCTCTATCCAACTCTGCTACCTAGCTTCCTCCTTCATTGTCTACAGTGGGTCTGTGAGCAGCTAGGTGGCACAGCAAATACAGTACTGGGCCTGAGTTCAAATCCAGCCTCAGACACCTGGCTGTGTAATCCTGGGCAAGTCACTTAACCCTGTTTGCCTCAGTTTCCTCATCTGAAAAATGAGCTGAAGAAGGAACTGGCAAACCATTCCATTATCTCTGCCAAGAAAACACCAAATGGCATCACAAAGAGTAAGACATAACTGAACGACAACAGCCAGCACTCTATCCACTGTGCCACCCACCTGACTACAATGCTTAAAAGCTGAATGTCCACTTAAAATACCACTGTAGAGTCACGGAAGGAGTTAAGAAACATGAAAACAGCTGGGGTACAAAACAAGACTATAAAAACAGGGAGGAAAAGGCGAGAATGGGCAACTCATGAGCCTCATTCTTACCCAAAGGAATATTTATCACACAAATATACAGATACACACACATGCATACACCAATTTTAGTATCAAAATACATTAACTCAACTAAATATATAAACTCAACAAAAACTCAACAAAGATTCAAACATAAAAAGGGAATCAGTGATTTAAGAAGGTAGAAAAGGTAAAGGGAAGTTATAAGCAAAACAAACTTCAGCTTCGGAAGCTAGGTCACAATTAAGAGGGAAAAAAAAGGACAGATCAGAGTGAAGAGAGGAATGGCAGAGGAACATAGGAGAACACTCCAAATATACATTGCTAATATCGATCAGATCCTTTTTCTTTTCTCCCACCACCTTCTTTGCAAAGAGAGGAAGTGGAGACAAAAGGAAAAAAGTATTAGGGCACATGATGGAGAGACGCTGATCAACAATGGAAGTAAATGAGATGAGAACATAAAACCCAATATGCTGTTGACAAGAGAGGCAATACAACACACTACTTAAAGAATGGACCTCAGAACACAAGGCCTAGGTTATAACCCTGAACAAATCATCCCATCTCAGCACTCCAAACAACTCTAAAAGAAAGACAAGGTATCCATCTGCACTGTTAGAGGGAGTTTCTTTATCCAGAGTTCCTTAAACCAATGAAATCACATTTCATCTCTCTATCCCTTAACAAAAAAAAAACACCCTGGACGTATAAAAATTCAAAGAGTTAAACTGAAGGGCTGGAAGAAAACTTATTATGCTTCAAGCAAATTAAAAGCAGGGGTAACAAATGAGATCTCAAGCCAACAATAAAAATAAAGAATGATTAAATGCCTACCTCTTTGACCCAGTAAAGACTTCTGTAGGTCTCTATGCCCCCAAAGAGACCAAAGAAAAAGGCAAAGTTCCCATATGTAAAAAGATTGATAGCAGCTCATTTGGGGTTGCAAAGAATTGGAAACTAAAGGGATGCCCATCAACTGGGGAATATCTTAACAAGTTATGATTGTGATGGAATACTATTGTGCTATAAGAAATGATAAGGAGGGAATGCCAGAAAAACCTGGGAAGACTTATATGTGATGCAAAGTGAAGTTAGCAAAACCAGGAGACCACTGTACACAGTAACAACAATACTGTATAAAGATCAACTGTGAAAGAATAAACTACTCTGATCAACACAATAATCCCCAGATCCCCAACACTTCCAAAAAACTTGATGAAACTCCGCCTCCAGAGAAAATTGATGAACTCTTGAAGACAGATTAAAACATATTTACTATCACTTTCTTGATTTTTTCTTTTTGTTTTTTGCAACAAAGCTAATATGGAAATATATTTTACATGACTTTGTTTATGATAGGTATCATATTTTTTGCTTTCTCACAGAGGGGGAGAAGGGTGAAGAAGGGAGAATTCAAAACTGAAAATTTTTAAGAAAAAAGAACTCAGCAAGGAAATTATGTTCTAGAATAAAACTATCAATATCTGCGCGCGCGCACACACACCCACACACACCCCAAAAAGTGTACTGCTGAAATACGCTGAGGAAAAGTAAATCTAATTAGAGGAAAAATAGCAAAATTATAACTATGTGTTTTTATGTTCTTTTATAACTAGACAAATTTAAGAAGGATAAAAGAAGAAAAGTTAAGGTCCTGAGGGACATTTTAGTAGTTACATATGACAAATTTCTTTGGCAGTTACTGAGGAAAGAAAAATACATATTTCTCAACTGAGCACAGCACCTGTACAAAAACTTACCATACCACAGAGCAGAAGAAAATGTATTTAAACCTGTTCTTTACTGATCATAACACATAGATATGTGATTATGAGCATATGAATAAAAAATTCCATTTAAAAAGAAATTAATCCTTAAAAACTGGTGGAAGAAATTATTAAAAAGTGGATAATTTCATTTTAAGGAAACAAAAAAAAAATTAAGACCCAAATTTCCAGGAATAAGCCAAAGCAGTCCTTAGAACATAAAGGAAAGACAGATCAGATATAATGGACATGCAAATTTAAAAATTATGAAAGAAGTATTTTTTAAAATTAGAAACAAAAATGGAAACTTGGAAAATCAGTTATTTTAAAAAAATTAATCAGTTGGGGTGGCTAAGTGGCGCAGTGAATAGAGCACCAGCCTCAGGAGGACCTGAGTTCAAATCCAGCCTCACACACTTAACACTTACTAGTCACATAACCTTGGGCAACTCACTTGACCCCAACTTCCCTGCCCTCCCCCCTCCAAAAAAAAAAGCAAAAAAAAAGCGTAATCAGTTGGAAAAGCTACTAAAAACAAAGATAACTGGGGAAGGGGGTACAGAACCAAGAAGGTGGAGTAGAGAAGCACCACAGCTGAGCTTTCCCAATGTTCCCCTCCAAACAATTTTAAATAACATCTCAAATCAAATTCTGGAGTGACAGAGCCAACAGAAGAACACCGTAAGACCATTTTTCCAGCTCAAGAAAAGTTGGGTCATCGGAAGGAAAGGTCTGTGATGCTGGACTAGAGTGCATATGATGGCAACAGCAGCTGTGGGCCTTAAAGGTGGCAGCAGCAGCAGCTTTAGGACTCCTCAAGTCAGGGATTGTAAAGAGATTATAGGGGACTTGTGTGCTGGTATTTGGAACAGGACCAGGTGCTGTCTGGCAACTCCACTGCCTGTACTAGCTTCTGTGTTGCAGATCCAGGGGGGAGAGGAGCCCTTTCAATCACAAGAGAGCAGTGGCCAGAGGAACAATAGTACTTGTTAAGGGAAAAGGGGTCCTGAGAAGAACACATATAGTTATAAGGGAGCACAACCCTTTCCTGGGTGAAGACCAGAGCACAGACTAGGAAAGCAGTGGTCACAACCTTTCCAAACCACCTTGCAAACACCAAAAACTTCCATAGTCCCAGAACTAGCTCTGAAAACAGCAGTGCAATTAAGCTTCAGATTAGTGCCCCCACCCTCACCAGCACCAACCCTGGGAAGAGAGCCCAATTTTATCATAAAGTTCACGGTCAATAAATAAGCTGGAAATGGAGCAAAAACAAACAAATGAAACTTAACCACAAAAAGTTACTAAGGTGACAGATCAACACAAATGCAAAAGAGAACAGTAATGTCAAAACAGCTATAAGCAAAGCTTCTAAAGGGGAAAAAAAATGTGAATTCGACACAAGTCCCAACAAGAATACTTAGAAGTGCTAAAAAAAATTTTTTTATAAAATAAAAGTGGTAAGAGAAAAAACAGGGAAGGGAAAGTAAGAGAGATAATAAGAGCTATTCAAGAAAAGTATAAAGAGAATTAACTTGGTAAAGAGACACCAAAAAATACTGAAGAAAATAACACCTTAAAAAACAGAATGGGCCAGATAGTAAAAGAGACAAAAATTGATTGAAGTAAATTACTCCTTATAAAGCAGAACAAGCTAAACAGATACAGGTACAAAAGCTCACTGAAGAAAATACATCCTATGGGGCAGCTAGGTAGCACAGCAAATAGAGTACCGGCCTTGGAGCCAGCAGGACCTGAGTTCAAATCCAACCTCAGATACAACACAAAAACTAGCTGTGTGACCTTGGACAAGTCACTTAACCCCAACTGCCCAGCTTCCCCTCCAAAAGAAAAAAGAAAATATATCCTTAAAAATTAGAATTAGTCAAGTGGAAGCTAGTGATACCATGAGATATCAAGAAATAAAACTTAGTCAAAAATAGAAGAAAACATTAAAATAACTCATCAGAAAAACAACTGACCTAGAAAATGAAACAAGGAGAAATAATTTAAGGATTATTGGACTACCTGAAAGTCATGATTCAAGAAAAGAGCTTAGCCATCATATTTCAAGAAATTAGAAAGGAAAATTTCCCTGACAGAACCCGAAAATAAAAGAGAAATTGAAAGAATCTAATTAAACAACAACAAACTTGAAAGAGATTGCAAAATGAAAACTCCCATAAATATGGGAAATTCTAAAGCTCCCATAATATAAATAAAACTTTGAAGATACCATTCAAATACCATGGATTTACAGTCAAGATCACACAACATTTAGTAACTACCATATTAAAGGAGTGGAAGGTTTTGAATATGATATTCTGGAGGACAAAAGAGCTAGAATTATAACCAAGAATAATGTATTCAAAAAAACTGAATATAATCATATTTCGGGGGGGGGGGGGAATGGACACTTAATGAAACAGAGAACTTCCAAACATGGCTGATGAAAAGACTGGAGTTGAATAGAAAATCTGATTTTCAAATACAAGACACAAGAGAAGCATAAAAAAGTAAACATGAAAGAGAAAATCATAAGGGATTCAAAGTAAAGCTGTTTACATTTCTATATGGGAAGATGATTTATGTTAACTCCTAAGAATTTTATTATTATTAGGGCAGTTAGAAGAACTCTACATAAACAGTGGCTATGGGAGTGAGTTGTGTTGGGATCTAAAAAAGAAAAAGATGGGTAAGAAAGAGATATGTATTGGGAGAAGGAAGCAGAAGAATAGGGAAAACTATGTCACATAAAAGAGAAACACAAGGAAGGAGAAATTTACAGAAGAGAGGAAGATGGGGATGTGGGGAGGCAACACCTGATGGAAAGAATATATAAACACACATTCACAGGTACAGAAATCTATCTTACCCAATGGGAAAGTAAAAAAGGGAAAGATGATAAATGGTAGGGTAGATTAAGGGAGGCAGAAGCAAAATAGACTTTTTAGAAAGGACAGGATAAAAAGAAATAGAGAAGGATAAGCAGAAGAAAATAGGACAAAGGGAAATATGCAGTTAGTAATCATAACTGTAAATATGAACTTTTCTCTCTTTTATATATCTAAATAACTGTAGAAGGAGTGGCTAGGTGGCACAGGGAATAGAGCACTGGCCCTGGAGTCAGGAGGACCTGAGTTCAAATCCAGCCTGAGACACAACACTTACTAGCGGTATGACCTTGGGCAAGTCACTTAACCCCAATTGCCCTGCCCTCCCTCCTCCAAAAAGCAAAAAAACAAATTTAAAAAACCCTAAAATTATTTAGGTAACATAAAATATTTAAGAATCTTTGTGCCAAGAAAAAGCCAGGAACTATGTGAGCACAACTATAAAAACTTTTACAAATAAAGACTGATCCAAATAACTATTAATTGCTCATGGGCAGGCCAAGCCAATGTAATAAAAATGACAATTCTACTTAAATTAATTTCTGTATTCAGTTCCACATCAAACTACCAAAGTATTTAACAGAGCTGGAAAAATAATAACAATATTTATCTGGAAGAACAAAAGGCCAAAAATATCAATGAAAAAATGTGAAGGAAGGTGGCTTAAAAGTACCAGATTTCAAACTATTTTTTAAAGCAGTAATCAGCAAAACAATCTAGTACTGGCAAAGAAATAGAATGTTAGATCAGTAGAATATGTTAGATACATAAATACAAAGCAATAAATGATCATATTAATCTAGTGTCTGATAAACCCAAAGATCCAAGCTTTTGGGACAAGAACTCACCATTTGACAAAAATTGCTGGGAAAACTAGAAAGCAATTTGGCATAAACTAGACATAGACTGACACTTAATGGGTAAATAATTTAGACATAAAGGGTGATATCACAAGTAAATTTTATCCTTAATTTACTTGTCAGATCTATGGATATGAAAACAGTTTTATGACCAAGCAAGAGATAGACAGGAACACAGGAAATAAAACAGATAATTTTGATTACATTAAACTAAAAAGATTTTGCACAAACAAAACCAATGCAGCCAAAATTAGGAAGCACAAAACTTAGGGGGAAATTTTATATCAAGTTTCTCAATAAAAGCCTCATTTCTTATACATGTATATGGAACTGAACCAAATTTATAAAAATAAGAGCCATGTCAGAATTAATAAAGGATATGAAAAAGTAGTTTTGAGAAGAAATCAAAGTTAGCAATAGTCACATGAGAAGTACTCTAGGGGCAGCTAGGTGGTGCAGTGAATAGAGCACTGGCCTGGGAGTCAGGAGGACCTGAGTTCAAATCTGGCCTCAGACACTTAACACTTACAAGCCATGTGACATTGGGCAAGTCACTTAACCCCAATTGCCCTCCCCCAAAAAAAAAAGAGTAAAATTTAGGAAGGGAGAGATAAAATGGCAGGAAGAAGTACATCAAGCTTCCCCCTTAACCAATCCCTCCATACACAAAAATCCTCCAAAACTAAGAAACACATCAGATTGTGTCTGACTAGGGGTGAAAAAAATCAGTGAGTCATTTTTCTAGCCCAGGTAAGCACAGGGAGAGGGAGAGTTCTGTAGATAGGGGGAGATGGGGGAGATCCAGCACTGGGGGACCTAAACCTGTGTTGGGTGGGTGCAGGAAAAGGCGCCAAATGGTAGCTGTCATTTGTTTGCTACCCAGGTCTAGGTCACAGACCTAGGAAAGATGGGGTGAGGGACCTATATACAGCAATAGCAGTCCAGGCTGAAGAGAAAATATGGGCCCTATCTTGTGTACAGGCAAAGGAGCCAGACAAGAAGAAAGCAGCAGCAGCTGTGTGGCTCATACCCCGGGTGGTTTCAGTTCCAGATTCTAGTCCAATCTGAATCCTGCCAAGAAATAACCAGCATAAGAATCCAGACCGAAGTCTGTAGCTCTAAACCAGCAGAGCTTTCCAGCTACTAACAAGACCCAAGTCTAACAGCATCTACTGCTACTCAGCCCCAAACCCAGGCTAGGAACTTGTAGAGCTTAAACCAAGGGGCCTGCAATCAGACTTTTACCTGTAACAAACAACTCTGGGAGCACTGAAAGCTTGCAGGTCCCCAGAATGAGCTGTCCTAGAGAACCCAGAATGACACAATATTCAATACTTAGAGAAAGCAACTGAACTAGCGCACACATTCCCTCTAGAAGTGCACAGAGCTTCCCCTAATATAAAGTCTTAAATCAGAAAGTCAGATGTTAAGAATGAACAATCAAAAAAAAGAAGCCCTCCATAAAAAGCTATTGGGGTGGCAGGGACATTTAAGATATTCCAAAAGCTAGTAACTTTAAAACTTCTACAAGCAAAGCCTCAAAAGAAAAACATACCGTGGGAATATATTCAACTAGAATTCCTCTAAGGATGGAGTAAGACCTTAATAAAATGAAATGGCTAGAGAAAAAAATTGGAAGAAAAAAAAGAGAACTGTTTAAGAAAGAATTAGAAAGGGAAATGACACAACTGGTTTGGTACAAAACCATGCCCAAGCAACAAAACTGTCTGAAAATTAAAATTACAACTAAACAGAAGCTAATGACTCTATGAGATAACAAGATATACTAGAACAAAGTCAAAAGACCAAAAAAAAAAATAGAAAAATGTAAGTTACCTCACAGGAAAAATAAATTATCTGGAAAACAGATTGAGGAGAAAAAAAAATTAACAATCATTGGACTATCTGAATGTTATGACAGAGAGAGAGAAACAGAAAGATGGAGATAGAGAGCGTGAACTTAGCATATTTCAAGAGACCTGGAAACTGCCTAGACCTCTTAGAACCACAGGGCAAAATGGAAACAGAAACCATCAGTCACCTCCTGAAAGAAACCCCTAAATAAAAATTTCCAGGAATATTATAGCCAAAATCCAAAGCTTCCAAATCAAGGAAAGATAGAATTCAAGTACCTACCGTGTTTCCCCGATAATAAGACCTATCCTGAAAATAAGCCCTCCCCTTACTGTGTAAGATTCCTCTAAAATAAGCCCTCCCCCGAAAATAAGCCCTATTGAGATTGCTACTGTAGTGAAGGTGATCCCCTGCACTACACGCTACATTACGGTACCCTCTGTATGCACCATCCCTGCCCCCCCCCCGGTGAAA
>NW_027185698.1:52862242-52879210 GCF_028583685.1 Petaurus breviceps papuanus
AATAAGACAGTGTCTTATTATCGGGGAAACACGGTAGGACATACAGTCAGGATTACACAAGATTTAGCAGTCACCACTAACAAGGAGTGGTGAGTTTGGAACTCAGTATTCCAGAAGGCTAATGATACAAGCTTACAACCAAAAAATAACCTGCCCAGAAAAATCAAATCTTCTACAGGGGAAAATAAATGGATTTTTAATGAAATAGAATGCTGCCAAGCATTCCTGATGAAATGTCCAGAGTTTTGTAGAAAGTCTAAAGTACAAACACAAGATCAACATAAAAAGGTAAATATGAACAATCATATAGCACTAAATAAAGATAAACTCTTACCTTTCCAAAGTCTATCATCAGAGGTCATAGAATCTGAGATTGGAAATGGTTTTCTTATCTTGATTTTCTTAAGAACAGAAAAGAAAGGAAGAGGAATACACTAAGGAGAGTTAGAGCAGGGGAAGGAAAAGGCAAGTTGGGGTAAATTATTTCACACAATCAAGGTGCACAAGAGGAAGTCTATACAAACAAGAAGGAAGGGGGGAGTAGCTGACACTTTAACTCACTCTCATAAAAACTAAATTAAGAATACACATACACACAGACACAGACACACACAGAGCTGGTAAAGATACTGTTTTCTCTCATGAAGGAAAGCAGAAGGGAGAAAGGGGAATTAGTGGGAGGGTAAATTAAGAGGGAAATTGGTCTGAAGCAAAACAAACTCTAACTAAAGATTTAAATAAATATTTATAGCTATTTTTGGGGTGGCAAAGAACAGTAATCTGAGAGGATGCTTGGGGAATGGCTGAACAAGTTTTTGGTATATGAATGTGATGGAATAATATTATGCTATAAGAAATGATAAAGGGGATGACCTCAATAAAATCTAGAGAGACTTGTAAGAATTGATGCAGAGTGAAGTAAACAGAACCAGGAGAAAAAATTTAACAATATTGTAAAGATAAACAACTTTGAAAAACTTTCTGATCAATGTGATTAAAGATTACTTTAATCATAGTTCCAGAGCATTAATAGTAAGATATCTGATAGAAAGGAAAAGACTCAGTACAAAATAAAACAGTTGCTCGTCTGTAAATCGAAGGGCTTGGACTAGATTATCTTTGAAGTCTATTCCAACCCTAAACATTGATCCTATGACCTATTTTGTATTTCTATTTTACCTTTGTAACAAATTTACCCTGTCTGTGAGCTGGTCAGAAGGCTGAACCCTCTCCTCATCCTGTATTCAGTGTCTTTTTTTTTTTTTGAGAGGCAATCAGGGTTAAGTGATCCTCCCACTGGGTAGGATCACACAGTTATTAGTAAGTGTCTGAGACCAGATTTGAAATCAGATCCTCCTTATTACCCCAGGGTCACTGCTCTATCTATTGTGCCACCTAGCTGTTCCTACCCACTGAACCACCTAACTGCCACCAAAGTATCTTTAAAATCATGTCATAAAGTCAAGTTAGTGTTGGACCTGGAGTCGGTAGAGTGCCTGGCACATAGTAGGTGCTTAATAAATGTTTGCTACCTGTTATTATATAGCCTATTTTACAGAGTACCATTCATTGCTTCAAAGTAGCTACCTGGAGTTTGCAGGGTGTGAAAGGACCTTATTCTATCTGAACATACATCACTCCTAGCATTTCAGAATTCCTCCTCCGGAGTGATCTCTAGAAACGAATATATTCTTCTTAATCACAATCATTTCCCTTTAAAGAACATTCATATCATTCTTTTGCTCAAATATCTGCAGTCAGGGCAGCTAGGTGGCACAGTGAATACAAATACTGGCCCTGGAGACAACTGCCTTGCCTTCCCCCCTCAAAAAAAATCTAAAAACTAAAAAAAAAAATCAAATATCTGCAGTGTCTCACTACTGACTATCGTTCAACACCTGGCATTCAAATTCCTCCATCATCTAGTGCTAACTGTCCTTTCAACTTTATCTCAGGATACACCCTTACATGTACAGTAAATTCTTGTGCCAATCTTCATTTCCTTTTGTGGCAGAATAACTAGTTAATTAGAGAAAAGTAGAATCAATAGCAGTACAATTAGGTAGGTTCAAGAACTGGTTAAATAACCAGACCCAATGAGAAAGTAATGTTAACCTAGGCTCTGGTAGAGCCCCCCAAAGGGCTGTCCTTCAGTGTGTTCAGATTTAACAGTGAGACACGCAACCAGAATTGCAGTAACAATCCCAAGCATTTATACAGCACTTTCAACTCTGTAAAGTGGTTTTACAGACATCTCTGAGCCTTACAATAACTTTGTATGGTAGGTAGTACAGGTATTACTGGCACAATTTTGCAGATGAGGAAACTGATATTCTGTAAGAAGGTATGATTTGCCCATAGTCATATTATAGTTATAAGAGCTAGCAAGTTTCTTCTTTTTTTAAACTTTTCATATTATTGTAAGAATTTATTAGGCAAGTTCAATTCTCCCACTATTCCAAACAGCATGTAAAATCAGCACATAGGATATACGATGTCCTAAATTCTACAAGTCAGTAATATGCAAATCTTTACAAGACTCTTACTCTGTTCATGTCTACAACTTTACAAACTGGCTTCATCATACATGTACACCAAACTGGACTACTTTCTCAGTTCACTGTTCTAGTTCAATTCTTTCCTTCTCTATCCCTTGTTCATTTCCTTGACTATCCATCTGTCTATTGAAGCCCCCTCACTTCACTTAAGGCTCAATTCTATCATTTACTCCCTGTGACCTCAAGTCCCAATTTTTTCATCACTAAAATTAGGGTGGGGAATGGCTGAACGAATGGTATTTGAGCATGATGGAACACTATTTTGCTATAAGAAATGATTATGAGGATAGTTTCAGAAAAACCTGGGAAGATATATATCTTATGCATAGTGAATTAAACAGAACCAGAACAATTTACATAGTAATGGCAACATTATAAAGATAATCAACTGTGAAAGACTTAGTAACTCTAAACAATACAATAACCCTCCTCCACAATTCCAAAGAACTAGTGATGAATAATGCTACTGAATTCCACATAAAGAACTATGGACTCAGAGTACAGACTGAAGCATTTTCCCCCTTTATTTCTATTTCTTGTTCCCTCCCTCCCACCCCAAACACGGCTAATACAGAAATACTTTTTGCAAGACTTCATATATACATATAATTGAGAAAAACAAGCTGTCAGGAAGAAACAATTTGAGTATTGTGGAAACAATCAGGATAACACAAGATAAATCTAGCAGCTTCTACATCAAGGGATCAAAGGGCTTGGAATAAGATATTTCTGAGGTCAAAGGAGCTAGGATTAAAATCAAGAATCACCTACCCAGCAAAACTGAGTATAATGCTTCAGGGGAAAATATGGTCTTTCAATGAAAGAGTATTTCTTTCAATGAAAGAGTATTTCAAGTATTCTTCATGAAAAAACCAGAGCTGAACAGAAAATTTGACTTTCAAATACAAGAAGCATGAGAAGGTAAACAGGAAAAAGAAATCATAAGGAATTTATTAAAGTTGAACTATTTACATTCCTACATGGAAAAATGATCATTGTAACTCATAAGACTTTTCTCAGTAAAAGGATAGCTGAAGGGAATATATATGTATACATACATATATGTGTATGTATGTATAGGAGAGTGTGTGTGTACAAAAACATATGTAAGTGTGTGTATATGTGTGCACATGTATACATAGACAAAGGGCAGAGGATCAGTTGAATAGGTAGGGATGATATCTAAAAAATACAATGGATATTGTATTCTTGCATTCTCCATGGGTGGAAAAGGTATAGGAGGGAGGGAAAGAATTTAAGAATGGAAAACAAAATTGAATTTTAAAAAATAAAGTAAAAGATCTACGTGGCTTCTAAAATCCCTTTCAACTCATAAGAAATGAGGTGCCTGTTCTTGTGTGCTCTTTTCTGCTCTGATCTCTCCAGCTAAAAGTGATCTCACCTCTTTATAATCTTCATGTCACTTTTCCTGACCCTTTCTTGCCCTTATCAACTTCTCCCTCTATTTGATTTGGTTAATAGATCTCAGGATCAAAGTTTCAGGTCTGGAAGGGTCTTCTATTCCGAGTCCCTCATTTTAAAGATGAGGAAAATAAGGCCCAGAATATTAAAGTGTCTTGAGGTCACACAGATAATGGAAATCAGGTCCTTAGTCTCAAATACAATGCTCTTTCCTGTCTATACAACATACAGCCTTCAGCCCCTTCTTTCAATTAGAAGCTCCTTGAATCTAGGCATGTTGTAGCTATCTCTTCATTCTAATTGCCCAGCACAGTGCCTTACAGATAGTAAGCATTTGATGTGTGCCAAACTGAATTAAATTAAAATTAACTGAATACCAGATAACTGATTTGCATGCATTGCTTATTAGCCTGATCACTTTGTAATTACCCCTCATACCATACATTCCCACAAAAAAAGTCTCCTTCAGTCATTTCGTTAACAGATGAACACAACAAATGAAAGCATGTTTTTATTTCCTTGGTTCCATGGTTTATTCGGTTCAAGTGCCTGTCTAGCGGGCCCACTGGCCCAGGTTCTGAGTCACCACCAGTAACAACCATTAGCCAACTGCCACCAAAAACCAGGTAATTCTAAGAGTCCTGGAAATGTCAGGGACCCAGAGTACCTGCTTCCAGGCCAGGCTCCACTGCTATCAACCTGAAAAGCAACTGCTGTGGAGATAAGCCCATCAATTGCTTTGGCAAGTGCTAAGGCCTTCACTTTTTCAGAAACCACAACTACTTAAGTTCCAGAAAATAGTAATCCACACCAAAGTCCCTGATACTATCTAATTGTTTAATATTAGAAAGAGGTATAATTTTATTGGTGGAAATTACACTAAAAATGATGTTTTGTCACTGCATCCACAGGTCTTTCCACCAACATGTAGCTAAGAACGCCTCTATGCCTTGTATCTTCCATTAGAAGGCCCTGTCTCCACTCTTCTATTTATATCCCCAGCACTTAGCACAGGGCTTTGCTTAAAGCAAGTGCTTTAAAATGCTTTTTCATTCACTCATTTATTTAAGTTCCAAAAGGGCTTTTCCTTTGAGAGAAAAAGTGCAGCATGGTGGATATTAAGTCAGACTTGAAGTCAGGAAGGCCTGGGGTTCAAGTCCCACAATTAATACTTGTTGATTGTGACCCTGGGGTAAGACACATATCAATGCTTTAGGAAACTACAACTAGACTGCAGGGGAGGTTTCAGCTTGTATTGGCAGGAGTTTCCTCCCTGGTAAGTTCCCTGTACTAATGAAGTCACAAATCCAGTTCCTATTCATTTCCATTCACACATCACAATTTAGAAAGCACTTAATTTGGATGTGTCTGACTTTAGAATATATACTTGAAGACACACAATTCAAACTATCTATTTTGGGAAGGGTACTGTTGAAAAGGCACTTCCATAAACGATCCAAACAAATCTGACCTGGGTTGCTAACAATAACTATTATGCAACTGGGGCTGTATTGAATAATTTTTGTTACTGCTGATTGAAAAATTTCCACATTTCCATTAACTAAGTCAAGTCGACTTTGTCCCTTTTCCTGGCATACACCAGCTGTGAAGTAATCAGCTTCGAGTTTGCAATCACTCTGTAGCCTAGAGAAAATGTTGAATAGGAAATAGAACAAGACAGAAAATAATTTCAGTGTTTTATCCTAAAAAGTTTGCCCGTTAACCATCCTTGGCTCCCCCCCCTTAAACTTCTTCCCAACACACTCTTATTTTATACACATTGGTGCCCTATTCAGCAATATTTCTGTCACGTTAGTTTAGTTAGTCCCTCTTATTTGGAAAGTCAAGTGAGAAGAGTGAGCAGTGGTTCCAATACTACCTTCAAAATACACAAGCTCTCCTACTTACAAATACAGCCTTAATCTTTACCTGCATCTCTACTTCTCAAGGAAAGATAGATTGTGAGATTTTCTCACACTGGCTAAGTTTCTTTCAGCTACATGACTGCTGAACATATAATAAGTATGGATAAGAAATCTAAAGATAGGAGAGGCTAGGTGGCACAGTGAATAAAGCACCAGCCCTGGAGTCAAAAGGACCCGAGTTCAAATCCAACCTCAGACACTTAATACTTACTAGCCGTGTAACCTTGGACAAGTCACATAACCCCAGCTGCCCTGCCTTCCCCCTCCAAAAAAGAAAAAAAAAAAAAGAAATCTGAAGATGTAGGAACTTGTACTTTAACTTCGTCCTGCATTTAAAATGAGATGTATTACTTTATCATGAGATTTAGCACTAGGAAACCTTAGCTCTTATTTAGCCCCCTCATTTTGCACAGGCAGAAACTAAGGCCTAAAGAGGCTAAATGATTTTTCATAAAGAAATTAAGTAGCACTATCAAGACTCAAAAGAGATCTTTTGACTACAAATTCAATGCTTTTTTCATGACACTACACTAATAATGACAATAACAAGTCATACTTGTGTCTTGCACCTAAAACACATGGTACTTTGCCAATCTTAAAAAATTATTCCATCCATTAGACATGCCAAAATGTTTCAGTGTTCATCCAGCTAACCTTGTTAAATATATAAATTTCTGCTATTTAGAAGATGATTTATAATACTCTGGAGAAAAATAACTACTCTTATAAAAACTATATAGTTTAAAACTTTCTATTGATTCATACTAATAGATAATTGATATGCCAGATAAGACAAGCGACTGTTCATTCAGTGCCCTCATTCCTTGTTCATATCTCAATTTGTTAATAATAGCCATCTATGACATTAACCTGCGCCAGAGATAATTTTTGGCATATTAATAAATTGGCTGCTATGTTGAAGATCCATCATCTGTCCCTTTACTCTGTTTTCATCAGCATCTACAAGGGCAAATTCATCAGTTAACTCCTATAAAACACAAATTTTCATTAAAAAGAGAAAAAATAAATACTTGATATCTTTAGGGGTAAAAGGAAAATTCTTGAATTACTAATCTATGTTCAGTCAATAAGAGAGAAAGACAATGAGACGACTTAGGAAAGACATAACTACCTTCAAATACTGAAAAGGCTATCTATCATACAGAGATAACTGTAGATTTGTTCTATCTTGCTCCAAAAAGTCAGACTATAAGCAGCAGGCAGAAGTAACTAAAATTTTACTAAAATATAAAGGCAAAAAGGACCTCAGAAGTCATCTAATTCAACCTATGTACCTGTATAGCCATCTCCTCCCCAACATTCCCCAAAAGTGGTGATCTAGTCTCCATTTGAAGACTTCTGCTAACAAGGAACTCGCTTCCTTACAAAGCAGCCAAATTCACTTTTGAACAGTTCTGTTAAGTTTTTACACTGTCAGAATTCACTGCCCTATCACCATTACCATTTATAAAGCACCTTATCTTCCTCACAAGAAAGGTAGACAGAGCAAGTACTAATACACAAATGGATCTGTGACCTCATCAATTGTAGATCACAATCCATTCATGCCTGTCCAAATCCCTAGCACATCCATTTAACCTGCTATAAGTCTTTCTTACCTTCTTTTAATGTCAAAAGAATACCAGCAGCACACCTTGGCTGTCCATCTGTTACCCCTTGCCCTCAACATGGGACCAGATCATTTTTAAAAAATCATATATTTCCCTCATATTTCACTTCTTCAAAATTCTTTGTAATATGTTTATGCCTGCTCACATTCACCATTTGCCTTTCCAATGCACTCTGTATGATACATAAAACAAACATTATCTTCTCCATTTTCTGGGCCTTAGAGGTTAAATAATTTGTTCAAGGTAACAAAATGTTTAACTTAACTTTTTAAATCCCAAGTCCCATGATCTTTCACCTACACTGTTACCTAAAAGATTCTGCAAAAGGAATTAAGTGCCTATTAGCACACAGTCGATTTTGGTTTACCATCACAAATGCTTGGATTACAAAGCTGATATTATTATATAGAGGACTAATGATGAAAGCTGTCCAACAGTAAAATAAATGGTCTCAGGAGTTAGCAAGTTTCCTGTCATAGTATTTAAATAACATATATGACAGTCTGAGAAAGAGGGTGGGATAGTGGATTCCTTGGAGTCAAAAAGATCTGGGGTTCAAGTTCTTCCTCTGATGCATACTATAGGACCATAAGCAAGTCACTCAGCATCTAAATCAAAATTAACTTTTTTTTTTTAGCTATGGACTTCCTTTGACATTCTGGTAAAGCCTATGGATCCCTTCTCAGAATGTTTTCAAATGCATAAAATATACAAGATTTCAAAGAAAAATAATTATATTGAAATACATACACATACATATGCATACATATAAAGTTCACATACACACATATATGTAAATATATGCATATATAAAGTTCATACACATATATGTAAGTATATACATCCATACACACATGTAGCACATGTGCATAAAAAGTTCAGGTTAGGAGTCCCTCAAGTTGCAGGAAATTTTCAAAGACTACATATTACAAGTGAGTTGCAAACTGCATCACTGGAAGGAGTTTCCTACATTAATAAAAACACAGGTCCAGAGCCTAATCTAAACCCCTCATCTGCAATCAATGTCTTCTATCAAAGATCCTATAGAAGGGACTTCTTACTAGTGAGAAGTTAATAGATCATCTCTAAGGTTGCTTCCAAGAGTCTATGATTCTATAATCAGGATACAGCTTCCTTTAATAAGTCAAGGACAATAACCCCTAGCTAATCATAAACTGTAATATATAAGCATTCAATTATAAACCTTCAATTTATTTTGTTTTATTCTGAAATTAAGCACTTTAAACTTAAAAGTGGAAAGCAATCAAGAAACTATAAGAGGTTTCTGCATAACCTCAGTGATTTGTTGGGTTACTTTCATTGCTCAAAAGACTATAAAGTTTTAGTCATAACAATAAGGGAACTATTCTCAAAACCTTGAGAAAAACTTATACACTATAGCTAAATATTGGAAATGAGCTTTGACTCTTGCATATGGAGACTCACAGAACACTGGAACTAGAAGTGACCACCTAATCCAAACCCCCAATTTTACAGATAAGGAAACTGAGGCCCAGAATGTTTAGTGACTTGCTCAAGATCACAGAGACCACAAATGACAAAACTGTAATTCATATTCACTTTCCCCTTTTATGTGTTGTCTTAACTAGCAATGAAAATATTAACAATATTACATACTATTGGTTAGTAAGGCTGTGAACAAAAAATAGGATGAAATAACTTATAACTCTCATTCACATACCAATTGAGTGGATGCATGGAGGGGATGTGGGAGGGTAGAATAAGGGAGATAAAAAGCAGGCTTTAATATATGGAGAAGAAAAAACTGTTAGCAGTTGATAGCAACTGCTGTCAGAGACCACTTACAGTCCCTGTTTGGGTTTTGCAATGTAGTCTAAACCAGACATGAAATTTACACATTTCTTGACTAATTTCCAGAATGGAATCCACTATATTGAAGAGTTTGAGGTGTTACCTGTAAATATTCTATTCCTATGCAACAGAAGCCCAAGGAGTTTAGAGTTTAATGCTGATTTACTGGTTTAAAAGAGAATTATAATCTAACATAAAGTGAGCAACCAGTACAGTCCCAAGTTTCTCCAGTGGAGTTAAGCAATGCCAGCACGCGTAACTAGGTACAATTTAGAATCCTGAAGTTTACCAAAGACTTTGAGGAATAGAGAAGACAGGATACAAGAAGCCTGCTTAGAAGTGAAAAGGAAAAAGACAAAAGAGATGAAGTTCAAAGTGGTACTACTCAGCTAGTACCCATGTAACAGCCTGCATAACAGTTCTAATAGTTGCCAGTTTCTCAAGTTTTCATTTCTGTATGAATTCCAATTCACAGGCTAAACAGACTTAGTGTTTAAAAGCTTTACAGCTCTGGCTTCCTTATTCTTAGATCTCACTTACTCTTATTGAAATACTGATGGCACACGTCATACCAACCGAACTAGCCCTTATAATGGAGACATTATTACAGGGAGGAGACTCCTCCTTAATGAGATTCTCCATCAGTTGATCCTAGACAGACGCCATCTTGGAAACCTGGCAGAGTGGAAAAAATAACACATCACTCTAGTATGATGAATTTCACAGTCATTCCCTGCACCAGATTCCCTGGGTGCTTCTAAGTGCCAATTCATGGATAATAAATTTCATAGCTGGCTTGTTTTAAACCCGCCCCAAAACGAGGGGGTTGATCTGCATGACCACCAAAGGTCCCTTCCATCTCCAAACCTGCAGTCCTGTGGTAGGACCCATAAAACGTTCCACCTGGTAGGGGGCAAATAAGAAGAGAGAAGAGACCCAAGTAAGAAAAAGCAGAAAGAAAACTGGCGTTCACATATCGCTTACAAAGATGACCTCATTTTTGCATAGTAACGTAAGTACTGTTATCCTCATTTTATAGATAAAACGGGATGGGTCCTATTCCCAGTCGGAAGCCCCCACGTGACGACGTCCAGCCCCCTTCACTTCACAAATGAGGCTAGGTGGACCCGGAGGCTGGGTAACTGACGCAGGCAGCCTGGGACCTCAACCCAAATCCAGAGCTCCTCCCTCTACTCGAGGCTACTAAAAGCACGGAGGCCGGGGAGGGGGAAGGAGGCTTCAAGGGAGCCGCGGCCCCAGCCGACCCAGGCGCCAGGAGCGCCCTCGCGCTCGCACCCTCCCGCACACGAACTGCGCATGGGCGAGGCTCGGGGGCCTCCTCCGGGGTCCAGGCCCCGAGGCCTTCGAGCTCTGGGGCACCCATTCCTTCTCCCTACTCACAGGGGCCACAGGCCAGTCGACTCTCATAGGAGGGCTTTCCACCCTGCGGGGTCTCAAAGCTGTGCCAGGGCAAGTGAGGGCGACACCCCCGCTCCCCACCCTTCTGCTCGCGCAGAGGGCCCCCACAAATCACCGCATGGCTCTCCTCTCTGGAAAGCACAGCCAAGCAAGGCGGGAACATCTGCAAGAACCACGGATTTACACCAACTCCCCCGACCCCGCCCTTATTAGCCTCTGCGCCTGCGCAGCTCCGCTTACTCAGGCGACCTGGGAAGGGGGCGGAGTCAAGGACAGACACGTGGGAGCTGCGCTTAGTCCTAGTGAGTCAGCCGTATTTGACGTGAGGTTTTGAGTCCAAAAAATGACCCCAACGGGCCCGCTCCAGAATTCGCTGCATCAGAAGGCCGTGCTTATAGTTATAAAATTAACATGTATTGGTAATCATTTAAAATCATATTTTGGCCAAAGTTTGAATTACTCAGACTGCTACGTATGCCTCATTTTACAAAAAAAGCTCTCTTTCTATCTCAGCCATTGCAAAGACCAGACACGGCTGGGAGTAGGATTTAACACAGGCATCCGGCGATCACAAATTCCAAGCAGGCCCAGCTTTGTCTCCCTCCTCCTTATGTCAGCCTGAAGAGGCCAACTTTATGGCCCTTCAGGACAAGACCCTCAACTCACGGCATTAACTTGGCTCATGGGACTTTTTTTCTCCTCTTCAGATTTTCTGGGTATATACCATGTTATGGAATGTTAATGGTAAAGAAAACATTCTGGACCATAATTTTCATGGACACTTAGCTTTCTTGTTTTTCTGTATTTATCATTTATTCAATTAAGAAATTCCTTTCTCATACAATGTTTAAACCATTATGGGGAGCATAAATTAGTGTGTCTCAACCACCCCTAATTGGGATGGTCCTAAAATGTACTTAAGCTCTCTCATCTTTTTGTTCTGGAGTCAGGACTTTAGTCCTGCCTCCTTGCACAAGTAGAGCTAGCCTTAAGGGAATAAGGAATAAATTCTGTAGCTATATACCACTATCTGTTTGTCTCCTTTAACCAATTCTTAAATAGAGGTTGACAGTATCTATATGTTATATATAGTTATGTTTAGACATAATCGCACGTATGTAAGAAAGTTTCATATATAGATATATAACAAAATTATGTAATCATAAAATTCTTATTACCCAGTCAGCTTTTATTAAAACCTCTATTAAGTGCTAATAATTTATTATAATTGTTGGGGTGGACCTTTGATTTCATTGACATAGGGAGCTCCTGGTGATAAAACTTAGCCTTCTAATCCAAAAGAACTCTTCTCCAATTTTGAGTCTTAGGGGGCATTGAGGGGTTAAATGACTTGCCTGGGATCCCCCAGCCCGACAGCCAATCAGGAGTGGGCTTTAGCCTTGCTCAGGCTCTCAACAACAAAAAAAAAGGTCCTGCCCTTGAGGCGCTTCCACTCTACAGGATAAAAATGCCCAGGACAATTAAGGAAACCAGTTTATTGATGACTTCCACATATGCAACAATTATTCTATTTTAAAACCAGTCTCCACCATTTAGAGATTTCCTGCCAATACTGGGAATTCTCATAAATGTAACCACATTTCCCAAAGGAACAAACGTGACCTTTTACCAGCCCCTGTAGCTCCAAGGCTTATATACTTCCCCCATTTCCAGTACTATAGGTAAGCCTATAAAAACCCAAACTATAAATCTATAAAAATGTAGCTATAAACCCAAGCTATAAAAACTGTAAGAAGTTCATCTACTGCCAGCCTGAGCAGTCTTTCTATGGGCATTCATAAATTTCTTTTCAATCTAGCTACTCATTTTTTTCAGTCCCAGTCTTGCAGATATGATGGTGGGTAAGATTATCCCTGAGCTCTCAAGGAACCTTGGCTGCTAAAGTCCAACAACCTAAGTCTTGTCTCCAGGACCTGTGCAGATTGATAGAATCTACTGAAGTTTTTACTGGCATAACTTTTGAGAATCCAAGTTTTCTCTTCATGCACGAGAGGCATCAGAGTAGGAGTAGGGCTTTCATGGAGAATTATTATTATATTTCATATAATAAGGTCCAATAGAGACCTTCAGTTTTTCCAAAGATCACCTACCTGTTGGTTGACTTGTCAGCCAAATCAGTGTTTGCACAGAAAGTTTCTTTTTTGTACTATAAATCAGAATTTGATGAAGAGAAAAAAGTGAAGCATTCTTCTCCCCAATTCTAATTACTTTCCATAACTCCTGCCCACCCACATCTACACCTGTACTACTTTTTTTGTGTTTGTTTTTGGAGGGCAATTGGGGTTAAGTGACTTGCCAAAAGTCACATGGCTAGTAACTGTGTCAAGTGTCTGAGGTCAGATTTTAACACAGGTTCTCCTGACTCCAGGGCTGGTGCTGTATTCAGTGTACCACCTAGCCGCCCCCACCTATACTACTTTTGATAAGGCAGTAAAGGAAAAAGGTAAAGCATAAGGAATATGAGAAAGGAAAAGTTGAAAAGCAATAAAATTCTGTATTTGATAAAAAATATCATGTCTATCACACTAGCTTCAGAAGTCTACATGTGAAAGATAGAAACATAATGAACTGTTTACCTTTTGACTTTTTCCTCCTCAAAGACCAAAAACATGACAATATTTGAATGCCCAGAAGTTTACTAGTGCATTTAAGTACAAAAGGCTATCCTGAAAAAGAAAAATAAAGAAGGTTTTAGAAAGTTTGCTTCCATCTACATTGACACCAGTTTTCCAAAGTTGGATATCATGGAGTGTGAATGCAAATTGAAGCATACTTTTTTAAACTTCATTTTTCTTGTTTATTTGGTTTTTGTCTGTTTCTTTCACCACATGACTAATATTGAAATGTTTTCCATGACTGCAAATGTGTAACCTATGTCATATTGCTTGTCTTCTCAAGATGGGGGGAGAGAAGGAAGAGAGGGAAAGAATTTGGAGGACCTTGGCATTTTAAAAAAATGAATGTTAAAAATTGTTTTTACATGTAATTGGGGAAATTTTTTTAAAGTGCTTACCAAAAAAAATAAGAAATTCTGAAGTGAAATTGACGAGGGAAGGATAGGTGTTACAGGGGCTCCAATGACCAGAGTCCCTGAGTGGGCAGGCTGGAATGAATTCATAGGCTCAAGCATTCCGAGACAAGTTGGTAAAAGTTTGTTGGAACACTTTACATTGGACAGGAGGTCTTAGGGAACCTGCAACCTTAAAGAAGTCATAGATGTAGTTTATAAAGAGTTACAATAGTCAATCAGATATCAATTATGCTAACGAGGTGAGTAAGGGTGGGATTAGGGAGGAGTTAAGGAGTGGTCAGTGCTTAAAGGAACATGCACTTTTACTATCTGCTGCTCAGGCGTATTGCCCATAATTCACTGGGAAATAGCCCAAGGGAAGGCTGCATGGAGGTGTGGTTTTAGGCTTGAAAATGGATGTTGGGAACTGAGGCTAATAGGGATTCAGGAAGAATTGGCTGAGGAGTTAACTTACAGATAGGGCATTGAAGGATTTATAGGTGCAGCTGGCCATTATACTAAGCGGAGATAAACAGTTCATGAATTGTTGCAAGGCAGAGTGCTGGCAGGGGGAAGGGGGCAGAGTTAATGCTCTGAGGCTGGGGGAGAGGGAATGTGATTTTACAAACTGGTTTTACAAATTGATTTTACAAACTGATGTTACAAACTGATACCGGTATTACATACATAGATCCCAAGCACCCCATCAAGGCCATTGACTCCAGGGCTTCTATTTAACACGCATTTCCCACCAGCTGTTCTTCTTAGTTTTAACTCCATAAAAATAACCAGCCCCCAAAACTCTGCCAGCCCCCAGCTTTTCAGCTTCTTTTTATATGCAGTCTTCTCCCACTAGATTGTAAGTTCTTTGAGGGCAAGGACTATTGTATTTATTCATAGTTTTATCCCCAGGGCTTAGTACAGTTCCTGGAACATAGTAGATATTTAGTATTTATTGACAAAGCAAACCCAGGAAGTCCAGCAAATCGACTTGTCCAAAAGAGATGCCAAAACCATTCTGGAGATTTGGAACTGTGACCAAAGGGCTACAAAACTATGCACACCCTTTGACCCAGCAATACCACTACTTGGTCTGTATCCCAAAGAGATCATACAAATGGGAAAAGGAACCACATGTACAAAAATATTCAGAGCAGCTCTTTTTGTGGTGGCCAAGAACTGGAAATTGAGGGGATGCCCATCAACTGGAGAATGGCTGAACAAGTTGTATTAAATGAATCTAATGAAATATTGTTCCATAAGAAATGAGTGGCGGACTTCAGAAAAACCTAGATATACATGAATTGATGCTGAGTGAAGTGAGCAGAACTAGAACATTTGTAGAAAGTAATAGCCACATTGTGTGACAACCAATCTTGATAAACTTAGCTCTACTCAGCAATACCAGGATCTAAGACAATTCCAAAAGACTCATGATGGAAAATGCTATCCAGAACCAGAGAAAGATCTTTGGAGTCTGAATGCAGATTGAAGCATACTATTTTTTTTCTTCTTTCTCATGGTTTTTCCCTTTGGATTTAATTCTTTTTTACACATGAATAATGTGGACATGTTTAATATGATTGTACATGTATAGCCTATTTCAGATTGCATGCTGTCTTGGGGAGGAGAGAAAATTTAGAACTCAAAAATTAGTGAATCTTGAAAACTAAAAACAAAATTTAAAACAGGAAAAAAAATAAAATACAATGTCAAACCCTGTGTGAAGCAAGCCCAGGCAACAACCTACCCAACACAATGCCAACACCTGCAGCTCTGCAGTACCCACGTTCCCTACACATGTGCTCACTCCTGCCGCACTTTGATTTTATGCCTACTCTCCACAAAGGCAGTGGCAGAGCACACCAACTTTATGTGGGAGGGAGAAATAATTAACGGCTGATCTTTCCATGCCACATGAATAAATTACTTTTCTAAGAGTTGAGGCTTATGAGCTACAACTTTAGAAGGGGAGTGCCATATAGTGCATCCTTGAAACCTGGGACTATCTGCTATTCTGGAGACACAACTCTTGAATATGAATGAAGTTGGAGGAATATCTCAGAGGGAGTGCTCCCTGAGGAGATCCTGGAAGCACAAGGGAGAAACATGGTAGGAAACATCTGAGTTTAAGGTCAAGTAAGGGAGAAATAATAGCACTAGTGTCATGATTACACATTCCAATACAATCCATGATTGCAGTATAATGTTAATAAGACTGGGAAAGCTTGCCAGAACAGCTTACAAATATCTTTAAATGCAGACATTTGTATTTGGTCCTAAAGAGTTTGGGGAAGCTTTGTGGAGGCTGGATTGGAAGAGGGAAGAAATCCAAGACACAAAGCACTTGGGAGGTTATTGCAGTAGTTAAGATGAGAGGGTCTGAACTAGCGTGATAGTTATAAGGAGAGAAGGAGTGTAATGGGAATGCAAATTTGGAAGATCTTCCCTGCCCCTAGGCTAAAGTGCACCAGAAGCCTGGGGAGGGAGGCTTGTTTTTCAGTAGATACTTTTTGATTGGCCAGTGGGTCAATAAGGTTGTTACATTCTCTGAGCCAGGAGAAGGCTATATAAGCCCTGATGTGTAGCTTTGTTTTGGGACTCACTTTGAGAAGTGTTCTGTGATTTGATCTGAATTCTGGGAAGCCGTTGTTGAGAGTCCCCCAGCTTTGAAAAACCCAGATGTGGAAACCCAGATGTTGACTGGGTATGGATGTAATGGTTGGACAGTTTGGAAATCTGTCTACTTGATCTGTTTCTGTCTTGATAATTCTGCCTGTATGCTTTGAAGTTCGGGGTGCTGACCTTTTTCCCCTGAACAAGGTAAACAATATATGTCTGACTGATTAAAGTAAGCTTGTTAACCCATTTTGAGTTGCTTTCCTTTGACAAAGCAGATCCAAGAACTTGTGGTAGCTGCAAACCCTAAGGACGCTTGGGGTGCTTGCTGTTACAAGGAGTAAGATGTGAGAAACATTTTATATTCATATAAGACTTTGAATGGTTCATTTACATATGAAAAGACCAACAAAGATGGCCCCAGTGTATAGCATGTCTCTCTCTCTCTCTCTCTCTCTCTCTCTCTCTCTCTCTCTCTCTCTCTATATATATATATATATATATATATATATATATATATATATATATAT
>NW_027185698.1:52879220-52984472 GCF_028583685.1 Petaurus breviceps papuanus
ATATATATATATATATATATATATATATATATATATATATATATATACTATCACCCCCAATAGAATATAAGTTCCTTGCAGGAAGGAACTCTTTCATTTTTATCTCTGAATTCTCAATACCTGGAAAATAGTAGGTGCTTAATAAATGCTTGTTAATCAAAGTATAATACAGACCACCTAGAGAGAATGAGGAAATAATTTGGGAAACATCACAAGCTCAAAATGGAGGCATGATATATAATTTTAGACTTCAATTATAACCATCTGAGTTCTATCAAAAGAACAAGTAATGTTCTGACTTGCGTTAATTTAAGCTTCAAAAGGTGAAGGAACCAACAAACAGAAATGCTATTCTGGAATTGATTTGCACCAAAAAGTAACAACTGGTTGCTGGAGGGGACGGGAACCTTGGAAGGAGATAACCATTTGGTCTTAAAATTTATGCTAAAAGAGGAAACAGACTAATAGTTTGTAGAGAACCAATTTGAAATGGTTCTGAGAAAGGACAGGTAGGATTCAATTGCTTAAAATTCTACAAAATAAATCATCACACCCTTAAAGGCTGGAAAACTCTCAAAAAAATAATTCATAGAACAAAATTCCAGCGAGGAGGAAGTAGGAAATTTTATCTAAAAACATTAAAGGGAACTCAGGGAACTTACAAAGCAAATTAGATTTTTAAATGACATGTACAGAAGATCAAAAGACAGATTCTAACAGAAGATAAATACAAAATTATAGCACAGTCCTGTAAGAAGTGTCAAAAATGCTAAAGCTCAGAATGCCATAAGGCTGTCAAGAAAACCTAAGCATAATTAAAAAAAATTTAAAGCTCTGTTGTGTTAAAAAGATCAAAAAAGGGAAGAAAAAAACATTAAGAGTAGTGACAAGGGACAGCTAGGTGGTGCAATGAGTAAGAGCGTCAGCCGACCCCAGAGTCAGGAGAACCCAGGATCGATTTGGGCCTCACATACTTAACACCCACACAAAAAAACTGGCCCTATAACCTTGGGCAAGTTACTTAATCCCAATTGCTTTAAAAAAAAAAAAGAGTAGTGTCAAAGTGTTATCACTGATAAAGTGATGATAAAGAAAAGAGAGAGCTATTAAATCCAAAACTTCTCCCAAGAAGAAAATCTTTGTCCTGGAAATGAAAGAAAAATAACTAAAAAGGAGTGAATACCCAAAATAAGGAGTTATTGAGAGTACCTACCAGTCCTTGAAGTTATCTGGTTCAGAAAAACTACAGAAAGAACTTTGCAGATGTGACTATTGAACTGCCTTTGAAAAACTGTGGTAAATGATTAGAGGACAAAAGTCTTGATTTTTTTTTTTTTGGCTTTTTGGAGGGCGGGAAGGCAGAGCAATTGGGGTTAAGTGACTTGCCCAAGGTCACACAGCTAGTAAGTGTTAAGTGTCTGAGGCTGAATTTGAACTCAGGTCCTCCTGATTCCAGGGCCAGTGCTCTATTCACTGAACCACATAGCAGCCCCACATCTTGATTTTTCTTAAAGAGAGAGAGAAGATGAGAACCTGCAAACATAGGCTTGACTCAATTTCTGGCAAAATTCTAAAATGCTATGAAAATGATTAGTGAATATATAGAAAAGTGATCATAAGGAACTGGCATTGCTTTATCAAGAACAGGTTGATACTTCCTTTTTTTGACATGGTTATTAAACTAGTACATCAGGGAAATGCTATATATTTAGATTTTAACAAAGTATTTCACAAACTCTAATACTATTCTTGTGTAAAAGATGTTAAGATACAGACAAAACAGTGCAACATTTAGATGGATTTGGAACTGGTTCTATAGTTGGAACCAAAGAGATGTTATTAATGGCTTCAAGTTAACAAGTGCAGGTCTTCAGTGAAGTGTTCCAGGGATCCACTGTTAACCCTGTACCATTTAACATTTTAAATAATGATTTGGATATTTAGGATGGCAAGATTGTCAAATTTTAGAAGAACTAGAATAATTGTATAACATGATTTTAAAAGATCTTGATAAGCTAAAACACTGGGCTAAATCTAAAAAGATTGAATTTAATGGAGATAAATAGAAATGTTCTAAAAGAGGTTTCAAAAACCATCTCACAAATATGGGATAGAGGATAGATAGCTGGACACCAGTCTGTGTGAAAAAGTTTTTTTAGTGGACTGCCAGCTCAATGTCAATCAGTATGACATAAATCAAATTGACAAAAATCAAATCAGTGTGACAGTGTGAGAAAAGCTATAATGTGGAAGTGATATTATTAGATTTGCTCTACTTGGCCCTAGAAAGTAGAACTTGAAGCAATGGGTAGAAATTACCAAGGTAAGTTTAGACTTCATGCAAGGAAAATCTTCCAAATGGGAAATGGAATGCTTTTTTCCCCTCAAGAGAAGGCCAGGTATGTGTAGAAGGGATTCTTGTTCAGGTGTGGGCTAGACTAGATGGCCTTTCAACTGTGAGATTCAGTGATTCTGGGTGCTAAATGCTGATGTCCCCATGTTTCATCTGGATAAAGGCAAAATGAACCATATACTGAAGTTCCCAAAAGGTCCACCTTGGTATGAGCAGGTGAGATAGAAAAAAGTGAAGGGTCCTTAGTATAATCCAGGCTCTGTATGTCAGGAGGGAGTCTGGCAAAAGGGTTACACCATGAAGTTTAATAGAAGACAGCACAGACCAAAGTACTAACTTAGGTGTTTTGTATCAAGAAACCAGAAATTTTCTAATAAATGTGGAGACATTTCTGGACTGGAAGATGATTGCAACACATATAAGGGGCAGGCAGTGGTACCCTGGAGGTTAGAACTACTTTATACCCTCTACTTAATGACTCTGTGATAAAATGTCATTCAGCATCAATACACAAAACATGAGGTTTTAACAAATTGGAGTGGGGAAAACAGAAGCCTCTTTACAATTTTCCATTTCTAACATTAGAAGATAATTAATTTGCTTATGGTTTTACATTTCTATTTTACTCTTGGTGTTTAATCACAGATCATATGAAATATTTAATTTATTTGAATACTGCATCACATATGATACTTAAACAATTTTCATTTTGTCTGCTGAAAAGGCTTTAGAATTTCAGATCTTTTTGAATATCCCAGAGGGTAGCTGCACTCTTCTTTAAATGTTCCTCCTCCTCATTATTCAGATTTATCTTCACTATATCGGTGATACCACTGTGTCCCAAGATGCAAGGGACACTAAGGAAGACTTCTTCATTTATTCCATATAGGCCCTGAAAGGCAAAATGAAAGGTTTTTTTTTCTAGAAATCATTCTAATAATATTAAGATTGAGGGGGTTTTGTAACAGATAATCACTTCAAAACACTATTTTCACAGTATGCCTCAACTACGCAGAAGCAGCTCAAATAGCAAGGTCTTTACCACAGGAGATGATCTGCTAAACTAACACCATACTCCAATAGTATGAATCTTAGAGATGGAAGGGAGATTAGAGGTCACATAAGTCCAACCCACATTGGAGATATTAACTGTCTCTATGGCATCCCTAAAAAGGGCTCAGCCAGACTCTGCTTGAAGACCTCCAACTAACAAGAAGTCACTACCTTCCCTATAGCAACCCATTCAATTTCTGGACAACTTTAATTGTTAAGAAATTTTTCTACACTCAAACTAAAAATCTACTACCTCCATGTAACTTTTTTTTAATAAATATTTTTTTTATTTTACATTCTAACCATATTAAGTGTAGGATCAATTTTATTTTTATTTTTTTTTGCGGGCAGTTGTGGTTAAGTGACTTGCCCAAAGTCATCTGGCTAGTAAGTGTGTCAAGTGTCTGAGGTCATATTTGAATCCAGGTCCTCTTGACTCCAGGGTCAGTGCTCTATTCACTGCACCACCTTGCCACCCCCTCCATGTAACTTCTATACATTATAACTCCCACTTCATCTTTTTGGACAAGCAAAACAAGATTGATCTATTTCAACAAGATGACTATCATGTCCCCTTTGAAGGTCTTCATCCCTCTAAGCTAAACTTGTCCACTTCTTTCAAGCTTTACCTTTAGCTCTCATGGTCTTTCATTCTCTCACCATCCCACTTATCTCCTCTGGATATGTATCAGCTTATCAAAATCCTTCCTAACATGTGGTACCCAGAAAGGAAAATGCTAAATCACAGATGATTTTCCAGGTCTTTTACTATAGAGGTGTGTATCTCAGTGCAGTGGAGAGTGATGAACTTGCAGTCATAAGACCCCAGTTCAAATTCTGGTTCTGCCATTTACCTACCTGTGAAAACTCTGGTCAAGTCACTCAGCCTCATGAGTAAAATGAGAGAATTGGACTAATTCCCTTCCATCTCCATAACTAAGATCCTATGATTGATTAGCATCACCTAACCCTAAGGCCACATTTTTTCAGTGCTATATCACACGTTAACGCACTGACCTCATATTCCCATATCACTTTCCTAAGCATTGTTAAAACTCTGATACTGTACTTGTACAGCTGACTTTAACCAAAGTACATGACTTTACATTGTGCCTTATTACATTTCATTGTATTGGATATGACCCATCTCTCTGATCAATGGAAGTTTTTTCCTCCCAAATTCTGTCACCCAATTAACTATCCCTTTTCCGACTTCACTAATAAATGCTCAATTGATTCAATGTAGCTAATGTGCACTATATTACGGTATACTGAATTACATATATAAAATTGACATTTGAAAAAAAATTCTTGTTTTCATATGGTTGAAAATACCATATTAAGAATCTAAATACTGGGTGGCTAGGTGGCTGAGTGAATAGAGCACTGGCCCTGGAGTCAGGAGGACCTGAGTTCAAATCCAGCCTCAGACACTTAACATAAAAACTAGCTGTGTGACCTTGGGCAAGTCAAGCAAGATGCCCTCCCCCCAAAAAAAGAGTTTAACAAAAAAAAAAGAATCTAAACACCAACCTTTACAATCCTTCTCATCTCTGAATAATGTACCACAATTTGATTTACCATTCCCTAAATCATGGGCATCTATGTTGTTTTCCAGTTCTTTGCTAGTGCAAAAGGGCAAAAATGAAAATTTTCATATAAATGAGATGTTTCTTTCTGTCTTTGACCTCCTTGTGGGTCTAAGATATACCTAAAATGAGGATCTCTGGGTCAAAGGTATGGACGTTTTAATCACTTTTTTAGAATAATTCCAAATTGTTTTCCTGAAGGGAATTTCCAATTCATAGCTTCATCAACTATTAGTGCCTAATATTCCCACAGTCTCTCCAACATTCTTAAGATCTTTTGCATTTTTGTCAATTTGCCAAGGTATAACATAAAACCTCAGAGTTGCTTTAATTTGAATTTCTCCTATTATTCATGATTTGGACCAAACTTTCATATAGATGCTGATCATTTTATTGTTGAAGAGACCACCATCTTCTAAGTAACCCAGGCTCAAAATCTAGGAGTCATCTTTGACTCCTCACTCTTACTCCTCCCCATATCCAATCAGTTCCCATATCTTGTTGATTCTACCTTTATAACATCTATTGTAAATGCCACTACCACCATACTGGTATAAGCCCTCATCATCATGCCTGAACTATTGAAACACTCCACTGATTGGTCTCCTGCATCAAGTCTCTCTGCTCCATCATCCACTCAACTCTCAAATCAATCTTCCTAAAGCACAGATTTGATCTTGTCACTGCTCTACCATCCCCATTCAATAAGTGCCAGTGGCTCCTCTGGTATCAAATACAAAAGCCTCTATTTGGCATTCAAAGCTCTTCATAACCTGAATCCTTCCTACCTTTCCAATCTTCTTACACCTATTCTAACACATAAGTGACACTGGCCTCCTTGCTGTTCCTTGAATAAGAAACTACATTTCCCAACTCCATTTTCACTGGTCTGGAACTCTCTATCATCTCTGTCTCCTGACTTCTTTCAATTCCTTTAATTCCTACCTAAAGCCCTACCTTCTGTAAGAATCCTTTCCTAATCTCCTTCCCTCTCAGATTATCATATGTGTGTGTGTGCGTGTGTGTGTATTTACATGTATTGCTTATACATAGTTGTTTTTATGTTGTATCCTCCTGTAAGACTGTGAGTTCCTTGAGAACAGGACTGGGCTTTGGGCTTTGGGCTTTGGGTTTTGGGCTTTGCTTTGTGTGTATGTGTTTGATCTTTCTTTCTA
This sequence comes from Petaurus breviceps papuanus, assembly GCF_028583685.1. NCBI lineage: Eukaryota > Metazoa > Chordata > Mammalia > Diprotodontia > Petauridae > Petaurus > Petaurus breviceps. The sequence continues at coordinate 52,885,391 of NW_027185698.1, forward strand.
TCCCCAGGACTTAGCATACTGCCTGGCACAAAGTAGGCACTTAACACATTTCTTTATTGGTTGATATATGAGAATAAACTTTTCTCCCTTTTTTTGCAGAGGTAGGGAATTATGAATAAGAAACGCTGAGTATGTTGGACTTAGTCAATATGTTGGTTACTTTTGAACTTTTTTCCCCTTTTGTCTTTTATACTTTGTTATAAGGGATGTTACATTGATTGGGGAAGAAGAGAGGAATATATACTGGAAAATGAAGGGTAAGAAAAACGCAAAAAAAAGTCACTAAAGATCTAAATTTTTTAAAAGAATTTTCTCCTACCCAGTTCTGAAAAGTACCTCTCTTCCATTTTCCTCTTATTTTTTTAATATGACCTCTTACTTTAGGTCATATATCTAATTTGAGCTTATTACGGTTATAAGGTGGAAGATGTTCATCTAAACCCAATTTCTGTTAAACTGCTTTCCAGTTTTTCTATGTATTCTTGTAAATAGAGAGTTTTTCCCTCAAGAGTTTGCATTTTTGAGTTTACTGAATACTAGGCTGTTATATTAATTTACTTCTGCGTCTTGCTTATCTATTCTGTTCCAATAATCTACTTTTCTATTTTTTAAACACTACCAAATATAAAGTGACAATTAGTATTTTAAAATGTAATTTTAAAATTTTATGGCCCCCTCTTTTCCTATTTTTTATTATTTCCCATATTCTCTTTTTTGTCTCTGTAGAGATGAAGCTATTTTAATTTAACTCAAAAAACCAAGCATAAAAACTTATGTCCTAGTCCCTGAACTAGATACTGTCAAAGATACAAAAAACAATTAAAGTCACTGCCCCACCATCCAAAGAAATTACAATCTAAGAGGAGAGATAAATTAAATAAAATATAAAACATTATCCATCAAAATCTTATGTCATGGTTCATAAAATAGACAAAAACCATGTACTAAGTTCAAAGGAAGGAATAGATCACTATCAGCTGGGATAATATGAGATATCTACATGGAAAAGGTGGCATTTGAACTGGATTCTGATGGATGGATGGATGGATGGATGGATGGATGGATGGATAGGTACAACTGGTACAAATGTGGAAGGAAGGAATTCCAGGTATAGGTAATGGTATAAGCAAAGGTGTAGAAGCAAAAATCACGGAATATGTTTAGGGAACTTAACTACATGACAGCCTAGAAAAGTAGATAAGAGACTGTGAAGTGTTTTTAATATCATGGTCAAACTACTTGGGCTTTATTTAGTAGCTAATGAGGAGCCATATATGTTGTTTTTTGGAGTTTGGTTTTTTTTTTTTTTTTTGTGTGGAGGGGGGAAGGCAGGGCAATTGAGGTTAAGTGACTTGCCCAAGGTCACACAGCTACCGTGTTTCCCCGATAATAAGACACTGTCTTATTATTTTTTTTGGAAAGAAAAACACCAGAGGGCTTATTTTCAGGGGAGGGCTTATGTTGTCCTGCCTCAGCTCTCCTCCACAGCACTGCTCTGAATGGCACCAGCAAGCAAATCACTGGGGAAGAACAGGATGACTCGCTCACTGCTGCAGCTCTGATTGGATGCAGCTCGGAGAGCAGCGTGCGTTTCACGGAGGGGGAGGGGGGAACGGTGCATACAGAGGGTACCGTAATGTAGCGTGTAGCGCAGGGGATCACCTTCACTACAGTAGCAATCTCAATATGGCTTATTTTCGGGGGAGGGCTTATTTTAGAGGAATCTTACACAGTAAGGGGAGGGCTTATTTTCGGGATAGGTCTTATTATCGGGGAAACACGGTAGTAAGGATTAAGTGTCTGAGGTTGGATTTGAACAGGGCCAGTGCTCTATTCACTGCACCACCTAGCCACCCCTCCATATACAGTTTTTAAACAAAGGAGTGATACGATCAGATCTGTGGCGTCAGGAATATTACTCTGGTAGTAGTGTATAAGAAGAGTGAGAGAGAATGAAGTCAGGGAGGTTAATTAGGAGATTATTGCAATAGTTCAAAAGAGTTATTGGGGTGGTAATAGGAATAGAAAGGAGAGTAGAATTACTTATGAGATACAATTGATAGGATTTAATGCCTTGGATCACAAGGATAAAAGGGAAGAATGAAAGTTGACTCCAAAGTTTCAGGTGTGAATGAACATCAGAAAAGTAGTACAATGAACAAAAATGAAGAAGTTAGGAAGATGAGAATCATTATGTACAAGTACCTTGATCATGGTACAAACTGGATGCACTCTTCTAAGATTGTACATCATAGTTCTTATCAAATCTGCCACAGACAGGCCAATAGCCCACGAAGTATAACCCTTCAGCTTGATAATCTCATAAGCACTGCAATGGTAAGAAATATAATATTGAGCACAAGGGCCTACTGGACATTTCAAATTGATATCTAACAAATATCTTTAACTCAGTATGTCTAAAACAACTTATTATCTTTCTGCTCACACTCATCCCTCTTTTAAACTTCTCTATTTCTGTTAAAGGCACGACTATCCGTCCAGTTTCCAAGATTTGTATTATCTTAGATTCTTCACTCTCCCCTTACTATATATCCAACCAACTTGCCAAATGTAGTTTCTATTGCCATAGCATTTCTCACATCTGGCCCTTTCTCACCGTTCCCATGGACAGCGTGTCAGTATAGGACTAAACCACAACAACAGCCTCCTAATTGGTTTTTCTACTTCTATTCCCACCTTCCATCTCTTGGAGCATCTGGCACCCTTAACAACTAAATAAACTCAAGTGCCACCTCTTTCAAGAGGTCTTTCTTAAGTCTCCAAGTTGTTAATACTCTCCCAGTCCCTAGTCACAAAGTATTTATTTTGTAAATATCTTCATTCATCTCTGGACAAGTTGTATTCCTCCCAGTGAAATTGAAGCTCATTTCTGTCTGAGAATCATTGGTGCTTAGCATATAGCAGGCACTAAGTGTTTAATTATTGTCTATAATCCTTTCTTCCTGTCTTTAAGAAAGAGTTAACTCTTCATAAACTTAAAAACACTATATAAATGAGTGATTCTTATCTCACATTACCAAATAGAACTTACCTCTATTTTTGTCCTTGATTTTATCCCTTCCTGCCTCCTCTGGTATCTTTCCCCATCAATCCCTTTTTCTCTTAAAATTTTCATCTATTCCTCTTTGATGGCTATTCTTCCTATGCTTACCAATATACTCACGTCTCACTCAACTTGAAAAAGCACAACAAAAACCCTTTCTCTCTGAACCCTATTATCTATTCTCAAGCTATCCCATCTCTCTCATTCCTGTTACTGTCAAACTTCCTTCATCTTTTCAACTCCTTGTCATTTGGCTCCTATTTCTACCACCCTAATGAAACTGTTATCTCTGGAGTCAGTAATACCATCACCTGGTTGTAAAATACAATACCTTTTTCTCCATTCTCCTTAACTGTTCTACAATATTTGACAATGTCACAAACCATAAAGTGCTATATAAATATGAGTTATTATTACTGTTGACCATTCTTTTCTTTGTGTGAAGTTCTCTCCCTGCTTTCCATGATACTACCCTCTTCTGGCTTTCTTTTTTATCTTTGTAACTGCCATCTCTCAATTTGTCCAGTCACATGCCCCCAAACACTGACTTTCCCATCTCTCCAATCAATACTTTCAATCAAATTTTTAACTCTTAGTACTACAGCCAAGATCTCTTGAAAATTCATCCTTTCCTCTCCTTTCTTATGGTCAGTATCTTGCTCTGTCTTCCCAGGACTATTCCAGTAGCCTCCTGATTGATGACCCTTCTTATCATTCTCTACCCACTCCACCCCTACCTTAAAAGTACTCACAAAATTAAAAATGGCTCCTCTTCCCCTTCAAGCATCTCAAGAAGAAATATCTAACTATAATTTTACCTTTCAACTACCTGTCTATGAACAGTTTTCCAGTGCTCCTTATCTTCATCAGTTCCTAAACTGGGGTGTAGACTCTTCAAGGGAACACCAGCGATATTCAATCCACTCCATACAGGCACTAAGAGAAATATATCCCAGAGTTAGCATATTTATTCATGTGACTTCAATAATTTCAGTCCACTTAGGTATTTTTCCATATTTATAATAATAATAGCTAAGTTAATCTTCATAGATGGTCTAAAAGCTGTATGATTCTAATTATTCTAATAATGTCTTGCATGATTTCACATGTATGATGGTTACTTATATACTGCTTTATACTGCTCACTTACTTTCTCAGTGGTTTGAGGAGGGTCTAGGGGAAAGAAGAAAATTTGGAATTCAAATTTTTAAAAATGTTTAAAAAAATAAAAGGAAAGAAAAAAAGAACTGCCTATTTGAGAAGTATGAAAAGATCAATATGAGCTGATGCAGAATGAAAAGCAGATGCAAGGAAACAACATAAACAATGAGTACAACAATATAAGTATAAAGAACCACGAACAAAAATCAAAAGTGAATGTAGAAAAATTTAAAATATCAAGGAAGACTCAAATAGAGAAATATGAGAAGATATTCTCCCCCACTTTGAGGAGATTTTACACGTTGCACATGTTTTTAGACTTTTTCAATGTTTATAACACTTTTTCCTCTTTTTCTTGTCTTTAAAAAATATTATTTGTTCTATGTGATGGCTCCTGGGGAAAGGGAGGGCTACTAGGGAAAATTATGATGATGTAAAAAACAAAAAAATCAATAAAAAAAATTTTAAGTAAAAAAAAAAAGGATTTGCCTGTTCACATTCTTTGGCCATTTATCAACTAAGGAAAATCCTACCTGTTCAAGGTCCAGCTTAAGTTAATTTCTTTTCTTTTATGAAGCCCTTTTAAGACCACAATAAATTCTTACCATCTAGTACCTTCTAGTCAGGTATAAAATGTTACATTTATCTATTTTCTAAGAGTTTATTATACATTCATTCCATTCCTACAGCTAGTCTTTAATAGAGGCAAGGACTACATCTTATAATCTTTGTGCCCCTCATAATATCTAGAATGGTGCTAGGAAAATAGGTTAAAAATATCATATATAAAAATTATTTTTATAAAAGTATTAATACATAATCATTACTTAAACAACAACTACAAAATTTAAAGATCAAACTTAGCCCTGACCTCTCTCCCTTTGATATAAAGGTGAGGAACTATGGCCATAGAATATTGTATATGCTATAAGACAGAGATGTCAAATTTGTAGCTGGCTCTGCTCTGGCAAAACCCCAGAGTGAAGCCAGAACCATATTAAAATGTAATTGAGAAAGTTTAACAGAATAGAAATACAATATAATGTAGATAATGTTAATTTGTAGTTTTCTAAGTCAATATTTGACTCTAGAGATCCATTTCTATTTGAATATGACACAAATGCTCTAAGACAAATTGTGTCAGTTGAATTTGTTGAACTACTTTTTCCTTTTTAATCTTTGTTACAAGGGAAGGCAATGGGTGTTGGTATATAAATCCTCTGACCAAATCTGTGCTTTTAGGTATCTCCTATTAAAAGGTAGGTTTCCTAACAAGTTATTCTAGCCAAATAGCAATCTATCCTGTTCCTAAATATCTCCTGGAATTGGAAAAAACCATTTTAAGTTTGAATTTAATAATCTAGTCTGATCTTTAAAGAGAACACCTTTCAGAAAGCCTGTAGGACAAAGGCAGTATTTACTTACCACTAGAATCGCCATGCTCCCCAATAATCCAACCATGACAGCTTGCTGGATTGACACCCAGCCTACTCCCAACTAGGAAACGGAAACGAGCAGAGTCCAGATTAGTTCCACTTCCAATAATGCGGTTTTTGGGCAAGCCACTCATCTTCCAGGTGATATATGTCAGAATGTCCACTAAAAACAGAAAATTAATATTAGAAACAGACTTTATCTGAAATACTTATTCATCCAAATAGTCATATCAAATAGTGAGTTTTTGTCCCAAAAGCTTATCAAACACCAAATTCCTATGATCATTTACTACAGTGTATCGTGTACCTAATCTATTCCACTGATCTATCACTCTATTTCTTAACCAGTACGAGATTGTTTTAATGATTACCTCTTTATAATACAAGTTGAGATCTTGGACAGCTAGGTCACCATCCTTTACATTGTTTTCATTGATTTCCTTAATATTCTCGACCAGATGAATTTTGTTATTACTATTTTTTCTAGCTCTGTTAAATACTTTTTTAGTAGTTTGGCACTGAATAGGTAAATCAATTTAGGTAGGTTTGTCATTCTTATTATATATTCTTATTATTATATTGGCTCAATCTATCCATGAGCAAATATTTTCCAATTGTTTAGATCTGACTTTATTTGTGCAAAAAGTGTTTTATAATTTTTGTCATGATGTTCACATAGTTCCTGGTTTCTCTTGGCAGGCAGACTACCAAGTATTTTTTATTGTCTACAGTTATTTTAAATGGAGTTTCTCCTTCTATCTCTTGCTATTGTATTTTGTTGATAATATATAGAAATGCTGATGATTTATGCAGGTTTATTTTATATCCTGCAATTTTGCTAAAGTTGTTAATTATTTCAACTAGATTTTTAGTTAATTCTCTAAGCATACCATTATATTATCTACAAAGAATTATAGTTTTGCGAGTAAGAGCACTGGCTCCAGTGTCGGGATGACATAGAGATCGAATCCCAGGCTCAGATACTCAGCACCACACCCAGAAATAACTGGTTGTGTAACCTTGAGCAAGTTACTTAACCCCGATTGCTTAAAAAAAAAAGAATTATAGTTTTGTTTCCCCATTGCCTGTTCCTTCAATTTCTTTTTCTTCTCTTTTTGCTGTAGCTATATATGTATATATATATATATATATATATATAAATATATATATGTGTGTGTGTGTGTGTGTGTATGCTTTTTGGAGGGGGGAAGGTAGGGCAATTGGAGTTAAGTGACTTGTCTGGGGTCACACAGCTACTTTTTTGTGTTAAGTGTCAGAGGCCAAATTTGAACTCAGGTCCTCCTGACTCCAGGGCCAGTGCTCTATTCACATTTCTTTGATGTCTTTGGGATATAAACCTAGTAGTAGTAATTGAGTCAAAGCCACCTAGCTGCCCCTGTAGCAATATTTCTAGTATAATACTGAATAATAGTAGTGATAATGGGTATCCTTAAGATGTCTGGCTTATCCATATTACAGATAATGCTTGCTGATGGTTTTAGAAAGATACTACTTATTTTAAATTCCATTTATTCCTATGTTCTTTACAGTTTTTAATAGGAATTGGTGGTGTATTTTGTCAAAAACACTTTCTGTATCTCTTGAGATAATTATATTATTTCTGTTGGTTTTGTTATTGATATGGTCAAATATGCTGATAGTTTTCCTAATATTGAACTAGCCCTGCATTCTTTGTATAAATCTCATCAGGTCTTAGTGTGTGATCCTTGTGATACATTGTTGTATTTTATCTAAAATTCTTGCATCAATATTCATTAGGGAAATTGGTCTATAGTTTTCTTTCTATTCACTCTTCCTGGTTTAGGTATCGCCACAATATTTTGTGCTGTAAAAGGAATTTGGGAAGATTACTTTGAGTCGGAGCTACTATTGATAAAGTGGACTGGTATATGGAGAACTACAGAACTATGAACATTTGGAACTATTCCCAAAGGACTTATACAACTGTGCATATCATTTGACTCAATTACTACTACTAGGTCTACATCCCAAAGAGATGAAAGAAAAAGGAAAATGGCCTATATTTATAGAAATATTTATAGCAGCTCTTTTTGTGGTGACAAAGAATTGGACATTGCAGAGATGCCCATCAATTGGGGAACAGCTGAACAAGCTGTGGTATATAATTGTGTTATAGGAAATTATAAAGATGGGCTCAGAAAAACCTGGAAGGTTTTATATGAACTTATACAAAGTAAAATAAGCAAAACATCGTATATCATATAACAGTGATATTGTAAAAAAGTGATTAGCTGTGAAAGATTTAGCTGCTCTGATCAACACAGTCATCCATGACAATTTCAAAGGACTCATGATGAAAAAGGCTATCCATCTCCAGAAAAAGAACTGATGAACTGAGAGCAAATTGAAGTTTATTTTTTCACTTTATTTTTATTAGCAACATGACTAATATGGAAATATATTTTATATGACTTTACATGTATAATTGGTATCATATTGCTTTGTTTCTCAATGGGTAGAGGAAGGGCTGGAGGGAAAGAATTGGTAACAAAAAAAAATGAAATGAATGTATAAAAATACACATGCACACACGCGCGCGCGCGCGCACACACACACACACACACACACACACACACACACACACACACACCCATGAAGCAGAGCTGGTAATAATGGATAGAGTGCTGGGCCTAGCTTCATGAATACTTTAAGTCAAATTCTGTCTCAGATATTTACTTACTTACTTAGTGTGACCCTAGGCAAGTCACCTAACCTCTGTCTTCCTCAGTTTTATCAATTGCAAAATAAAGACAATAATATTTGTAAAGCATTTAGCATAGTGCTTTACATAGACATATAGCATAGACACATAATAGGCACTATATAAATTATTATTCCTTTCCTCTTTCTCCCGTTGATGGTAATAGGGACCTGGTTCATATTCTCTTATAGCATTAGCTTAAGACCTTCCTTTGGATATAGTAGATGCTCAAAAAATCTTCTGAATTGAAATGGATATATTATTACAGCTTTTCTTCTGAGCACCAGACTAAAAAGAGAGTAAATACTTATCATACTATGAGTTTGTTTCAGAGAAGCAATGAATGTTTAAAGAAGCCATTCAAATTTACTTACTATCCTACTGGAGTAGGACATTTTTTTCTTCCAGGGAGTTAAGGTATATTTGCATTTGGGAATTTAAAATTCTTTTGAGTCTAGTTATTATGCTGAGGATTTTTTCTTTTAAATTTTTCCTCCTATGGTTATCTTCAAATTCTATCATACCCTTCATTAGGCTGCCTCCCTATTTGTCATATAGCCAAAAGGACAAAACTAATTATCTTTTTCCAGACTTGGCTAATGAAAAGCAATTATCCAAATGAAAAGTATAAATTTCTCTTGCTAATATAAAAATTATACTTATTTCAGTAATTCAAGGATCTGTAATTTTATCAGAGTGGGTATGCCCTCACCCAAGAAGAACATAGCACCCCTACAAGAAACAGCTGTGATGAAAAATTTCATCAGCATCTATAGACATTAGAGTGATGACCCTCTCCTAATCTTGGCTTGGCTGGTTTTTGAATGACAGACACATCATCATTTGGCCTATATACTCAAAGCCTTTTCAGCTCCAGGTAGGCCCTACAAGTAGCTACATAATTGTCCTTAAAGAACCTAGTTTCAGTGGCAGGAAAGTGCAAGATGTAGCAGAGGAGGAGGACTTCAGAGTAGGCTAAGTATTCTTTTCCCATTTTTATGAACTTCCTTAAATTTTCATTAAAGTCATACAAAATAAGGAAATATTTTGGTTTAAAAGGCCTTTGCCAAAGTTGAGAATAATGTTTTCTAGAAATAAGATCCTTGTGGATAATAGGATTAGCAGTGTAAAAGAAGCAAACATTAGAAAAATAAAATCTCTTTAGAAAGTTACCCTGGATTATCTTTTCACCAGGGGAAAGGTTTTTCTAAACAGTAAAAATATAAAATGTCTGACCCGGATTAGAAACAACAAGTAGTTTGCAGTCAGGACTAGTTTTTACAATATCAGGAATAATTTTTTTCAGGATGTTCACATTACGCTGGACCAAATTCAGGCGACTTTCTCCCTCCTGCTGGCGTGCACCTGCCGTGATAATGATTATCTTGGAATTGACTGATACTCTGGAGTCTAAATAAAAGGTAAATAGAAAAACCAATCAAAGGGTGAAACATCCCTGCTACACCTTGGCCAACTAAGAGACCATTCTGTTTTCCCAGTGTATAAGTACCCACTCTCCTCCCTCTCTGGGGAAGCTAAGGCCCTGGAGAGGCCCCTGTGCCCCACCACTGTCAAATAGTAACTCTTCTACAGACCTGGGCCTTGGACACAATTTCCCAAAGGATAGTGGCTCTGCAAGCACAAAGAGATTTTCAGAATCTTATAACCTAAGTTTACTCAGGCCCAAGGCAGTATGGTGTAGGGGGGGGAGGGCAAAAAAAAAGGCTGGGTAGGGTGTTAAAAAACCTGCAAGTCTTAGTTTCCTCATCTGTGAAAGGTGTGTTCTCTCTGACTATGCCCCTGAACTCCTTGAAGATACCTGGATGTTCTCTGCCCAGCACCTTGCTTACTCTCAAGCTTCCCCTCCCTCAACCACTTCTGTCCCATCAAGATTCTTGCTATTGTTACTGCTTGTTTTTCTGACAAGGCTTATCAACAAACATGGCATCAATTTATTCACTTTGTCATATACAACTTCATTATTTGAAGTACAAGGAATTTTCAAAACAAGACAAATCCTGCTACAAGCTGTAACGTTACAAAATCAAGTGTTCAAATATTCAATAATTAAGTTTCACCTTACTTTCTTACTACTCCCTCATAAGACAGAACCAAAAGGGACCTCTCAAAGGGCATATCTAGTCCAACATCAACACAGAAACACCCTCCAAACCTGCCTGACAAGTTGAACTTTAACCCTCTATTTTGAAACCCTCCATTGACAGGGAATTCATTACCTCCTTAGGCAGCCCATGCCACTTTTGGAGGCCTTTAATTGTTGGAAAGTTTTCGTTTACATTGAACTGAAATATGCTTCACTGAAACTTCTACTCATGAATTCCAGTTGACTTTGGGAGCCAAGCAGAACAAAAGTATCCCTTTTCTAAATAACTACCCTTTAAATACTCAGATGGGTATCATGTCCTCCCAAGCATGCCTAAATCTTCACTTCTCCAAGTTTACCATCTCCAATATCCATCAACTAAGTAGGATAAGGCATTGTATCCAGGCCTCTTACTACTCGTCACCTTCCTCTGGAAGAAGTCAAGATTGCCAAGGGGCTGTCCTAAAATGGAACCAAATAGTCCCAGATGAGGTCCAACCTGGGCAAAGTATAATGGGATTATCATATATCTTGTTCTGGATACTACAACTTCTTTTAATGAAGCTTAGGATGATATTAGCTTTTTCTGGCTGCAATTTAACATGACTGACTCACTAAGACTTTAAAATCTAATGAAATTCCTATACATTCTTTTTATTTCTCTAACCAAAATGGAATACAAACCATCTTACCACTTGGGTTCACATTCTAAAAATGATAGGTTAAGTCCCTTTACTTCTCTGGGTGTCAGCTTTCTCCTCTACTAAATAAGGGAGCTGGACAAGATAATCACTAGAGTTCTAATCCTAAAGTTGTTTTCACATGAAGAGTTGTGTAGCTCGCTTCACCAGTCAGATTGGCTCAGATGACAAAACAGGAAAATGACAAATGCTGGAGAGGATGTGGACAAATTGGAACACTAATGCATTGCTGGTGGAGTTGTGAATGGATCCAACCATTCTGAAGAACAATCTGGAATTATGCCCAAAGGGCTATAAATAATTTCATACCCTTTGATCCAGAAATACCACTTCTAGGGTTGTATCCCAAAGAGATCATAGAAGTGGGAGGAAGACCTATATGTACAAAAATATTTATAGCAGCTCTTTTTGTGGTGGCAAAGAATTGGAAATTAAAGGGGTGCCCATAAATTGGGGATGGCTGAACAAGTTGTGGTATATGCATGTAATGGAATACTATTGTGCTATAAGAAATGAGGAGCAATGGACTTCATATCTACCTAGAGAGGCTTATATGAACTGATGCTGAGTGAGAAGAGTAGAGTCATTTGTACATATAGAGAAATTTGTACACAATTACAGACACAATGTATGTGTGAGGACCAACTTTGATAGACTAGACTCTTCTTAGCAATTCAAGGTTATAAGTCAACCCCAAAAGTCTCATGATGGAGAGAGATGTCTACATCCAGAGAAAGAACTGAGATTGAATCCAGATTGAAGCAAACTACCTGCTCTTTTTCTTTTTCCTGTTTGGTTTTATTTCCTCTTTCCCATTCTTCATTCCATCTGATACAATCCGTCTTTATAACCTGACTAATGTCCAATGTGAAAGTATTTGCTGATACTATACTTGATTGTATGCCACCATGGGGGGAAGGAAAGGGGGAGGGAGAGAAAAATTGAAACTCAAGGAATTGTGGAACAAATTAATAGACCAAAAAAAAAAAAAAGAAAAGTTGTGTAGCTACACTTTCTCCAGTCTGTATTAAAAACACTACATTTATCACGTCTTATTATATTCTGCTTATTATCCTAACTGCAGAAATTTTTCTGTATTCTGAAACCCTGATAGTCTTCATGTTAACTGATCCTACAAACTTTCAACTTCTGCAGATTTTGAACACGCCAAATAAATTCATCTAGAAATTGACAAAAAAAAATGTTTTTAATAGACCCAAGGGGCAGCTAGGTGGCTCAATGGATAGAGTGCCAACCCTGGAGTTGTAGGGGCAAGGTATGCCCCTCTGTGAGGAATAAGATTATACAAACCAAGGCCCCAACTCAATATGACCTTTCTATTACCCTGAGCTGTTTGGGAACAGGGATCCTGAGAACATGAGGGCTGTTCCTCTCCTGGGACCCTGGCCAGGTACTTGGGAAGAGATATGATAACTGCCCAACTCCTGGAACTAGCCGTTCCATCATTCTTAGGGGGGGGGCCTTGGAGGGATTGGCCTCTGTCCCAGGCCTTACACAAGATAAAATACTTACTAAAAACACCTGGCAGTATGCCTTCTTTGTTCTCAGTACTACTTAAACTGTAAGATTCAGACTCCAAATTGGAATCTCACTCATGGAGGAGACGTCTTGCCTGGGACCCTCCCATACGGGACCCTGACAGCTGTACTGGGATTCCCCAGCTTGTGTGGTCAGGTGTTGGTGCTTCCCCGCAACGGTAATGCTTGTAAATATATATATACATATATATATATATATCCATTATTAATCATAGTTATTTAGTTACTCTTATTCTGCTATCTTTAAGTCTCTTACTCTGTTATCTCTGGTTTCTTTCTCACTTGCCTATATATACATATATTCTGAATAAATATTCTAAAGAAATTGCCTTGGGTCTTTCTTGGAGTGCTGAGCATTCCATTTAATGGGCATCCTGAACCTCCTTAATCAGACAGGAGTCAGGAAGATTTGTCCTCCTCAGTTCAAATATGACCTCAGATACTTAATAGCTGTGTGATCCTGGGCAAGTCACTTAACCCTTATTGCCTCCCCTCAAAATAATAAAAATTAAAAAAAAATAAAAGAATAGACCCACAGATATATTCTGGGGCATGATACTCAAGACCTCTCTCCCTCCAGGATAAGATTCAGGGTAGATCCAGGCAGTTAACCTGTTCTGAATTCTGTTATAATTATAATTCTGAATAACTTTTCTGACCTGCTAGACATACAGTATCCTTAACAAGAAAACATATTTTTCTTGAACAATATTGGTGTACTATGGTCCATGGGGACCATAAAGAGTTGGACACCAGAAATAACTGGCTGTGTAACCTTGAGCAAGTTACTTAACCCCAATTGCTTAAAAAAAAAAAAGATAAGAGTTGGACACAACTGAATGATTGGACAATACACACACATACACACACACAAGCATGTATGTAAGCTCAAGAGTGAGGATTATCAAGTGCACCACCAGTCCACCAAAGCTCACAACCTAGGTGTTATCTTCAACTTCTCACTCTCTCTTGCCCCTACATCCAAATCAAACACCAAGTCCAATATTTTTCTACCTTCATAACAGGACTCACACACACCTCCCTGCTCCTCTGATGCTGGTGCAATCCTGCTTCAGACTCTCATTACCTCAAAGCCTACTGCTTGGTCTCTCTGCCTCCCCATTCTAATCCATCCTCCACTCAGCTGTCAAACTGATCTTTATAAAGGACAAGTCTGACCATGTCATCCCTCTATACAATCAACTCCAGAGGATCCTTACTGCCTCCAGAATCAACAAAAATTCTTCCATTTGTCCTTTAAAGCACTTACTTGTCCTCTCTCCCACCATATACTCTGAGATCCAGTTACCCTGGTCTCCTTAATGTCCCTTCTATTAGACCCTCCATCTCACAACTCCAGGGATTTTCATTGACTTTCCCCCATTTCTGAAATTCTCTCCTTCTATATTTTAGCCTCCTAGCTTCCCTGACATCTCAATAAAAGTTCCATCTTCTTTCCTTATCTAGTGCCTTCCTTGAGATTATCTCCAATTTACAATATATATATATATATATTACTGATTTGTTTAATTCTTTGTGTCCATATTCCCAGAGTTTAGCAAAGTGCCTGGAACACAGTAGACACTTAATAGATACTTGCTATTTCATTGAATGAAGGCACAATCTGCTTCTCTGCAACTTCTACTCACTGTATTCTACTCTGTCCTTTGGGGCCAAGTGAAACCAGAGTGCTTTCTCTTCTCTATGAAAGCCTTTCAAATGCTTGAAGACAGCTGCCATGCCCAATAAAAGCCTTATCTTTTTCAAGCTAAATTTCAAGCTAAATATTCCAGATCTTTAACTGATACTTGTATGGCATTGCTATGAGACCCTTAACCATCCTTGTCACCCTCTTCTGGACAATGTTTCTGCTTGTCAATAATAATTCCAAAAACTGAATATGATACTTAAGATGTGGTATAATTACAACAAAACTATAATCTCCTTAATAATAGAAATTAATTTCATGTGAAAAATATAAAAGAATACAAATAAATGTGAGGTAGACAAATATAATGAGGGAAGGAGGGCTTTCAAGGATTTTATATCGTAACAGAGAAACGGGTATAGTTTGATAAATATCTAGATAGACACACATCTATCTAGATTTCTACTATCACATGCATGTATGTGTATATATATGTATACATACAAACACACACGTATGTGTATATATGTATATGCAGATACACACACATATACACTGACAGTTGCTGTTGTGGCATAATACCCTTATCTTCTGACCAACCTAATTATCTGACTCCAAATACTATGCTCCTTTCACAGCACTACAATTACCTCACATAAGCTTCAGTGTCTTCTACAACTATAGAATGTACCCCTAATCTTAGTCACTGATTACCAAGAGATTGGAAAATAAAAATCAAAGAATTGTTACTAGGGGAAAAATAATTTCAATACATTTAATTTTCTGTAATAACTTTCAGTAATGTGATTGATTTATGAAACTAAATTTAAATGAACCTTTGCCAGAGACAATCTTTGGGGTACTAAAGAAAAGGCTGCCATGTTGGAGATCCATCATCTCTCCCTTCAGTTTGTCTTCCATGACATCAATAAGAGCGAGTTCATCAGTCAAGCCCTAGAATACATAAAAAGTCAGTTACAAGGAATAATGTACCTAACTAGATTTTTATTTGGATAAGAATATCCATATTTTCTGACATATAATGAAAGTTCTCTTATACGTGCAAAACCAAAAATTAACTATGTTGTTACTTATATTTCTAAGTGTCAAAAGCATAATATAGATAGATAAATAGATAGATGGATAGATATCTATCTAGATATGCCAAAAATGTCTACAAAGTGTGGCAAAAATTACAAGCCCTTTTAAATGATTTATAACCTTGGAATTATAACAAATAACTGATTTATTCTACCCTTACCTAATGCCATCATAGTCACTGAATTTAAAAGTAGGGAAAGTGCTCTTTTAAGAGCTCAACTAAAATTTGAAGCTGGTGGTAGATATTTAGTAGCTAATAATTTCTTAGTTGCTGAATATAAAAATACCAATGCCAAAATTCCAGGTTGGGGTTCCCCAATTATTTTAAATAAAATGGGGATTAGGACTCATATACTCACATTTCAAATCATTCCATATTCTCTTTTTTTCACAATTTTTTATATTTTATTTTTTGTTTTAGGTGATCGGTTTTATTTAAAAATTAACATTCTGTTCTAACACAAGGTGCTTCCCAAAATACACACAAATAATTTACCCTACAAAATTCATCCCCTCCTAAACTATTTATCAGTTGTTTACATAAAGAAGAGAAATGAATAATAATTAATAGTACATTTTGGTACTAACACTTGACAAGAATTTTGTTGCCTTTCCATGTTACCTGTATTTACATTGTTGTAGTCATGTAAATTGTTCTTTTGATTCTGCTTTGTTCATTCTATTATCACTTCCTTCAAGTCATTAAATGTTTCTCTGAATTCTTCAAGTTTGTCATTCTTTATAAAAGGATCAACAGGCTGACCAATTACGCCATCCCACTTAAAGTAACTGCTATACTCTGATACTTTAATGAGAACATCTCAATTGAAAAATAAAAGACTAAGCACAAAAAAGTCATTGAAAACCATGGGATATATTGGAGTGATATTGCATAGGAAGTGTGTTTGGATTGGCTAAGGAAAATTGATCATATCCTGTGGGTCATCTATAAATTATCAAGCTAGTTACAGAACTGAGATTTGAGCAAGTGGTACTCAAAGAGAGAGCAATTGAGTTGTTGCTGCTTGGGGGTGGGGAGGGAGGAGGAAAAAATCTCCTTCTGCAGTCTCCTATTTGTCTGCCCCCTCTCCTTTGGCCTTTTATGAACTCTGGAGGGTTTAAGGATTTGGACTTTTCCAACTGATGTTCCAGTAGCATCTCTACCTCTGCAGTTGTGGATAGTGTCATGTGGAAACCAAGAGACATAAGTCAAGGCATATTTGAAGCTCTACAGCAACCAACAGAAAAGCTGCACCATACCTGAGGGAACTTCTTTTTTATTTTTGGTCTTTTTTTAGAGGGGGGGAAGGCAGGGCAATTGGGGTTAAGTGACTTGCCCAAAGTCACATGGCTAGCAAGTGTTAAGTGTCTGAGGTTGGATTTGATCTCAGGTCCTCCTGACTCTAGGATCAGTGCTCTATATTCACTGTACTACCTAGCTGCCCCAGGGGAATTTCTTGAAGGGGAAAAAAAGACTTCCAGCACTTTTGAGTGGTCCCTTTGCCACATATGCTCTAAGCATGAGTCCAGTTTCCCTGGACTTCATATGTATTAGTAGGAAATTTGTGTGGAAGAAATTTGAGGGAGAGGGGCAGAGGATGTCTTATACTAACTCTCCTTACTATAGAACCTTAGAAAATACCTCTGTTTAGGGGCGGCTAGGTGGCGCAGTGAATAGAGCACTGGCCCTGGAGTCAGGAGGACCTGAGTTCAAATTTGGCTTCAGACACTTAACACAAAACTAGGCTGTGACCTTCGGCAAGTCACTTAACCCCAATTGCCCTGACCCCCCTCTTAAAAAAAGCAAAATAAATAAAATAGTTCTTAAAAAAAGAAAATACCCCATTCTACCAGTAATTATTGGGCTTACTAATATAAATGATAAATAATGGGAGCTTGTGAACCAACCACAGCATTAAAAGGACAACTCCTCAACCCTTCAGGACCCCTCAAGACTAATCCTAGAGTCCCAAGGTGACATAGCAGCCATGCTCTGGGAACCCAACTCTCCAGTGTGAGTGGGAGGAATAAGGTCCAAAGCATGTGTAATATGTACTTATATCACAGTACTATATGACAGCATTTCATGCTGTCAATAATCTCCTTGGGGAGAAGCCCCTTCCTGTAAGCTAACCCAGATGATCATTTAAAATGGTAAGGTAATAAAAAAGTTCAAACCTCTAAGTTCATTTCAAGAATTGTAGTGAAACTATTCACACTATTGAGGGCATGCTTATCTGAAAGCATTCACACTAAAGTCACATGTTTTATTGACTTGTTGGTCAATAAAATGATAGCTGGTAAGTATGCCAAGCTAAGCAGCTGGGTGGGATATAGGGTGGTTTATCATCCCAAAGGTCTGAGTTCTGGCTGCACATGCTCAAAAAGGTAGGGACTGGGGGGCAGATACTCTCCTAGTTAAGTACATCCAAGGCAATGAGGCTTCCAGAATGCACAGACACACATGAATGGCTCCTATCTGTATATCATGCTAAGGATACAATCATATAAACTGTGACTTAAAAGGAAAAACTTATTCCTACAGCAGAAGAGGGGACTGCTCAAAAGAAAAAGACATCCCAAAAAGAAACTGTAGAAACAAATATTTATGGCAAGAATAAACACAATGTTAATATGCAAATAAAAGTGAAATTGTAACTTTTAAAAAAATTCTCCTTAGGATATACTAGACAACTGGGTAATCTTAGAGTTAATGGCTATTAAAATTAGCAACTTCTTTTTACATAATTCTTAATTGTTTTAAAAAAATTATATATTATTATATCTATCTTCCCACAGTCATTCTAATAATCTGTTTTTCTATCTCTTAGCACCTTTACAAACTTGGAGTGAGGTGATATATTAGAATCATTTTAATTTGCATTTCTTTGATTTTTAGTGACCATTTTTTTCAGTTGTCTATTAATGGTCTTTCTTTCTTTCTTTTAGAAGACCATCCATGCCTGTTCAACACTTCTATCTTGAGTAATGGTTCTTATTCTTACATACCTGTTTCAATTTTCTAAAGATTTTGGCTAATTTTATACCTTAGATATTTAATAAAAAGCCTTCTTTTCCTATTCCATATCTTTTCTCCTGAGACTAATTTCATCAATGTAGTTTGTAGAAAGGCTTGTAAAGTTTACAAAAATGTATAAAATCGATTTTGTGTTTTGCATTCTGTTGTCTCCTTTGGTTATAAGATTTTCCCTCCTATACCTAGAATCAGTGATCAGACATTTGGAGTTGGAACGGACCTGAAAAACATCTAGTGAGCTTCCCCATTTTTAAGATTAAAGAAAATAAGGCCCAGAAAGAGAAAATGACTCATCAAAAATATAATTTTATACGTAAACTTTATTTGACAAGAATTTCTGGGAAATTTTTAAAGTTCGGCTTGAAAGTCTGGCTAAAATTAGGTTTGTACCACCATGTTATAACTCATAACAAATTGAAAACAAATTTCAAATGGATAAATTATCTAAATACAAAACCTATATTACAAAAAATTTTTTATCATAGAATGATAGTAGATAATGCAAGCTCCTTGTTTTAGATAGATGTTTGATTACATTTTAGAAAGGTTCTTATAATTACTAATTTTTTTTGTATTTTTAACATATATAACTAATGAATTTTATTGATGACATTTTCTGATTCTATTGACAGTCATGATTTTAAAAAAATTGTTATTTTTTTTTTACTTTTGGAGGGCAACTGGGGTTAAGTAACTTGCCCAAGGTTACACGACTAGTTTTTTTGTGGGGGTGTCAAGTGTCTGAGGCCGGAACCAAACTGTGGTCCTCCTGACTCTGGGGCTGGTGCTTTGCTCCCTGTGCCACCTAGCTGCCCCAATTATGTTATTATTAATATGAAATATTACATATATAATTTCCCTAACATTGACCAATACTTAGATTATTGGTCATTGGGGTTGGGTTATTTTTAGAGGGGGGAGGAGTGAAGTCAGGGCATTTGGGGTTAAGTGACTTACCCAAGGTCACACAGCTAGTAAAAATGTTAAGTCTCTGAAGATGGATTTGAACTCAGGTCCTCCTGACACCTGGGCCAGTGCTCTATTCACTGCACCACCTAGCTGCCCTAATTCCTGGTCATTGTTAATAATTATTTTATACACTATGGCCTTTTTACTAAAGTTTAATATTTTGCATCAATATTCACTAGTAATATTGGATATAATTTTCTTTCTCTGCTTTATCCTTAGTTTGCATATCAGGAGCATATTTGGAAGAGTAAAGAAGAGTTCAAAAAGGTGCCTTCTTTCTCAATTATTGAGAAAAAAATTTGTAACAGATATTATTATTTATCTTTAAATGCTTGATAGAATTCATTTATAAATATATAAATCACTCTGGCCTAGGGTTTTCCCCCATTTTGATAGTTTATTTAAAGTTTATCATAAGATCACAGGATTATGGACTTAGAACTAGAATAAACCTTAGATGCTATGAGTCCAATTCCCTCATTTTACAGAGGAAACTAAGGCAAAAAGTTGAAGTCAACTGTCCAGGTCACATAGCTAAAAGTACTGAGGTGGGATTTGAACCCAGTTCTTCCTGGCTCTTAGTCCTATACTCTATCTACAACACCATGCTCCCTCTCATTGAATTTGCTCTATTTCTCTTTATGAAATTGGTTTGACTTCTCTATTTCTCATCTTGCTAATTTTGGCATTTTATATTTTTATAGGTAATCATCTACTTCTCTTCAGTTTTGTTTTAGTATAATGGTATACAATAGATTCAGATAATTCTTTTAATTTCCTCCCTGTTCATTTTGAATTTGTTTTGTTCATTGTTTATTTTAGTAATTTTTTTTCCTCTTTTTGTTCAAACTAATTGTTTGTCAATTTTTGTTGTCTTTTAAAAAAATAAAACTTTAATCCTCAATAAATGAGTAAGCAATTCTCAAAGAAATCCAAAGTATCAACAGCCATATGGAAAAAAAAATGCTTCATATCACTAATAATTAGAGAAATAAAGACAAATAATTCTGAGGTTTTACTTCATAGCATTCAGACTGGAAAAAATGATTTTTTTTTTACTTTTGGGAGGGTAATTGGGGTTAAGTGACTTGCCCAAGGTCACATAGGGCAAAAATGATTTTTAAAAAATTACAACACTATTTTTTTTAATTTTCAAATTCTTTATTAACTTCTGGTTTACATCATTCATTTCTGCCAGATTTTGAGTTACAAATTTTCTCCCTGTTTTTCTCCTACCCACCGCCCCAAAATAGCAGTCCCTTCCTCTAATCTGCTCTCTCCCACATTTTCTCCTATACCCCTTTCGACTTTTCCAGTGGATCTCTATGCCCCAGTGCCTATATATCTTATTTCCTAATTACATGTAATATAGTATTAATAATAGTATATATATATATATATACATATATATGTATTTGATTTTAAAACTTTGAATTCCAGATTGATTCCCTTCCTCCCTTGTCACCCACCCTTCCTGGGAAGATAAGCAGTTCAGTATAGATTGTACATGTGTGGCTAATGCAAAACAATAACATAGTAGATATATTGTAAAAGACTGACTATATTTTCCTCCCTCCTATCGCACCTCCCACTTGTTCTATTCTCTACTTTGATCCTGTCCCTTTTCAAAAGTGGGTGCTTCCAACTTCCCTCCCCCCCAGCCTGCCCTCCCTTCCATCATCCTTCCTCTCGACCCCTTCCCCCCCTACTCTCCTGGTGGGTGAGATACCCTATTTAGTGTGTATTTTATTCCCTCCTCAAGCCAGATTCAATGGAAATAAGGTTGACCCATTCCATTTTGCCTTCCTATTCTTCCACTCCATTGTAACCACTTCCCCTTGCCTCTTCTATATGAGACAGTTCACCCCATTCTGTCTCTCCCCATCTCCTCTCGCTATATTCCTCTCTCTCCTCTTAATTTCACCTTTTAAGTATCATCCCTTCCTGTTAAATTGGTCCTGTGCCCTCTATGTATACCTATAAACATATATACACACATTCACATATGTATTCGTATGCCCATATACCCTCACATATAGACATATACATATTTCTATTCCTTCAACTACTGAGAAAAGTTTCATAAGTTACAATTATTGTTTTTCCATGTAGTAATGTTAATAGTTCAACTTTGATAAGTTCCTTATGATTTCTTTTCCCTGTTTACCTTCTCATGAGTCTCTTGCTTCTTGTATCTGAATGCCAAATTTTCTATTCAACTCTGGTTTTTTCAGCAAGAATAAAGCAGGTACGCTATTGATGGAATTGTAAATTTATCCAACTATTCCAAAAAGCAACTTGAAGCTATATCCAAGAAAGTCACTAACTCTTGCATACCCTTTGATCCACAGATACTACCACTCAGCCTGTAATCCATATAGATTATAAAGAACAAAAGGACACATTAACAACATCAACAATAACAATAATAGCTAGCATTTCACAAAGCATCTTACATCTATCTACTGACCTCATTTAATCCTCCTAACAATACTGCAAGCTAAGTGCTTTTACAGATGAGAAAAACTGAAAGAGGATCTTTTGCCTAGCATTACAAAAATACCTAAGTATTTGAGGCAGAATTCAATCAGACATGTCTAAGAGTATAGTTAATTCCAGGTTTCTGGAATGATGTTTGAGACCCACCTACCAGTAGCTAAGACAAGAATGAATTCATCACCTATGCTGAATTCAAATACTATGCATTTGGAAGTGAACCAATAGGGCAAATGCAAACTGCATCATGTTTGATCCCACTCTTCTCAGAAATTGAAATGGTTTAAGGAAGAGTTGTAAGTCACCCTACCTTGTTCTTGCTATATCTTCTCATTAGATATTTATTTTCTTAAAAGATAACTGATCCAAAAAAAAAAAAAGATAACTGATGTTACTTGGTTAAACCAAACTGGGGAACAATCACTGGCAACTGAAATGGTGGAATTGGGCTGATGGCATTAAGAAGATACTCCAAATCTTCAGGGGTACTCCTAGAATTCTTAGGGGTAGATAGTTGACTTAGCTCTGAAGAATAAGTTCAGAGCCTTTACAACATATGCTTACACATTCTTTATTCCATACCCATTATACACAATAAATTTCCATACAATATTTGCTTCTTCCTCTGCCTTATTAAATATTGATAATTATATATCTCATCTACTTTTTCCTTTCCCAACTTTTTTATTCTCAGAAATATTAACTCATGACAGAGGAGGAGTATCGGTGTAAAAGTTACTCTTCATCTTAACTCATGGGGTACAGTCTTGCTCATGCCCTTACATTCACCACTTGTCCATTTGCTCCACAACTCTTTAGAGCTAAATCAGTTACACCTCCCCCCTCCATCATGGATGCTCTGCAGGGCCTATATATATCACCTTTTCCTGTAGTGGGTGATGGTCCTGGGTATCATGAACCTTGCTTGAAGAAAGGTTCTCCTAAGATGCCCATTTCTTCCCAAAATGGCACCTGTTCTGGGGCCCCCATCAGACCCACCCCCTCTCTAGGAACACATCAAAGTCCCTCTGTCATTACCCCTTTAGGGTGAGACCTACCTCCTACTCCCCCCCCCATTCAAATTCCTGCTCCTACAGTATTCTCTCTGATGGCTTCCCAGCAGGTAGAGGCAGAAAAAACCTCTTCTCTCTTCCTTAGGTCTCCCCTCACCATGCATATACACCTCCACAGCTGCTTACCCTCTGCAGTTAGGAGATGAAGTTCAGTACTCTTCTTTGCTAGTATATATATGTATGTGGTAGTAGTAGTGCTAGTGAAGGAAACTCAAATGAGATCATCTTAACAATCCACACATTAAAAACCGATGATGAATATCTAGATTATAAAATGCTATCTGAAGGGCAATTAATGAAATTGGTCTATCAGTATATATCTTGAACAGGCACTGCAGATGGACAATAAGCTCAGGCCAGTATTGAATAGGAGGAAAAGAACAGACTAGATTGCATTTTGGAAAGCACGTAATACTTCCAATTATTCCAATCTGTTTCCTGACACAAAAATCCATTTTTCAATCCCAATATTATCTCAATGTTTCTGTATGGCTACAAACTGCTGACAAGTTATTAAAAAAAAATTGCAAGTGACCAAAGTATCAGAGAAGTACCTGATGGGGATAAGTAGGTTTTAGCATATTACCAACTATGACTTAGGTATAATACATGGCATGAAGGTCACTCATATAATGAAAATGAACAAAATATTTTGAGACCTAAAGGTAAGACATTAGTGCGATTGAGTAGATCATGGATAATTAATAGAAAGATATTAACAAGAACCACACAAAGAAAAGTCATGGATAAATTTTGCTATGAAAAAAGTGCCCATATTGACTATTACAGATCCACTGTAGTATAATTTCCCAAACAGTGATTTCAAAATATCATTAGTGAGATGTCAATAGATGAGATATTTAAGGTACTTTAGCTTTAATTCACACACACAGTTTTGAGAAACCACTGGGAGGCTCCAGAAACTGTATATACATTTAATAACTTTGGTTAAGGTTAATCAATCAGCAAGTATTAATTAAGCATCTTGTCAGTCAATAACTGAAGTGCCCACCAGAAATTATACACTAGAGCCCCCTTAAACCTGCTAGAGGGGACCCCTACTGGGTTCCTTGGAAACCACCTAACAATAGTAAAGAAATGTTTCACCTGTGTTGCTAAAAACATGCCACAGATTCCCATGGATTCAGATCTGTTTCGCTTCAGTAGAAATACTAAGGCTTTGTTTCAATAAGAATAATAATGAGAAAGCTTTGCTTGAATGGAAACAATGCTAACCCCTTACAAACATGTTCTGTTGCTAGCAATCACATTGTCTATAAAATTATGTCTAACAGAAAGCTGGAGGCTGTCTATTCGGTCTGAGAGGCAGTCCCGGCAGGTTAATAAACACTCCTATCAAATTATAATTGGCCGAGCTGTCCTGTCCCGTTATATCTCAGTGTCCATTACATAACCATTTATTAACCCACTATGTGTTAGGCACCATGCTAAGCAATGGGGATACAAAAAGAGGCCAAGGACAGCCCCTGCCTTAAGGAGCTAACAATCTAGTGGGAGAGACAACATGCAAATATATACAAAGTAAGACATATACATGACAAATGGAAAATAATTAAGAGGAAAGGCACTAAAATTAAGAGGTTAGAAAAGGTTTCCTGTAGAAGATGGGATTAGAATTTAGAGAAAGCTAGGAAAACCAGTAGACAGAAATAAGGAGAGATATAGCATTCCAGAAATGGGGGACAGTCAAAGAAAATGCCTGAAGCTTAAGAAATAATAGTGTCTTGTTTGTGGAAAAGCAAGAAAGTCAGCATCATTAGATCAAAGAGTACATGCTGAGACATATGGCATATTAAGATTGAAAAGGTAGGAGGACTGGGTTATGAAGGACGTTGGATGTAAATACAGGATTTGTATTTGATTCTAGAGGTGACAGGAAGTCACCTGAGTAAACTGACTACTGGGGTGACACGATCAGACATGTTATCTAGAAAAATCATTTTAGTGGCTGGAGTGAAGAGAGACTTGAGGCAAAACCACAGGGCTATTATAACAATCCAGGCATGAATTGACAACGGCCTGCACTAGAGTGGTAACAAAAAGCACTTAAGTTCTTACTATGAGCCAGGCACTGTGTTAAGAACTGATATGCTGAAAAGTAAAACAAGGCCCTCTTCCTCAAGATCACATTTTTTTAAATAAGTTTTTAAAATTAAATTATTTATTTTTAGTTTTCAATAATCACTTCCATAAGTTTTAAATTTTCTTCTCCTCCCTCCCCAAGATGGCTTGCAATCTGATATAGGCTCTACATATACATTCCTATTAAACACATTTTCATATTAGTCATGTTACCTAGAAGAATTATAACAAATGGGAAAAACCATGAGAAAGAAAAAAATTAAACAAAACAAAAAAGAAAATAGTCTACTTTGTTCTGCATTCCAACTCCATGGTTCCTTCTCTGGATATGACTGACATTTTCCATCATGTGTTCTTTTTAATAGTTTTAGGTACTTACATTGCTGAGAAGGGCTAAGTCTATCAAAATCAGTCCTCATACACAGTGGTTGTTACTGTGTACTATGTTCTCCTGGTTTTGTTTCCCTAACTCAGCATCATTTCATATAAGTCTTTCCAGGTTTCTCTGAAGTCTGCCTGTTCATCATTTCTTTTTTTTTTTTTAAAGCAATTGGGGTTAAGTAACTTGCTCAAGGTTACACGGCCAGTTATTTCTGGGTGTGGTGCTGAGTATCTGAGCCCAGATTTGATCCAGGTCATCCCAACACTGGAGCCGGTGCTCTTATTCGCTGAGCCACCTGGCCGCCCCTAAGCAATTGGGGTTAAGTAACTTGCTCAAGGTTACACAGCCAGGTGTTTCTGGGTGGGTGCTAAGTGTCTGAGCCCGGGATTCGATCTCCAGGTCTTCTCAACACTGGAGCCGGTGCTCTTACTTGCTGTGCTACCTGGCCGCCCCGTGTTCATCATTTCTTATAGCACAATAGTATTCCATTACATTCATATGCCACAATTATTTGTATATATTAGCCATTCCCCAATTGATGGGCATCCCCTCAATTTCCAGTTCTTGGCCACCACAAAAAGTACTGCTATAGGTGTATGAATGTAATGGAATACTATTTGCTGTAAGAAATGAGGAGCAGATAGACTTCATAATAACCTAGAAAGATTTATATAAACTGATGTTGAGTGAGAAGAGCAGAACCAGGAGAAATTTGTACACAATTACAGACACAACAGATGTGTGACAACTAACTTTGTTAAGCACCTCTCAGCAATGCAAGGTTATAAGACAACTCCAAGACTCATGATGGAAAGAGATGTCCACATCCAGAAAAAGAACTAGAGAGTATGAATGCAGACTGAAGCAAACTACCTGCTCTCTTTCTTGTTTTGTTTTGTTTCCTCTTTTCCATTGTTCATTCCATTGGTTATAATCCTTCTTTACAATCTGACTAATGTTTAATGTGAAGGTATTTGTAGATCCTTTGATTTGCATGCTGCCATGGGGGGTGGTGAAGAGAGGAAGGGGGAGAAAATTTGAAACTCAAGGGATTGTGGAACTAAATGTTGTAAACTAAAGGTAAATGAATAATTTTTTTAAGTGCTACTATAAAAATTTTTGTACATGTGAGTCCTTTTCCCATTTTTATTATCTTTTTGAGATCTCAAGATCATATTTTAAGAGTTAGGAGAAAACAGATAAATAACTCTGCACATCCAAGATATATATGGTATAGGTAATCTCAGAGGGAAGGCACTAGAAGTGGAAAGGCCTCTAGCAGAAGGTAGGATTTGAGGTGAGTCTTGAAGGAGACCAGGAAACTAAGAGGCAGAGGTGAAGGGGCAGAGCATTCTGAGAATGGGAGAGAAGAGGTACATAAAGGACTTCTTTCTGAAAAACTCTCTCAACTCATAATTTAGTTTTTTATACCAATGACCTAATATGTTTATTTTATGGTAAATTTAGTTCATTCATAAATATAGATGGATTTTGGTTTAAGCAGTTTTTTTCATTTAAACTATGAAAAATCCTATTTACAAAAAAGAAATTGGGGGTAATCTAATATTTTAAAATCTGATTTGTACTCCAGTTTAAGGGATGTGATTATGTACAGTAAAAGAGCATTTCCTTTTTCTTATATGATAATATAAAAGTGTTTGGCTTTTCCCCCCTTCAAGTTGATTGGGTTATTCTTTAAGAAGTAACTTGTAACAATATAGATTTCTTGGGGTGGCCAGGTAGCACATCGAGTAAGAGCACCAGCTCTAGTGTTGGGATGACCTGGGGATCGAATCCCAGTTTCAGACACTTAGCACCCACCCAGAAACACCTGGCTGTGTAACCTTGAGCAAGTTACTTAACCCCCCCCCCCATTGCTTTAAAAAAAAACACAATATAGATTTCTGGCCAGCCAATCATCAAAAGACCCAGCTGTGGCTGTCAATCAACTTTAGCCTGATTCAGCAAATCAAGTAATAGAAGTCAGCTGTCACAAACTATTTATAAAGTGAAGCTGGCCTGAGAGTCAAAACATTTTACCTACATTTCCTCTTCTTTCTTTTTTCTCTTCACTCTGCCTCCCTTTGCTACCATATTCTCCAGATTCCTCCTTTCCCCATTCCCCACAGCTCAGTCTTTCAGGTTATTTCTTTTACACATTCAATAAGAATTTATTAAATGTTTACTATTCATCAGTCACTGTGCTAGGTATGTGGCTCTGTGGATAAAAATATAAATCTGAAATAGTCTCTTCCTTCAAGGAGTTCCTATTGTATCGAGGAGAAACAATACATATATGTAAGCACAGACAAAAGATACACAAGGTAATGGGATAGGGAAGGTGGACAGGACTCTTGTATCTGGTGAGGAGATGGGTTACAGAGGTTTCACTTAGAAGATGGTATTCAAACTGTTTTATAGGAAACAAGATCGTATAAGGCATAAGTGAGGGGGAGAGTGCATGTAGGCATAGGGGGTATTCAATGCAAAGACATAAGTTGTGTGTATTGTGTGTGAAGAACAGCAAGAAGGCCATTTGTCTGGACCAAAAAGTACATGAAAGGGAGTAATGTATAATTAAGGCTAGAAAGGTAGTTTGGGGTCAGATTGTGAAAGGCTTAAATGCCAAAGAGAGTTTACATTTGGTCCTAGAGGCAAAAAGGAGCTACTTGAGCTTGAACAGGGGGAATCACATGGTGTGGTAAACTGTGGCCAAGGCCTGAGACTAGGGAGTGCAGTGGATAAAGCATTGGGCATGGAGTCAGAAAGATCTAAATTCAAATCTGGCCTGAGACACTTACCAGCTCTGTGACCCTGGGCAAGTCACTAGCTTCTGTCTCCCTCAGTGTCCCCAACTGTAAAATGGGATTAACAACACACCTACCTCTCATGGTTATTGTGAAGATTAAATGAGCCACTTGTAAAGTGCTTAGCACTATGCCTGGCACATAGAAAGCACTTAATAAATGCTTCCTTCCTTCATTTTGTGGATTTAATCAGGTCCTAAAATGCAGTAAAAATTTCAAGGGAGGAGCTAAGATTACAAGCTGTGTGAGAATGGGGATGCTACTAGACAGAATCCTGCAATATAGGCAGCAGTTATTTCCTGCATAATTGAAAGCTTTGTACTGGTGAAGCAGCCCCTGGCCTTCCCATTAACAGAAAACAAAGCACCTCCCAAGGAGCACACAGTGCCTTCTCCCACCTGGCAAACTCTTCACTCCCATCCCAAGTGTTGTAAGAGAAAACAGCCATGGCACTCAAATGAACAGAGCCAGAACTAACAACTCACATCCTCACAAACTACAAAAATCTTTAAGAGTTCTTTGCTTGTGTCAGATTAGTAATTTATATCACTCCACTGCCTAAGATTAGGATGGCTGGATAGTTGCCCAAGGCACATGGTCATGTCTACATCTGAGAAAAAATCACTCTGGCAAATGTGTAGAAGATAAATCAGAAAGAGAAGCGAGCTGAAACTTCGAGATTAGACTATTAGATAAGCTTATAGAGAATATGAGTAAGATCTTGATTCAAGGTTAACTGAGGCAGCTAGGTGAAAATGTTGGACCTGGAGTCATAAAGACTTTTGGGATGCATCTACTGCTCGCTCTCTCTCTCTCTCTCTCTGTCTCTCTCTGTCTCTGTCTCTCTCTCTCTCTCTAGGCCTCCCTCCTATTCTCCCCCAACTCCCTCACCCCCACCCCAATGTGGCTATACATAAGAACATCTATTTATCTAGGTAAGCCTGAGACTGAACATCAAGTCTCAGATTGCCACTTCCACGTTGCGTCTCCTTCCTTGAGCACAGATCCCTGAACAACAATGGAGAAATGGATTTATAGCCTTGCTACCTTGTTAGTTCAAGAGGTCCCAAGTCAAGTACCCGCTGCACAGAGGGAAAAGATTTTCCAAACTGTACCACTTCACAAAGGAAAACACTACTCTGAGAACCCTGCAGCAGTAAGACTAAAGAGAACCAAGTTATTTCCTGGTTGACCAGGAGATATGGACCTTGTGAGATGCTTGGACAGTGTAGATCCTAGTTAAATATGAAATGGCAGTCCTAGATATTTTTACAACCCCAAAAAGTTGCCTTTACTCGTGCAGATGAATGTCAGGAGTATACCAAGTTTTTTGAGATGGTTTATCTTCTTCTGTAATAACTAATGTTCTTTTTTTTTGGGGGGGGGGAGGTGGTGTAAGGCGTGTTCAGGGAAAACTAGTACCTCTGGTGTGAGGGTTGCCAATCCCTTTTCAGGGCTGCCTTCCACCTTTGGTGTTCACCTGATTACCCAACTCTCACCTGTGGCTCTAAGATGCTGTAGCATGTGCAGTGGCTACACCCCAGTAAACTGTTTCAGCACTTGGGCTAAACCAGGATTAGGGTAACTCAAGGGTCTCAAACCTGTTAATCAGTTAGGGGGTATCTATCCCAAGCATGTGAGGACTTCCTCTGGTGGAATGGGCAGATGATTTTAATTTGTTCCAAAGGACATAAAGGCGGCTGAAGCAGGCACTGGAGGGGTTGTGAGTAGAAAAAGCTTAAGAAGCCTGCTGTATAACACTTAGAGCTTTGTTAGATATCAAAGACACCAAGGTCATCCACTGCATCTCAAGCCATCACCAATCATCTTGACTTTGTCTTGTCACTAGACTTGGAAGACTCTTGGAGAGTAAGGCCAACGACTTTGAGCAACTCTGCCTCAATTAAATCCAATTCATGCTCAAATAAAAAAAAAACATCACCCATATCATTTTACCATTTTTACTTATTCCAAAGTCCTGTGGCAACAGGCAAGTGATGAAGCAGCAGATGCAGATACACTGGGAGCTATAGTCACAATCCTGCACACAGGCAGTCCAGGCCACAGGCTCGTCTTCTCAGTGGAAACAGCAGTAGGATTCAGCAGCCCCTGGGTGACTAAAGCGACCTTTTTAAAATATGGAACTGCTCATAGCCTGGTGTAAAGGAGGAGCTAGAAAACGTGCCCTAAAACTTGTCTGCTTCTCCCAACCCAGGCCTGCTTACCTTGGAGGTAGGAATCCTACCCTATGGTTGAAACACAAAAGAATGTACACTTTTGCAGAGATGATTTCACTCTCAGTACTTGCTTATATGAGTACATGCTTATACACTAACATGAAATCCAGTAAACATGAAAGATGAACAGCTCTTGCTGCTAGAGAGCTCAGCAGGTACCAAATCCAAATGGCAGCCCTGAGTGAAACGAGGATAGCAAATAAAAGCCAGCTTACCAAAATCAGAGCTGGATACACCTTTTTCTGGAGTGGTCTCAGTGAAGGGGAGCACCACGAAAGTGGTGTAGGTATTGTAATAAAAACTATTCTAGGCAACAAGCCTGTACGCCTACCCAAAGGAGTGAACGACATACTCAAGATAATTCAATCCCCACTTTCAGGAAAGCACCATGCCACCATCACCAGTGTATCTCACCATAATGAACCCTGATGAAGTCAACGAAAAATTTTATGAAGACCTGAAGACTCTCATCATCAATGTGCTAAAAGAGGTCAAGCTTATAATTCTAGGTGACTTTGATGCATGAGTAGGTACAGGCTACCAGGCATGGCAGGAAATCCTTGGGAGGAATGTAGTTAGAAACAGCAACAGCAATGGTTACTTACTACTGAAGACTTGTTTATCTCATGACCTTCTCATCACCAAAATTTCTGTTTACCTAAATGGAATAAAACTTCATGGATGCACTTTCACAGAAAACTATGTCATTGTAAGGAAAAGAGAGACAGGATGTGAGGAAAGTGTAGAGTGCTAGACTGATCTTAGACTTATCCTCCCCAAGTTAAATCTTCCCATTCAACAAAAGCAGTGGCCCAAAGTTAAGACAACTACCAGAAGACTTCATGTCAACAGATTACTTTTCCAGGCAGGAACAGTTCTTTGCTAAGTTGGAGGAAAAACTTAGCTATGGCTGTCAACAGTGCAACAGGAAAGGAACAGCTTTCAGGCATTTGGTGTACAGCACTGCATTTATTCAGCCAGACCACAACACACAAACATCAAGATAGGTTTAATGGAAACAACAGGGAAATTCAGAAATGGATAAAAAATAGAACTCCACAGGATTTACCAGCAAGATAGGTCACTGGTTCCTTAGAAGGCAAGGTTAACTTCATCGAAAATAAAGTGCAAGTGAAGCTTAGAGAGATGCAGGATTCTTGGCTCAGTAAGAAGGCAGATTAAATTGAGTTTTATGCTTATAGTAAAAATCCAAAGCACTTTTATGGGCCAAAGACCTATGGTGTATCTCAACTACTCAGTGCTGATAGAGTCACATTAATTAATGATAAGGACATGATCCTGGGGAGATGGGCTGAAAATTTCCACAGCTTTTCAACAGACCATCATCAACCAATACTGAGGTCACTGATTTTATTTATACCTCAAAGTCAATCCCTTTCTAGACAAATTTCCAACTGACAAAGGTTTTGAATGCCACAAAGCTCCTCTCCTATGGTAGTGTCTGGTGCTGAGATTTACAAGGTAGGGAGTCCACTGCCTACATAAAAGCCAACTGAAAATTTCCAAGTTATATGGTAAGAGATTATCCCCCCAGGATTTCAAGGATTCCCCCACTGTCTATCTCTATGTAAAGGTAAAGGAAATAGGGGTGGCCAGGTAGCACAGCGAGTAAGAGCACCGGCTTGTCAGGATGACCTGGGGATCAAATCCAGGCTCAGATACTTAGCACCACACCCAGAAATAACTGGCCGTGTAACCTTGAGCAAGTTACTTAACCCCAACTGCTTATAAAAAAAAAAAAAGCAAAGGAAATATATTGCCCTGTGATAATCAGGGGGGCAGGGGATGTTTCTCTTAGTTTTTTTGGTTTTTTTTTTTTTTTAATTCAATTTTATTTTTTAGTTCTAGATTCTCTCCCTCCTTCAACACCTCCCCCACCCAAGAAGGCAGCAAGAAATGATCTTCTGAATGTTTAGCATTTTCTGTGGTAGAGGAAATTAACAATACTAACCTAACACAAATACAGTACCTTTTCTAGAAGGAATCCAGTTACTAGCTTTTGGGAAGACCCAAGACATGCACCTTACCTAAGGTGTGTTTTAGAGATTTCCCCCAGTTATTTCAGGGTGAGGGTAATAAGCCAGAGGAAAAAATCTAATTCCTCTCTTTTGGGTTAGGCCTCATCAGGACAAACACCCTTCAAATACGTACAAATCTGGACCCCTTCTGTGAGGGGGTCCCTTCACCACAAAACCTTTTGGTACATCACAAATACATTCCTGAAGATGCTGTGTCTAACATGATCACTGTCAATATTTATCAATTGCCACAACTTGTGCCACTTCATTTCATGCTAGGTCCATCACTTACCCTCATTAAGACACTGATGGCACATGCCATGCCAACTGCACCACACCCAACAATGGTGATCTTATTTTGAGCAGATGTCTCTTCTTTAAAAACATTCTCAATTAGCTTTTCTTTGACTGATGCCATTTTGGAAATCTAAAAGGGAAATTTCAAGTAATTTTGAGCCGTGGATGTTAAACAGTATCAGTGAATCGTCATCGACATTTTAAATTTTTAACCATCCAACATATTAATCTGAATAATTGTTTAAAACGCATGACATCCAAAAGTATAAAAAAAAATCCAAGATGAGACAACCAGGTGAGAGGGACAAACTGGTCTCTAGTCAATGTGAAGACAACAGTGGGTCTATTCATCGAAATTTTACTTTAATATGCCTCAGCAGCAATCACCCTGGGATCAGCCGCTTTCCTTTGACACTCCATTCTCCACAAGACTGCCAAAGCAATCTCCTTAACCCTCGGGCTCCCGAGGCCGGCATCCACCGATCCTTTCAGCCTTATTTTGCAATATTTCCTTTCACTGACTCAGCTGGGAAGCTAGACTGGGCTATCTGTCCAAACCTCTACCTGAATGGCATTCCCCATCGTCTTCAGGTAGTGACTCAGTAGCTGTGAGCTCCTTTCCGGCAGGGGCTGGGTTTCTTTTGGGGGGGGGGGTTGTCTTTGAGCCCCCAGCATTTGGCAAAGTGCCTGGTACACAATGGGCACTTAATAAATACAGGTTGGCGGCACTCTGCCCGGTTCTCTCACTTTTATCAGTTTTAATTCCCCGGGCGGAGCCCTTTCCCCCCAAGCCACTGCACACCCATGGGGGCCAGGTCCCCTCACCGCCTCCCCTCGAGGCCGGGCCCATCCCGGGCCTTGCTCACGGAAGGCACTCAAAAGACGCCGGCCCATTTACCCCTTGCTCACCCTCACCCTCGGGGTTTCTCTCCCTCACCCTCGGGACGGTCAGCTGCGGACCCGCTACACCAGGATCCCACGGGACTACAACTTCGAGGTCGGTTTAACAGAACAACCGCGTGTAGATGGCCTTCGAGGGGCGACCGTTAGCCGCCACGCGCCACCCTACTCACACATGCGCACAGCCCTAGGCTGCCTCCCTCCCAAGCCCGCCTGCGCTTGCGCAAAAAAACGCTATTTGCATCGAGCCGACCGCGGAGGTGCTTCCGGACCTGTCTCGAGTCCGAGCCTTGTTAAGGAAGCACCGCTCGCCCGTGCGCTTGCGCAGCCAGGCGCTCCCGGGAGTCAGTGAAGTTGGTGCTTCTTAGCTCTGGGGACACACGGTGATGGGTAGTGCCACGTTCCCCCAACAGGCTGGACAATTTTGGGGGCCCCTTCGTCTCCCTCCTGGGTACAGACCGCCGCCTCCACATGCGAGGAGGCAGCCTAAAAAATTATTCTTTCTACTTCCCTTTACCTTTGTCTCGATGAGTAGATAACTGTTAGGTAGTTAAGCCAAAGGGGACTGGAGAGGAAGAGTGCTTTAGAAATCTGAGCTCCAGAGCTTTGGGATATTATCTCTCTGTAGTAACTGAAGAGACAGTTTAAAAGAAAGCTGGGTAGGTAGGCTTAAATGAACTGCTGCAAAGAGAAGTGAGCAGAAGCAGAACAATTTCTGTAATAACTACAACATGGGAAAAATGAGCCCGTTTGAAAGATGTAAGCACCGCAAAGACTGAGCCGGTGATGAGGCAGGACGCTACCTGGTCCTGGGTACAGAACGAGGTAGATACTTTTGGACTTGGTCAAGGAAAGGTTTTGTTCGGTTCCCAGCGTGGATTGTGGAGGAAGCGAAAAGGGAGGCTAGAGGTACAAATTTTCCTAAACATTAAAGTATCATTTGAATCTTTTTTTATTAAAGAACGAGCAGAAGAAAACCTAAAGGCGAAGAGAAACACAGGCACTTTTGAAAGTTAATGTTGAATTTATACATACTTGAAAAGCAAGCTGTATGTAACAGATTTGCAGTTTCATGTATGATCGTTTTTGTTTTGTACATAGGGAAGGGCTCATTTTGTTTGGTGTTTGATAGGTTTAGAATTAAAAAAAAAAAAAAAACCCACATCTCCTAGAACGTCTTTCCCAAAATCCCTGAATATTGCAGCTATCTTCCTCTTGAAATTTTATATGTAATTAAAATGCCTAGAGAGCAGGAACTTTATTATTGCGTTGGGCTTTTGTTTGTTTTTTGGTCTTAGAACTTAAACGCAGAATTCAAATAATTTGGAAAACATTTGAGAATAATGCATATTAGAGTATGGATA
Organism: Petaurus breviceps papuanus; assembly: GCF_028583685.1. Classification (NCBI taxonomy): domain Eukaryota; kingdom Metazoa; phylum Chordata; class Mammalia; order Diprotodontia; family Petauridae; genus Petaurus; species Petaurus breviceps. The sequence continues at coordinate 52,920,612 of NW_027185698.1, forward strand.
GTGTGAACTTTAAATTTTTTATCTTTTCTGTCACCTTCACTTTCCATTATAGCCTTCTCTACCCCCAAATAGCCATCCCTTAAAATAAAGAAAAAAAATCAGCAAAACTAACCAAAACATCAGTCAGACAATATACTCATAACCTCACCTTGAAAAAGAGAGGTGTATTTTCCTATCTCTTCTTTGGGGCCCGGTTAGTCCTCTTTTTTAATTGTGTTCAGTTGTTAGTATTTTGTTATTCTTTCCATTTACATTGTTGTAGTCTTTGTGTATATAATTTTCCTAGTACTGTTTCCTTTTATTTTTCTTTTTGCTTTTTGGAGGGCTATTGGGGTTAAGTGACTTGTCCAAAGTCACAGGACTAGTTTTTGCATTGTGTCTGAGGCTGAATTTGAACTCAGGTCCTCCTGACTTCAGGGCCAGTGCTCTATTAACTGAATGTCACCTAGCCTCCCCTTGTTTCCTTTACTTCTAATCAGGTGAATTTGAATTTTTAGCAATGACAAATCTGACCCCACAGGTACCACTGATTTTCCATAGGATAGGACCTGAATACGATTTAAGCATATTTGTTCAAAAGAAACACAATTTAAAGTATGTAGATAAAAACAAAAATATTTGACAGGAGACCTAGAATTAATGTCAAGGATAAATCTATCTCTACCTTTCCAAGATTGCTAAAATTGACATTTTTGATCCCAGGATCATAAAATCATAGGTCTAGTTCAAAGGAACCTTAGTGATTACCCATATGTTGCTCAACTCTCATTTTATAGAGGAAAATAAGAGGGTAACTTACCCAAGTTCATACAGGTAGAAAAAAATTAGTGCCAAGATTTGGCATACTGTTTTTTGCTCAGGTGTTTTCCACACCCTTTCTTCCTTATTCCCCGCTGGGCCCCACCTTGATAACCTATTGTTATAGCCAAAGGCCTAGATAAACTACTCCTCTAAGAAACTGTGGTCTTTCTTCCTGCTACCCATCCAGAAGTGATCTCTTCCTTCTTTGAATCTCTCAAGATTGTAGTATTTCTTTTGTATTTCCCCAGGGGGAAAAATTTGAAAGTTTACCACAAGGCTTTTGCATATAGTAGGCTCTCCAGTGTCTGTTGAAAACTATTTGGGGATCCCTGTTCTTCCTCTACTCTTTTTGTACTTAACTGTAAGTTAATTCACACCCAAGATTTCAAATACCATATTTGTGCAATATTTTCAGTAATGAGCAACTAAGATTGTGGATCATTCCAAGGGCAACAGAAAGGTGCATATAGAGAACTGGCTGTGACATTGCAAAGGAAGAATAATGCAGAAATTATACAAGATTTCTTGTCACAAATCTATGACCAAAAAAAAAAAAAAAGCTGGTACTTGGTGGTTAAGCTAGTTGGCAGTGATGTGGGGGGGAATGAACAAATCATCTTAAAAGCTGCACAAATGAAAGGAGGGAAGGTACAGGAGGGAGTCAAACATAAAGCAGTTTGCTATTTGTACACACATGTAATATACATTTTTTAAAAAACCAAAACACCATATGGGGTAGAAGTTGTTTCTTGAAAAATCCTATTCTGCATTCTTTTTGTCTTGAGATTTTGTGATTATATGACTGATGAAACTATCGAGAAAAATAATTTTAAAGTGGTGCTGGTCTTATTGTGAGAAAAAAGGATAACCAATGAAATGACAGTGTACGTATTCCATTGGTATCCACTTGATATCAGAAGATCTAGAGAAAGTTTCCTAACATATTAAACAGATCCCAGATTTACAGGATATGGGAAAGTGTTACTCAAGACAGGAAGGTATAAATGATTGAGTCACATTGTCTAAGGGAAGGAGCACCCACATTGATGAAATTACACATCTATTGAAATGTCTGTGTCAGTGCTGACTCCTCTAATTATGATCTCTATTGTTTTCTTTTCTCAACTTCTGATCCTAACATCTCAGCCTAAAATGAAAAAAATAATTCAACAAAGAGATAATCAGTTATTTTTTATTCAGTATTTTGGGTTAGTATGACACTTGAGGAATTGGCTGCATTGTTGTACATACACAGATCTTTTTATATAATATGGAAATTTACAACTATTGATGTATATGTGTGTGTGTGTGTGTGTGTGTGTGTGTGTGTGTGTGTGTGTGTAGACAAAAATCAGGTCCTCTGGAAATGTGATGCATGGGGCCATGCTGTAGGAGCCCTAATGGAGAGGAGCACAAGGTAATCAATGCATCAATAAAGAATTACTACTGTATAATGTCTTGTAGTCAGGAGTGTTGTCTTCTGGACCTACAGGAATCTGTAGTACCTATATACAAGGCAGGTAGTTTATATACCTGTGGGGCACTATCTGCTTGACACCAACTACTGAGACTATACAAGTCATATCCAGCATCATATGCAAACATCAACAGGTTTAAACAAATAGTCACACTCTACTATTCCCCATTTCTAACTTTAGGAAGAGACTAGAGTGTGTTCACAGGTTTGACATTTCTGGTGTTCAATCACTAATCAGAGGAAGGATTTGACCTATTTGAAAAGCAAATCATACATAACCCCTTAACCACTGTCATGTTCTTGATGGCAGCACATTAAAAGGTTTTAAAATTGCAGCTCCTTCTGGATTCCCCAAAGAGTATCTGCACTCTTCCTTAAACGGCTCTCCTCCTCTGTATTCAGGTTTACCTTCACCACATCTGAAATGCCATTCTGTCCCAAGATACATGGGACACTAAGGAAGACATCCTCATTAATGCCATATAGTCCCTGAAAGACAAAATTAGATCATATTTCCTTTCATATCATACTCTGATGTCTTCTATCCAATGGCCAAGTATAAATGCAACAAGGCAACTGGAATTGCTTAATTGGCTTTTTTAGCCTAAGATGGGTTTGCAAGGAGGGCAAGATCATGACCAACAGGTAAGTCTATTAACTTCTATTATCCACCCCTCCCAATCTATTCAACAAGCACTAGTATACTTTATATATATCCACATAAAACAAATACAGTTTACATTTTATTACTCTGTATTGAATTCCAATGTTTCCTTTTTAAAGCACATTTTTAATGATAGGTATATATATACATTCTAGTTTAACTTGATAATACTGTCCATACATTTCTTTTTGTGCACTGCTTAGCGGATTAAACATTTTTCATTTCTATTCTAAATGTATATAACCAAAATGCAATTTGCAAGCTGAAGCCTTTTTTTATCTCAATGAAATGTTTCCTATGAAAAGGAACTTTTGAGCAAAGCAACTTGTTAAATTTCTGTAACAACCTGACTATAATTTCTTTTTTTTAAACAGGCAGCATGCCCAAGGGTCATTCTTCCTAAAATAAAACTATTTCATGAACTAATAATTACTAAATTGGAAAGAACATCTGATATCTATAGTCTATCTAACCCTTTCCCAAATCAAGAATCCCATTTAGAACATTCCAGGCAAGAACTGGAAAGCTCACTATCACTGCTACTTCTGCTCTGTCTGCCCCAAGCACCTTATTTTATTTTTAGCCAGCTCTTATTACCAGGGATTTTATCCATATGGGGCTGAAACTTGCTTGCCTTTTTAACTAATTGTGACCTCTCTGACCAAGCAGAACAAGCTTCATCCTTTCACAGAACACTGCACAATTACTTCAACCAATGCTTGTATGGCTTTCTCCTCATCCTTCCCTCTTCTTCTGGATGTATTCTTCAGAACTTCTTAAACTATTTAAGAAGTGCTATTCTAGAACTTATCATGTCCCTTCTAAAACATAGCACACTCACAACATACACTATTCCACATATAGTCTGAGGTAGAGTATAATGGAACTCTACTCACCTTCACTCCTAGACCCTCACTATATATTACTGAGACCTACAACTGTTTTTCTGAGGCCCCGCATCATAGTGGAAAGAATATTAGGCTTAGAATCATGAGACTCAGGTTCAACACTTGAATCAGAAAGTTACTAGTTGAGTAAGTCACTCTTAGAACATCAATCTCCTCTTATCTGTAAGTTGGGAGTTGATTTTGTAAATCCAATTGCAAGATTTTACATTTATCTTGATTATATTTCATCCTGCTTCATTCTACTATTCTAGCCTGTCAATGTAGTTGTATTCTAATGCTCTTATCCAAAATATTGTAAAGTCCCAAAATCTATAGCCATGACTATTGACTTGTTTTTCATATATAGAAGCACTCAGAACATAAAATACACCAAGTCCATTTAAAACCATTTACCTGTAACAGATACCTACCTTAATCATGGTGGAAATTGGATGCACTCTCCTAAGATTCTTCATAATGCTTTCTGCCAGATCTGCCACAGACAAGCCAATGGCCCAGGAAGTGTAGCCCTTCAGCTTGATCACCTCATAAGCACTGCCAGTAATAAAAAGATACTAAATTATTTGGGGGACAGATTGAGCAGAAGCACAGCTTTCAAAGAACAGTTATAACAAATAGTTAATGCTACAAAGCAGAAAACTTCCCTATCCAAGGACTTCACCCCAACATTATTTATGAGTATTTTTAAAATAAATTTTTTTGTGCTTTGGTTCCACACTATACTTTTTTTTTTGGTGGGTTCACCAATATGAGAAAGACCCTACAATAACAGCACCAGGGATAGAGAAACTAGGAACTTTTTTCTGTTGAGGATAAAACTCATGTTGCTCAAAAAGTTTTTTAAAAAATAAGTTTACTTGTTCCTTCTACATAATGATCTTTGAAAACAATGATGGTGTCTACCAGGATACCAGAGATCTTTGGAGCATTTATGAGGGAAAAAAAATTAACTAGAATTCTACAGGATAAGGCAGAGGTGATACTGCTGACAAAATGATGAATATTCATTAAAAAATCTTTCAGCTTTGACATTTCTTAAACAACAACAAAAATTTACTGAATGGGGGGGGATTTTTCCACATAAAATCATTCAAACAGAAACTGAAATTTCATGTTTTCCCAAGATAAAAAAAAACCCTGCTACTAAAGTATTAAGAGATCTTACTAACCTTTCAACCACCTGTTTATGAACTTCTTTCCAATTCTCTGAATCAGCATCAGTTCCTATTTGAGGATTTACATTCTTCAGAGACACACCGGCAAGATTCACACCACTCCATACAGGAACTAAAAATAAAAAGTTCAAACACATGCTAAATAACTTCCAAGCATCTTATTAGTAATTATGGCTTAATTTTGTATTTTCTGCTTAATTCTATATTTCATTCTGAGAACCTAACTAAAGAAATGCAATGCTGCTTCTTATATAATCCTTTCTATGATAACATGTAATAATTTGGAGGTAAAGCTACCAATATACTTACTTTCTCTTTTTTAATCAAGAATGGTATAATTTGTATGCAACTAGACTAAATAAATGCATTACCTGTAATGCTATCAATGTTCATTGCTTTTTTTTGGGGGGGTATTTTCTTCTAATCCTATACTCAAAGGTGTTCTACTTTCATTTGCTTATGTGAATTTTTTTTTCTTTTGCTTTTTTAAGTGACTTGCCCAAGGTCACATAGCTAGTAAGTGTTAAGTGTCTGAGGTCACATTTGAACTCAGGTCCTCCTGACTCCAGGGCCAGTGCTCTATTCACTGCGCCACCTAGCCACCCAGTGAGTTTTCTATAGTTCCTTATTCCTGAGCATCATCTAACCCCCTTATAAGATCAAGAAAGGAGGGAATAGTTTCTACTAATTATTAAGGAATAATTCTACTATACTTTTGCTTTCAATAATCATGAGTTGATATTTCTAATCTCTAATAATGTGTCACCCCAATTCCCAACCTCAAAAAAAGCAAGAAGTTTGGATAGCTGATTACTCAGTTAAATAAACATTTTTAGGGGTTCCCTGAATAGATATTTTTCCACATTCTTCAAATGTTTTAATAGCCCATATACTACCTTAAAGTTTAAGTACTTTTTTCAAGACAATCCCATGAGTGAGAATTATCACTCCCTTTTTTGAATATAAACAGGCTCTCTAGGAGACAAAATCACCACGGTCACACGGTAAATAATTAGCAGAGACAAGATCTGAACTCGGATATTTTCTGAATCCAAATCAAGTACTCTTTCCACTGTATCATCAGATTTTTCCAGATAAAGACAGCTATGATCGATATGGGTAGCAGTTAGTCCATAAATCTTATACTACTTGGATTACAAGGCTGACCTCAGAGCTAGCCAGTTCAAGTAAAATATAACACCAATGTTGCTGACCATTGCAATCAAGTTAGTAAAAGTTTCACTTTTTTACCAATTAAGTTGTAGATGATAATGCCAAAAACTTGGCCCACTCCTTAACAAAAGGTGGGGTGTTCTCATAAACCATGCCTTAGAGATAAACAAGACCTCACAGAATTTAACTCTGAGCAGCTTTAAAATGTCATTTAAAATAGAACCCTTGACATTTTTTAGAATATTTGCCGAATTCTATGAGACAGTTGTATAGTCTTACCACTGGAGTCTCCATGTTCACCAAGGACCCATCCATGACAACTTGAAGAATGGACACCAAGTCTCTCCCCCATTAGGTAACGGAAACGGGCAGAATCCAGATTGCAACCACTTCCAATAACACGGTTTTTAGGAAAGCCACTTAGCTTCCAGGCCACATATGTCAAAATATCCACTGTGAAGAAAAAAATGTAGACAATTTGAATGTTAATGTCCTCTGGCTGATAACTGCTTTGAGGATAAAAACTATTGCCTAATTAACATTTTTGGTACCACTGTAGTATCCATACTACAATGAACCTAACAAACATTAATATAAAGGTGTGAAGGGCGGCCAGGTGGCTCAGCGAGTAAGAACACCGGCTCCAGTGTTGGGACGACCTGGAGATTGAATCCCGGGCTCAGACACTCAGCACACCCAGAAATAACTGGCCGTGTAACCTTGATCAAGTTACTACTTAACGATTATTTATTTAAAAAAAAAAAAATAAATATATATATATATATATATAAAGGTGTGATCTAGTACAATCCTGTGTAACTCTCTGGCATAAGACTGTAATGGAAGCACCATACATTAACACCGGAACTCCTCCTTTAAACAAGTAATTGTTTATGGTAAGACCATTTTCCTAAGAATTTCATGAAACTCTGTATTGTAGTTTTATCAGGGCATAACTATTTAAAAAACAGAAATAAAATCCTAAGGAAAAATTGGAATATGAACTGATAAACTAAAAAAATATATTATTATAATATGACTGATGCTCTTAAGATTTACTATAGTTCAATTTTGAATTTTAGGGAAGTTTGTGTTAAAAGATATCTTAAAAGTCAAATCTTACCTGGATTGGAAACAATAAGCAGCTTGCAATTAGGGCTGTATTTAACAATATTGGGAATGATGAATTTAAAGATATTCACATTACGCTGGACCAAATTAAGACGACTTTCTCCCTCCTGTTGACGTGCCCCAGCCGTAACAATGACAAGTTTTGAGTTTGCAGTTACACTATAGTCTACAAAGGAAAACAGAAATACACAAAACATAATCCTTTCCACATCTTCACTTTCCCCATTATGGTTTCAATATATTGGAGAGTCATCGTAAGAAATTAAATAAGAATTTTTTAGGAGTTTTGCAGAAGCTGCAGATGACACATTTTCTAAGTTTAGAAATATATATATAAAGACAGAGAGAGGGAAAGAGAGAGAGAAAGAGAGAGAGAGGGAGAGAAAGAGAGAGAATCATATAATACCAAACCCAAATTTCATAAGGCACTAAAAAAAGAAAAAATTCAGACTTCTCTGGTAGTATGGGCCAAAAATTTTTAGAGGATTTTCCAGATTGAGAGGGATAGGGGACAGGGCCATGCTCCTAATCCCTGGGATGTGGAAGTGATAACTTGTGTTATTTTGCTTAATAGCTAAACAATTGTTAAAAATCTGATAGCCTACAAACTCTTACATACAACCTTGAATCTCCTTCAACCTTGACTTTTCTAAATTTCCAATTCAAAGTGAAAGTGACAACCCAGCAAGTTAACTAAAAAACATATATACATAATTAAATAGATGTAAAACCTACAATTATGGGGGGGGGATGAGAGAAGGTGATGATAATATCTCTTCTATACCGTGGACAAACTATCTTAATTCAAAAAGTTTACAGGACAATGAAATAAGTAGTAATTGATTACCTAACAGGAATCAGTGACTAAATGCTTTAAAGCCACCTATTCTGGGTAAAAATATAAATCTGTGAATTCCTAGAAATTATTTTCCACAGGGATGACAGAAATTAGGTTGTGTGAATTACATTATAAAACACTGCAAAAGGCGATAAGAGGAGACATTTTTGGATGTGGCTAATATGGGAGGTTTTGCTTGACTGGGTTTGTTACAAGAGTTTTCTCTTTTTTTTTTGCCCAGTGCAGGGAGGTAGAAGGAAGAAAAACACTTCATAAATGAAACAAGTAAAATTCAGTTCAAAAACAAAACCTAACCTTTTCCAGAAACAATCTTTCGCGTTTTGAGGAAAAGGCTGCCATGCTGGAGATCCATCATCTCTCCCTTTAGTTTGTCTTCTATTACATCAACTAAGGCAAGTTCATCAGCCAAATCCTGGAAGAGATATTTTAATTAAATTAATTTCAATTGAAATAATTAAATTAAAAGGAATTTTCTATATTCTTCAAGAACATGGGATCTCTCTCACACACTCACACGCTCGAGCACACACACCCATGCGCACGTGCGTATGCATATATGGCAGATCTACCAAGCTGGAAAGACTTCAAGAATTGGCCCAGTGAGAGTGTGCTATATGAGGGCCAGAGACACTTCTAACCAGAGGGTTGGCAACTATGTGATGATATTTTTGGGGTGTGGGGGGCTAGGCAATTCACAAAGAGGGCACTAAGACCTTCAGGAAAAGACTAGCCATACTACCAAAAAGACAGGTCTTAGTCCTCTTGCCTCTGAAAACTTGACATATTATAACAGATTAATATGCTGTCGCTTCCTGTAGTCCCCATCTGCAGCTGAAGCTGCAGAGTCCTCACTGCCACTATTGTGAATTGCCACTATTGAGAATCAGTTAAAGAAGCTCCTAAATGCCTTTCCCAAAGGCAGAACTTTATTACCAAAACATTGAAACTTCTGTTGCAAGGGGTATAATATATCCTTTTCCTGACTGTGGCTTTTACCTACCATAACCTCAAAGCCTGTAAAAAGCCCTGCTGGAGGATGCAGCTTCCCTGATGACTAGAATTTGTGGCAGGAATTTAGGTTTTTCTAAATCTTCAAGAGGAACTTAAACTCCACTTTCCTAGTGAAACAATGTTATAAAAGGTGGTTGGATGATACAGAGTACAGACCCATTCAGCAGCAATGTTTCAATCAGTTTTTGTGCTAGTCTGGCAACACAATTTACCTTTTATTAACACTGTTTCTATGGAAAAAATTCCAAGCTCCAAAGAGATAGTTTACTCTCACTTGGAATTAAATTCATTTTCAAGTTGAGGACAATGTGTAACTGATTACATTAAATGTCGCCAGTTTCTCCTCAAACAAGTTTTTAAAAAGAGTATTATGATCTGACTTTTAACTTTCTTTTGATTAAGCCAACTAGTACTAAGATTTCAAAATAGTTTACTTGCCCAGTTTATACCTTTTTTTTATCTCTAATATGAAAAAAAAAACCACAAAGCAGTCTCACATCTGAGTGTGTGATTATCAGGCAAAACGGACAAAATCATTTCTCAACTTTTAAAAACATGGTTTCCTGCAGTTGAGTAAGAATTTACCTTAAAAAACTTACCTTGATCCACAACAGCAGTACATGTTTTATGATGCATTTTATCTTTTCCAAAGTGTTTTAAACAGTTGTGTCATCTTTGAGTTTTATAATATTGTGAATTAGGTTAAGTAACCAGATTTGTGCCTACTACCCCATGTTGCCTTCTTTCATACAAGACAGGAAACAGGAAACACTTTAAAATTCATACTGTTGGCACATTTGTACTGAAATGATTTGCTCTAAAAGGGGGCAAAGGAAAGAACACTAGCACTAGAATCAGAGGACCTGGGTCCCAATTCTACCTTTAGGCAGACCCATCTCACACTTAGTTCACAAACTCAAACTGATACTAGTCATGGGGTAAATTGCAAGTGTGGGGAGAGGCCTTGTAGTTGAAAGCAGGTTCTGCTTCACTGAGTAAGAATTGTATCACAGGACACAGTACATTCCACTCTAGTTTAGACATAAATAAATCTTAAGTTACTTTATAAATAAATCTACATTATCTGAAAATCTACACAGGTAATATGAACTTTGTAGATTTTTTATTATATTCCCCCCCCCCCCCCAATAAGGAGGTTTGAATGCAAACTTCTTTGCATGGTATTTAAATCATTTTGTGACCTTCTGCTGATGCTGTTTCCCCTCAAGAGAATATAAGCTCCTTGTGGGTAGAAATTGTCCTTATTTTTTTTTTTTAATTCTCAGTACCTAAAACTTAATAAAATGCTTGTGGAATCAACCAGCTCCTACTAAGTACATAGCATAATGCCTATAAATGAACATAAAGTTTTTTGACTTTCAGGCCTCTGACTCACACTGAGGACTATTACTTACCTTTGTTAAGATACTGATGGCACATGCCATGCCAACTGCACCAACCCCAACAACAGTGATCTTGTTCTGGGGAACCTGTTCCTCCTTTAGGACATTCAAAATCAGCTGATCCTTAATAGTAGATGCCATTTTGGGGGATATCTGGGGGTGTGGGAGAATAAAGGTTTAAAAAACAAAAAAACAACCCAAATCATGTCATTTCACTGTTGGCAGGCTTGCTCAAATCTGTCCTTGCTTTTGTAGGCATGCAGCTTGTAAAAGACAAGGGAACCTGGGAAGTGAGGGCAGGGACCAGATCCAAAACCCAAGGATGGAGGAGGGAGTGAAAAGCCTAAGTTGGGGGGCAGTGACGGGGAGGCTCCCACCCCCTCACCTTTGCCTTCAAACAGACAAAGGTTGTTTGTTGGTAAGTGTAGCCTCCTGAAGCCATCTTGCCCCATGGACCTCGGAGCTGCTTTTTAAAAAGGAATTTCACTGTTGCTTTTGCCTCTGCCAAGAAGTTGGGGCGGATTCCTACTCCAGTTCTCTCGGCACAGTGGGGCTGACAATATAACCCCCAGGCTGGAGGCTCATGTAGGGAGCAGGGTGAGTAAGAGGAAACTGCCATTAACGGTCTAGCGGACAGGACCCGAAGGGAGTCCGCCACAGGCATTGCACATGCGCGTCTCTATTCTTTCCTTCTAGTTCTGGCCAAGTCCCAGGTGGATGCCTCCACGCCTGCGCATTTGGGGGTGGGGAGAAGAGGAGCACCCGGCGTGGACCATCAGCGGTTTCTCTTTGGAAGGGGGGCGGAATTCTGCTTCCACCGGTCTAAAGGGGGAAGGGAATAGTGGTATGCGCCTCTTGTTAGGAGCATAACCATCTCCTCCTCCCCAGTTTCAAAGTTCTGAGACACTGGCTTCTTCTTTCCAAGAGACCCTGCTCCACCCCACGCTCTTTCGCTGGGGACACTTCAAGGAATAGGATGCAGTAGGTTTCAATGGACTCCTCCCCCTCTAACCATAAAATCCCACTCCCTTTGGAGAAACTCCAAAGCAGAGACAGTGACCATCAGTAGCAATCAGTGGTGTCCCCTAGAAGTCAGACAATAAAAGCTGATGGTAGAGGACACGTGAGTCAGGTCTGGCAGCCTCAAAACTTAAAGTAGGACGAAGAACCAGGAAATCATTTAAGAGAGTATTAAACCGGAATCTAATAAACTCCACTTCATTCTGCAGCAATCATTATATTATTGCTACACACCCCACAATCTCGTATAGGCTGATAGTGAAGCAATATTCTGCAAAGGAAATTCGGAAATAGTTGCAGGAGGTGAACCAGCCTCGAATACTGGAGAGGAAATTAAATTTCTTCTACTAAGACTAACGCTGTACGTGCAAATACAAGCACTTTGGTTACAAGGGATTAAGTTTCTTTGGATTTCACAGGACTTTAGGACGGTAGAATTGGAAGGGCTTTTGAAATCTAATCCCTCATTTCACTGATTCAGTTATCATAATTAAAAGTGAGCAATCTTTTAGGATTTTGTGAATGCATGGTCATATCTGAAGATAAACTAATAAATAGGAAGCACACATTTTGGGTGTGGTTAAATGTAATGCCATATATAGTATTACCTAGAATATATATAAAATATACATTCCTATTATAAATCTCATAATAAAAGACCCTAAATATAAAATGAACGTAATAGGTATAGTATCTATAATCCTACATATAGTGTATAACTATATATTAAATGTTATAAAAAGTAACACTACAAAATAAGTGATATTTACAGACTTAGGCAGTGCCTGGCACATAGGGAGGCATTCAAATAAATAGTTCTTACTTGATTGCAAATGCATCTTGTCCAAGCAGCAGACACTCTTAAAGAATGAAACTGGCAAGATCAAGAAGCAAAAACTGCTTCCATAAAGTTTAGTCCAATACCCAGAGCTCTATCAAGCCTCAGCCTTAAAACTGTAATTCTAAACCAACTCAAAGCTCCAAGGGCCTTTAAAAGATCACCAGTTGAACCTCTTCCATTTACAGACAACTAGAAATAATCCCTGAAAGACTAAGTGACTAGCCCAGATCAACACTGTTGCAGGGCTGTGATTAAAACACAAATCTCCGGTCAATCCCAGTCCAAATTCAAAGCCCATACAATTACTGATGGGGAAAAATACTTTAAACCGACAGCACTCTCTCATTGCCGATAGTTCTGACAATATACAGGTTGCCTGCAAAATTCAGAGAAACCGATTTGGTTATTTGAGATGGCCCTCCATAATTATGTAAAATGCTGAATTGAGTTTTTTGTGTCTGGTTCTAACACCAGAGGGGTTAATAATGCTGGAGACACATTAGACGAAAAAAAAAATGGAGAGGGGGAGTTCCCTCTAAGGAAAAGATTAAACCTCATGGACCATCAAGATTTTATTTTACAAAACAGTCCCGCAGGGAGACACCCAAGGAAAATTTAAACCATAGTCCCTCACTTGAAATCAAGTCTCCCGTTACAAGGGAGACACTCGCCAAGTGGGATTATCCTACAACTAAGAGCTCATCTTCCCAGCACATTGGTCCTGGAGCTCCAGCACCTGGCACACAGACGTTTAATAAAAGCATGGGTTGCTGGGACTTAGGACATTCCAAGCCACAGGCTTCAGCGCTTCAGCAAGTGGCCAGCAGGGCTGGGGTACAGGATAGAGAGACGTCCCTTTCACCCCCTCCCCCACCTCTTTCTGCTCTTAGTACTCTGCCTTAATAACCTATTCAACCTCAGAGCACGCTTTCCCTAGGGAAGCCTCTGGGCAGCTCTCGCTCTCAGATGAGACTGAGAAGTAAATTGTGCTTTTCCTCTCCAGCAGTCTGCCTTCTCCCCCACCGAGCCAAAGCTCTTTCAGGGTCCGCAGTAGCACCACCCTTGCCCAGATTCCTGGGGGACTGCCATTTGGCCAATGGGTCCCTTGAGGCCTCCACCCCTCCCCCGCTCCGCGAGTGGTGGAACAGGAACAAAAAGCAGTCACTAAAGTAAGTCTATCGGTCTATTTTTCACCCTCACATGGTCCAGAGGCCCAAAGGGAGTCCCAGCCACAGGCTCCGACTCTTGCCCAGTCCAGGTGCAAACTCGCTGCCCCAGCTTGCAGCAAGGGCACACAAGAGAACTAGGCGCTGGCCACGGGAGAATAAAAATGAGATATGAGCTTGGCACGCTGGGGCCAGGGGTCAATGAAAACCGAACCGAGTGGGCTGCATGGTCCAGAGTACTAGACCATGCCAGCATTCGTAACTCATTCCTGGACCGCGAGGGTGGGCCAAAACTGACCCACCCATGCCTTGGCCCGGGCAGTGTCGGGTTGGCTCAGGGCCAGGACCTCTTTGGACCCCCCCCAAGGACCACAGCACACTAAATCAGACCACTACCACCACCACCACCACCCCACCACGCCAGTACGAACGCTCCCTGTCATTCCCCATCCTGGGAGCCTGCACCTTTCCCTCCCCGCCCCGTTTGCTTCCCCAAAATACCCGAGCTCGAACCGAGGTTGCTGGTCAGGCTGCGAAAGTTGTGAGTTATACGTGAGCCGGCTGCTCCCAGAATCGCGCGACTCGGGTTGGCGGGCGGGGCCTTATATATGTCTGAGAAAAGCTGACGTCAAGGGGGCTGGGAGCGGACGTGCTGGAACCCACGTGTGGATCGGGTGGGGCCGGGCTGGGTCTGGAGGAAGGACTGAGAAGTGGCCTTTAATGGAGGAAGACACGTGTAGGGTGACTGAGAGCTCTATACAGACAAGGCCTTACCCTGCCCTTTACTTCCCACCCCCTGCCCCCAGCCAAGTCCTTCCCCTCTGGTGTACCCAAAGCCACCGAATATAGACCCATTTGCTACTCCCTTCCTTTCCCTCTTACAGACAACCCAGAATCTAGAAACCGAGACCAAGGAGAGTCCCCAAAGAACCACTAGTATTTTCTCTCACCTTTATAGAAGACACAGAGCATAACTGTATAATGGGGAAAATAGCATTTATAATACCTACCTACCTGAGTTCACAGAATCAAAGGATCATGGCTTTGGAACTTCAAGTAACCTTAGAGGTCATCTAGTTCAACCCCTTCATTTTCACATAAGGAAACTGAGGCCCAGAAAGGTTAAGTGGGTAGCAGGTGGTAGAGTCTTGAGGCAAACTCGTGTTCTTTAGTCCAAGTTCGTCACTCTTTCCATTGCATCCCAGCAGTAATGGTCAGCTGAGATAATGGATGGAAGGGATTTGAAAACTTTAAAAGGATGTTTCAAGGTCAATTTTCATCAAAATCACTGAGCAGAAACATGGCACCCAGGGGATTTGGTGAGTCAAGCAGACCACTGGTAGGGAGGGAGGATAGCTATAGAATCTCAAAGTCATCTTTCTTTACCTTTAGCCACCTCTGCTACAGAGGATGGAATGGCTTTAAGTTTCTCCAAGCCAAATTGGTATCATTTGTAGCTTTTATTTTACTTAAATCATGCTCAATCCTTGGCACCTGCCTTGGTACTTTCACAGGAAATCGCCAGCAATAGAAGCAGACTTCTCAAGCTGGCCTGCTAATACAAATGCCATTCTGCAGAAGGAGAACCAGGCTAAAATATTTACTCAAGAAATAAGGATTGAACATCTATCATGTGCATTGTCTAGTGAAGGATAGAAAAGCAAGGTTCCTGTGCTCAAGGAATTTATGATCTGGTAGGGAAGACATGTATACATTTAACAATATGTGATAATATGTGGCAAGTGACATTAGAGAGTATAATGTGCTCTGAATGTTGAGAGAAAAGAAATATCTTTTTTAGCTTCCCAGAGAAATCAGGGAAAAGAATCACTGAGGAGATTTCTCTCTATAGCTGATAAACCAAAACAATGGACAAAAGGTATTCCACGAAGGGATTAATTACTGACATTTATACAGCACTTCAGACTTTGAAAAGTGTGTGTGTATGTGTGTGTGTAAAAGCAAGTAACAGCATCAGATGGAGAGATGAGAGATGTGTCCCAAAAGGGATGTACCACTATGACTGTGAATTACCTTGAATGATAACAACTCACATTTACAAGGCACTCTAAGGTTTGCAAAGTGCTTTACAAATATTATCTCATTTAATCCTTATAATAACCCTGGGAAATAGGTGATATTACTATCCACATTTTACAGATGGAAAGCTGAAAGAGGTTAAGCTAGAAAATGTCTAAGGCAGAATTTGAACTCAGGTCTTTCTGATTTCAGGTCCATTCCCTGCCAGTATTTTCTTGTGCTAAAAGGTAAAGAAAGGTGAAAAGGTGATGTGGTAACATGGGGAAGAGTGTAACCTTGTGTGGTGGTGGAGGGGTGGGGTTTGCTTATAGTTTCCTGTAATTTTAATTACCCTTTAGTTTCTTTTTTAGTTTAATTATCTTATAGTTTCTTGCAATTTTAGTTATCTTTTCCTTTAAGATATGTCCTTTGGAGAGCTGGGATTTTGAGCAGATCCTGCAGACTGGAAGTATACCTTGACTGTGGGATAGCTTTCAGGAGGCCATTCCATGACTAGGGGGGGAAGTAGGTGCCAGCTTTGTTCATCCAAGGTCTCCATGTAGTTCATCCTCCCCTCACCCCAATCAGGGACTGTCCTGAAAAAAAGCAGTTCAACAAAAGTAACCAACACACTGAACATCAGTCCAATTGTTTTTAAGATAACATACATTATTGAAAAAGGCAGCAGCATGACTATTGGCTATATGGCCATCTGCATGAAACCCAGGCAACCCTCTAAAATGAGTTGGTAAGATCTGTATATGTTTAGCAAATGAATTCCATTCCATCAATATCTGAAAGATAAGACATAGTTCAGAATGAGGCCTGCCCTAGGCCACGAAAGACCTAATGCATACCTTTCCAACTGTTCTTGGATCCTTTCCAGCTAGACTCATAGACCCCATTGAGGTGAAATTATACTGTGCTGGGCAAATGGATCCCAAGTATTCTAGTCATTTCATGAAAGGCATTAAGATTTACTTATGTTTATATATATATGCACATATATATATAATGTCATTCATGAAAAATGCAATATAAACATATACACATATGCGTGTGTGTATATCTGTATGGGTAAAATTTGTATATAAGGGCAGTTAGGTGGTGTAGTGGAAAGACTTCAGGGCCTAGAGTCATTATGATTCATCTTCCTGAGCTTAAACCTGGCCTCACACACTTACTAGCTGTGTGACCCTGGGCAAGTCGCTTAACCCTTTTGGCTTCAGTTTCCTCATCCATAAAATGAGCTGAAGAAGGAAATGGCAAAACCATTCCAGTAACTTTGCCAAGAAAACCCCAAATGGGGTCACAGAGTTAGACACAACTGAACTGAAAACAACAATATGTATACACACACACACCTATGCATACATATACTATATGTATATGTATATACATATAGTACATATGTACTATGTATGTGTGTGTGTGTATATATATATATATATATATATATATATATATATACTATATATGACTCATGAAAAGGATAAACAAACTGTTAAGACGAGCTGTGGTGTTGACCACAGAGGTCCCTGACCAATATAACGAATTTCCCAATCAAGCTGAGATTATAGGGTATGTTCCTTTGTTTGAAGGGATCATTGGAGGGACCTATGGAGTACCCATTGGCACCTGGATGAAAGTACATAAGAAATACCCAGTTGGCTTTCAGATGAATTCAGGAGGATGGACTCTCCTCAACAGGATTGCCCTTCTTTGTAAAGCTGAGCTGACAGATGAACTTTCTCTCTTGAACTTTGATGTTCCTTAGTTCAGGAGATAGACGGGCATGGGGAGTGAAATAGCAGAAACCTTTATCCCTTAGGAGAATTAGTGACTTGTGACAGATGTATGGCAGAGGGAGTCATTTGTTTGCATGTAGCCTGAGAGAAGAGGTTTTTCCATCCAGGATATGATAGATATCCTGTAGAAAGAAGGCATAAGCTTTCCTATGTGGTCTAAGAGGATAGTTCTTGGCTGGTGTGGGGGATTTTTAATTAATTACAAATCTAGTCATTTATAGAGATAAGAGAGATTTCTTGGGTGGGGTAACTTCAGGACCAAGAGGTCACAAGATGGAAAACTGAGACAAAAAAAAAGATAAAGACCCTATTAGGGCCTAAGAATTTATCCCAGTCTGTATGAACTCCGGACTCCCTGGGTTCCTTCAAGATCCAGCTAAGTCCCACCTTCTACAGGAAGTCATTCCTGATCCCCTGGAATTCTTGTGCCTTCTCTCTGTTGATTATTTCCAATTTCTCCTGTATAAATCTTGTTTTGTACATGGCTGTCCTTTACTATTAGACCATGAGCTCATTAAGAGCAGGGACTGTCTTTTACCCTTCTTGGTATTCCCCAGCAGTTAGCACAGTTCCTGGAACACAGTAGGCACTTCATAAATTTTTCTTGACTGACCAAACCCAGAGATTACATAAAAAATGGTTTCTCAATTCCATGCCAGACCCTTTCCATTTCAGCAGTGACTGATGGAAGGGTAGAAAAGGGAGCCAAATGTACCTAGGAATCAAAGCTTTTGTACATTTACCCAAGTTACTTTTAACTGTGGAACAAAGGTCACACAATGAATTCCAACTTCTAATGAATTGGCATATTGTCAGAGAACCTGGGGAAAGCTTCTAATTGGGTAGTTTCTTCATAGTGACGAAATCACAGATGCAGACCTCACAAAGGACCAGACACCCATGCCCCGAATATACAAAGACAAAAGCAAATAAGTAATTGCCCTCAAAGTGTATATGTTTTACTAAAGGGGACAAAGGTTGCATAAATAAATATAAGATACAGACAAAAAAAATACAAAGTAATTGGATTAGGGCACTGACATATCGAAAAATCAGGAAGATCTGGGTCCGGACAGGGGAAGAGTAGAGCTGGAAAGAATGGAAATGTGGGAGCTGAGAGTGATAGCAGGTCAGGTGAGCATTTGCCTAGGAAGCCTTGGATTTGAAATCCCAGGAATTCTTTTTTTTTTTTTTTTGCCTTTTGGAGGGCAATTAGGGTTAAGTAACTTGCCCTAGGTTACCTGGCTAGTTTTTTTATGTGGGTGTTAAGTGTCTGAGGCTGGAACTGAACTCGGGTCCTCCTGACTCCAGGCCAGGCACCTAGCCACCCCAATCCCAGGGATTCTTAAATAAGGAGGAGAGTTTGCTAACTTTAGGAGAATAGATTATCCCACACCTTCCAGTGGTACGAATAGCATCCCCTCTTAGTGACTTTCTCAATCCTTGCTTCTACCAGCAGGATGGGTTACCCAGGGGGCAATTGGCTACTTCTCCCTTGGGTTTTCTAGGGATAGCCCAGAGAGGTTCTAATGTTGTCACTTGGGAGCCCCAACCAGTATATTCATCAAAGGACTTGGTACCTTGGCTCCTCACCAGAATCATGCCTAAAAGGCCAAATGACGGGCTTATTGATCTTTTTGTAGATGAATTCAGTTCCAGCTTCTCAGTGACCAGAAAACTATTCTTTATCACATAGTTCATGGCCACGTAAGTCACTCTTGGCATGAAACTGGCTTCACAAAGAAGCACATGTTAGATTGGCAGTGGGCAGAGAATATTGCTCATCCTCTATAGAATCAACCAGGAAGGGCATTTCTGCACATGCTTTACAGACTGGGACCTCACTGGCTAATCTGTTATTAAATAAGTCAGGGTGTCTGTGTTCCAGGTTCAAACAAGGATGCTGATTTGATGTTGTCCCCAGGCAGAGGAAGGGCAGAGCTGGAGACTCTGAATCTTTGCTTGTGTCTAAATCCCAGAAGCTAGGTGGCTTGGTAGGAAGCCAGATGGCAGAGGACCTTGGTGTTTGGGTTTTCCAGTAAGTGGCAGAGCCAAAATTTGAACTCAGGCCTTTTTACTCATAATGTAATGATCCTTTCTTAGAGGTATCAAATGTGGCCCATAATATTACTGAGGGCCCAAACCAAATTAAAATGTAATTGAGAAATATTTAACAAAATAAGTATAAATATGATAAAACATAGTTAATATTAACACATAATTTTCTAAGTTAATATGCAGCCCTTGGGTATCCTTTTGTAAGGTTTACTGGCCCTCTTTATATCTGGGTTCAACACCACTGGTCTTCTTATTTGGTGTCTGAGTTTTGCAAAATGGGAAACCTCTAAGCAGGATGCCCTAGAAGTAGGGATAGGAATAGGCAATGACTTGCTAAGCAAAGAATCTGCCCAGACCTGTTCCTTGTTTGCCTTGGCACCTAGAAATAAGGCAAAGATGCCACAATCTCCTGGATTTTGGAGGGATAGATGGGAGGAACAGATACTTTGTCTTTTGAGATTCAGTGTAGTATGGGAGAAATAGCTAATAGCTAGCATTTCTATAGTACCCATTTTAGAGAGGAGGAAAATGAGCCTGAGAGAAATGAAATGGCTTGTTCAGAGACACGCAGCCAGTAAGTGTCTGATGGGGGATTTGAACTCGGATCTTCTTGATGCCGACTCCAGTGTGCTTACCTACTTCAGGACACAACTGCTGAGACCTGGCTCTGGAATTAGAAGAGCTGGACTCAAATACTGCCACTCAATCACTTAACCTCCTTGGGCCACTGAGGTCCCTTATGGTTGTAGATCTAGGATTCTCATTTAACCTTTTGTACTCCCTGGCACTCTATCAGCTTCACAAGCCAAACTTTCTCCCTGGATCTTGATTATACCAGGCTCAAACAACTGCCCTTTGTACCAGTTTGTTTCCTGGCTTTGGGTGGCCTCCAAAAGCACTTTAAACTTTTATCTCATTGACCAGTACTTAAAAAAAAAAAAAACTACTGGGGGCAGTCGGAGCCCAGGACTCAATTGGGCCTAGGCCATTGTTTCCCTATTATCTTTTACTTAGCTAGCTTTCTCCAGAGAATGTTCCCTCTCCTCCAGTGGAAACACATGTCTCTGGGGCCTTCCTGGTAGCCCCAAGACGGGGATTCCCAGGGAAAAACTCCCAGTCAGTCAGAGCAGCTTCCGACAAAGTGGAGGCTGAGACCTGCTGAGCTAAGTGTCTGTCTCTGTGTCTGTGCCTCAGGGTTGGGCTTCTCCTTCTGATGACACAACTCCTCTCCGAACTCTCCGAACTGGGGTTTTTTCCACAGCTCGTCCTCCTCCCTACCCCTCCTGCTGGGCTGCCAGTTCAGTTTTTGCAGCTTCACTTTGCAGCAGGCCACACCTCCCAGCCCTTAAAACTGAACAAACAGGAGACTGTTCCTACTCCAGATCTTTTACTTACACACACACACACACACACACACACACACACACACACACACACTCCACCACCACCAGCACCCCCCCTCCTCCCCATGCCTGTGGTCTTCAGGCATCCAAAGGCAGTGTCTCTATGACAACCACTGACCAAAGTGTCCCAGCAGGGACTCTGGCCTCAGTTCAAGCTTAGGCTTCAGACCCACAGCCTCCTTTTATTACCGAGTGCAGGAATGGCCCTTAATTTGTTGGGGCTGGGTGCTTGGAGGCCTCAGAAACAGAAAACTGATTTCTAGTGATTCCCAGCTTGGTGTGAGTCCCCCAGAGTGTGTGTGGGGAAGGGTGCAGGTCTAGAATGTTGCTCTCTGTTCTGAAACTTTTTAGCTACCTTAATATGCCCTTCCACTCCATTCTAAATGAATCCTCTTTGACTAGTCAATGGGCTTTCTTTCTACATACTCCCACTGAGTAGAAGTTGACAATCCCAAGATGAGTTTCTGGCTTTTAGACCCTTGCCCCTTTCTGGGTCGGTGAAAATGACAACTGGTTTGACAGAGATGTCACTTTGTACCCCCAATCACCCAATACTCAGGCAATCCCTTTGTTTTAAAAGGATGACAGATACCCAGCCGGGTGGGGAAAAGAACAAACCCGTTTTATATCTTTGGTCTTTCTCTGACACTAACAGTCCAAACAGAAAAGAGCTCTCCTGAGCTCTCCTAAGAACAGTGTTGGCTGGCTCCAGACATGGTGCAGGCCAGAGCCATAGGGAATAGTATGAAGGCTTTCATCCTTATGAGCTCTCTCTGTTCCAGAGGGAGGGTTGTGGGGGGAGAGAAAAGGGTGGATCTCTCAGGAGTCTAGAGCCTCAGGAGCAAACAAAGGAAGCCAGTGTCATTGGTTTTATATAAGGAGCCAGCAAAGTTTTCACAGAAAGATTTAGCTAAAGGGAAAAAATACAGCCATGACTCATTGTGGACCTGAGTTCCTCCCACTCTCTTCTGTCTCTTCTAAGCACATCTAGGCTGTCTTCTTAAAACAGTTCTGAGTGCTGGGGGAACAGAAGCTGAAGATACTTGGCCCTGAACCCAGGCACAGAATATAATATGACTGATGTATTAATACTCAAAGGAGACCAATATTATAATAATAACTAGCATTTAGATGGTACTTTAAAGTTTGCAAAGCACTATATATATGTTATCTTATGTCACCATCAAAACAATCTTTTAAGACATTACTATCCCCATTTTTATAGGTGAGAAAACTCAGGCTCACCCAGGTTAAGTGAGTCACCCAAGGTCATGCAGCTATTTAGTGGCAGAGGCAGGATTTGAACTCAGGACTTCTCAACTCCATGGCCTGTAGAGTTCTACCTACCCAATCATCCTACCACCTAGCTTCCCAAGAATCATAAGCTGCTTTAATGATTTGCCAAAGTTATAAACCAGATTAAAATGAATTTAATCTTTACTGAAACAAATAATAACATTTATATAGCACTTTAAACATTTGCAAAGCACTGCATATTATTTTATTTGATCCTTACAAAACAGCTCTTATCACCATTTTACATATAAGGAAACTAAGGCTAGGAAAGGCCTAAATAATTTGTTCACAGCTAGTAAAGTATATAAGGCAAGATCTGAACTCGACCCTTCCTGACTCCAAATCTGGCACTCTAGCCACTATATCCCATAGTTACCTCTAATAATTATATAGGTGTGTTTGTTACTTTGTGTAAATGGGCACAAAATAGTATAAAAAGCCTCCTGAGAGCACTCCAACCCAGAAAACCTTAAATGAAACAAGGACCACCCCATAGTCACACCATGCTGGGATCAATGGTATAAGATGTCTCTCTTACTAACTGATGATACCAAAGTCTTTGGAAAAAAAAGAATCCTGGGAAATGAGCTTCTTTGGAACATACTTTCCTTAGCAGATCCTCACTAATTCCTGATAGCACCCTGTGGCAGTCAGTGTCAGAACCCTGCATGGTATAGTCTCTTTGCAGTGGGCCCCTGTGTGGTGGAGTCCTCAGGTGCCTCTGAAAATGAAGCATTTGTATAAATGCAAAACCAAATGAGTGTGTGTGGATGTCTCTACGTGTGTAGATGGGTATGAACACTGAGATGATTAACAATTTCTTGTACACAGTTTAGAAGAGTGAAATAGAATTGAATATAGAATCAGAGAATTTGGGTTTGAATTCCAGCTCTGTTATTGATGTGATTTGGCGTGATCCAGAACAAAGCTCTTAAACTCTTTGTGTTTCAATGTCTTTATCTGTGTATCCTCCTTCAGTCTTGCATATAGTATTTAATAGCCTGACCAGAATTTAGAAGTATTGCTGGTTTGCAAAGGAGGGTAAATTGCCTGATAAGAGAACCTACCAGTATAAATAAAAACCTCTTTTCTGACTAACACAATTAGGGTTGGAGGTCTTGCTGTCACCTTGTGTCAAAGGAAAAGCACTCACTGCTAGGGCCTGCTCAAGTGGGTTCTCCACTGCATCTGCAACCACTTATGGGCCTAATGATGCAGAAACTTAAAAAGAATTCCATGAAACGTTAACAAGGAGTCTTTTTTTTTTTAATCTCTTGATGTTTTGGACATAAGGAATGTAATGCAGACTGCTGTGACCATCTGGTAAGGCTCCTACGATTGCCTTAAACAACTAGGAAAGAAAACATGACCCACTTCTGCTCCCAGTCTCTTGTTTAGGTGCCTCAGTGACCCACCCTCTCAATTTCATATGCATTTTCCCAAAAGCAAAAATGAAGCACCAACAGTAGCAGTGTCTATGGCATTGATGAGACATAAGCTGCCTCAGAACACACACCATTCCTCTATGCCAAACACTTGCATATTCATTATTAGTAGCCAGTCAGCTTATTTGTTGTGTTCTGGACCAGTAGGGAACCTATAAAGTCCTCTAGGAAATCCCAAGTATGGAAATTCTCTTCATTGTTGTAGAACCCCTAAAACCCAGGACTTGAGGATGCAGGTGATGTTTCATCAATACTGCTAAGGACCTTAGAAGGGAAAGAAGGATATAATGAGTCAACAATTACCCAAGAAGACAAAGCTCTGCACTCTGGAAGCAGAGTTCTATTATGGCAAAGAGCTCAAAAGTCAAGTAATTGGCTGGCAAGATGAGCAAACAGAGGAAGCACAATCAGACCACAGAATCCTTTTTTGGGGAAAACAAGGATCAAAACATGGAACCAGAAGAAGTCAACAAAGGCAAAACTCCTGCATCAAAAGCTTCCAAGAAAAATATGAATGGGTTACAGGCCATGAGGGATCTCAAGAAGGATTTTGAAAATCAAGTAAGAAGATGGCAGAGTAAAGGCACAAGTTTGGTGTGGGCTCTGGCTTCAACCATCTCCAATACCTGTAAAAAAAATTACTCTGAACAAATTTTAAAGCTACAGAACCCACAAAGAGACAGAGAGAAACAAATCACCCACTGAATGCAGGCTGGCAGGCCAACAGGAAAGGTCTATTGCAGCGCACTGGGAGCTGAGGGCAGTCCCCAGTGAGCCTCGGTTCTGACTCCAGGATGGCCCCAACCAGCACCCAGATGGACCAGAGCAAACTTCAGGAGAGTGAATCACCAGCAGCTGTGTCAGTTTCCAGACTCCTTAACCCATAAATGCCAAAGAGAAAAGAAAAGTTCAGTAGAGAACTCTGT
Organism: Petaurus breviceps papuanus; assembly: GCF_028583685.1. NCBI lineage: Eukaryota > Metazoa > Chordata > Mammalia > Diprotodontia > Petauridae > Petaurus > Petaurus breviceps. The sequence continues at coordinate 52,945,196 of NW_027185698.1, forward strand.
TGTAAGGGTGACAGAACAGTGAGGTCTGGTGCCTGCCCCCAGGGCAAGAAGTGGTGGGAGGTGTGGTGGTGCCCTGTGGCAGAGTTCCTGGCCTGCAGATCATAGGTGCACCAAGCAAGCATTCAGAGGGTAATCAGTCTTGCTTTGACCTGCCTGGATCTGGACCACAGTCTTGGGTTGTAGTCCTGGGATGTGTGGCCAGTGAGCCAAAGCTTGTGGGGGCTGTAGAGAGGGTGCCCTCCTAATAGCTCCAGTAGCTGTGAAAACCCCAGCGATTTGGGACAAAGCTCTCTCCATTCTGGAAAGCAGAGTTCCACCATGATAAAGAGCTCAAAAGTCAAATAATTGGCAAGATGAGGAAGCACAATCAGATCATACAATCCTTTTTTGGGGATGAAAGGGATCGAAGCATGGAACTGGAGGAGGACAATGAAGTCAGAACTCCTGCATCAAAAACTTCCAAGAAAAATATGAACAGGCCATGGAGGAGCTCAAGAAGGATTTTGAAAATCAAGTAAGAGAAGTGGAAGAAAAACTGGGAAGAGAAATGAGAATGATGCAAGAAAATCATGAAAAGCAAGTCAACAGCTTGTTAAAGGAGACCCAAAAAAATTCTGAAGAAAATAACCTTAAAAAGTAGACTACTCAAATGGCAAAAGAGACTCAAAAAGCCAATGAGGAGAAGAATGCCTTAAAAAGCCAAATTTGCCAGATGGAAAAGGAATTTCAAAAACTCAGTGAAGAGAATAATTCCTTCAAAATTAGATTGGAGCAATTGGAAGCTAATAACTTTATAAGAAATCAAGATACTATAAAACAGATCTAAACAAATGAAAAAATAGAAGGCAATGTGAAATATCTCATTGGAAAAGCCACTGACCCAGAAAATAGATCCAGGATAGGTAATTTAAAAATTATCGGACTACCTGAAAGCTATGATCAAAAAAAGAATCTAGAAATTATCCTTCAAGAAATTCTCAAGGAAAATTGCCATGATATTCTAGAACCAGAGGGCAAAATAGAAATTGAAAGAATTCACTGATCACCTCTTGAAAAAGATCCCCAAAAGAAAACTCCTAGGAATATCATAGCCAAATTCCAGAGTTCCCAGGTCAAGGAAAAAATATTACAAGCAGCCAGGAAGAAACAATTTGAGTACTGTGGAAACACAATCAGGATAACACAAGATCTAGCAGCTTCTACATTAAGGGATCAAAGGGCTTGGAATATGATATTCCAGAGGTCAAAGGAGCTAGGATTAAAACCAAGAATCACCTACCCAGCCAAACTGAGGATAATACTTCAGGGGAAAATATGGTCATTAAATGAAATAGAGGACTTTCAGGCATTCTTGATGAAAAAACCAGAGTTGAACAGAAAATTTGACTTTCAATGAGAAGAAGCAAGAGAAGCATGAGAAGGTAAACAGGAAAAAGAAATCATAAGGAACTTATTAAAGGTGAACATTTCTACATGGAAAAATTATAATTGTAACTCATGAGACTTTTCTCAGTATGAGTATAGTTGAAGGGAATATATATGTATTTATACATATATATATTTATAAAGGAGGGTATATGTGTGAATAAATACATATGTGAGTGTTTGTATATATGTGTACATGTATACATAGACAAAGGGCCAAGGATCAGTTGAATAGGAAGGGATGATATCTAAAAAATAAAATTAAGAGGTGAGAAAGGAATATAATGAGAGGAGATAGGGAGAGATAGAATAGGGTAAATTATCTCATATAAAAGAGGGGAGAGAAAACTGTTACAATGGAGGGGAAGAACAGGAAGGTAAAAGGGAATGGGTCAACCTTATTATCATTGAATTTGGCTTAAGGAGGGAACAACTCAGTTGGGTATCTTACCCTACAGGAAAGTAGGGAGGAAGGGAATAAGGGGGGATGATAGAAGGGAGGGCAGATTGGGGGAGAGGGTAGTTAGAAGCACTTGAAAAGGGACAAGGACAAAGTAGAAAACAGAATAAGTGGGGAGTGGGATAGGATGGAGGAAAATATAGTTAGTCTTTCACAATCTATCTACTATGGAAATGTTTTGCATAGCTACACATGTACAACCTATATTGAATTGCTTATCTTCCTAGTGTGGGTGGGTGAAGAGGGAAGGAGGGAAAGAATCTGGAAATCAAAGTTTTAAAAACAAATGTTAAAAAAAGTTGTTTTTTACATGCAACTGGGAAACAAGATATGTAGACCCTGGGGTATAGAAATCCATCTTGCCCTACTAGAAGGTTGGAGGGGGCATTGGGGAGGATATAAGAGAGAGAAAATTGGCCAAAGGAGTGTTGAGTAGAATTGCTATTTTGGGGTGGGGGGGGGTAGGGGAAAGATGGGGAGAAAATTTGTAACTCAAAATCTTGTGGAAATGAATGTTGAATACTAAAAATAAACAAATAAAAAGCGAAAAAAATAAAAGTAGATATGCTATTTAAAAACAAAATTACCCAAGAAGATGGTGTTGGAGAATATGATTTGTCTTTTGGGAACTATGGAATGAGATACAGGAATGATGAGACCAAGGATTCAATTCAGTTCAACTGTTCATTTAGTGCCTATTATGGGATATAAAGACAAAAACAAGATATCCCCAATGTCAAGGAGCTGACAGTCTACCAAAGGGATAAAATACATATGAAAATAAATAAATATATGACATGCACAAAAATGAATACAGAGTAATTTTTTAGGGGTGTGTGTGTTGAAATGCTAATTACTAGGGGATCAGGAAAAGTATTATGTAGGAGATGGTACCTGAACTGAGCTTTGAAGGGAACAATGAGTAATCTGTTTATCCCAAGATCATTTATTCAAGGGAATAATGTAAATTCGGTATAGAAAGATAAGTAAGAGCCAGATTTAAAGACCAAACAAAGGAGGTGTATTAGATCATAGGAAGAGGGAACCATTCAAGATTCTTGAGCATGGGTGCAACATGGTCAGACTTCTGTTTTAAGAATGTTAGTCTGGGGGAAGGGGATGAGAGGGGGGATGATGGAAAGGAGGGCAGGCTGGGGGGGAGGGAAATTAGAAGCACACACTTTTGAAAAGGGACAGGATCAAAGTAGAGAATAGAATTAGTGGGGAGTGGGATAGGATGGAGGGAAATATAGTCAGTCTTTTACAATATATCCACTATGGAAATGTTTTGCATATCTACACATGTACAACCTATGATGAATTGCTTATCTTCCCAGTAAGGGTGGGTGAGGAGAAAAGAAGGGAAAGAATCTGGAATTCAAAGTTTTAAAATCAAATGTTTAATTATATATATATATATATATTTTACATGCATTTACAGCTGAGTGATTGGAAAAATTGGTAGATTGATAGAATCTGGGGGGCAATATAATAAGTTCAATTCTGGATATGTTGAATTTTAAATACCTATAGGACATACAAGTGGAGAAGTAATCCTGGACAGAGGTCAAGGGAGAGATTAGAGTTGGTTATCTAAACTCCCATCTTCTGAACCATTTCCTCTTTTTTTTTCCTCTTCAGTTTCTCTCTATGCATAGGCTCCTTTTCTACCTCCTACAAACATGCCCAGACTTCTCCTATCCTTAGCATACCTTCACTTGCCCCTGTCTTATTCTCAAGATGTTTGGACTATTTTACCTGTTTTACCATATTCCCTTCTGTTGCTGATATCTTTTTTGTTTGTTTATTTTACTTTTGCTCAAGATCTTTAAATGAGTTTTATTCCTCCTGGGGTCTTTGGTAATTTCAATTTTTTTTCTTCTTTTGTCCCCCAATATTCTCTGGTTCCCTCACCTTTGATGGTGGTTCCCTTGGGGCTGGGCCTCAAAACCATCTCCATCTCCTTTCTTGTAGGGCAAGGGGCTGGAGGTAGAGTTGAGTTGGTTTTTTTTTTCCTTTTTGGAGGGGGGAAGGCAGGGCAACTGGGGTTAAATGACTTGCCCAAAGTCACACGGTTAGTAAGTGTTAAGTGTCTGAAGCTGGATTTGAACTCAGGTCCTCTTTACTCCGGGTTGGGGCTCTAGTCACTGTGACATCTAGCTGCCCCAAGAGTTGAGTTCGATTGTAAGATTTTGCCTTGGCTTGGGCAGCCTTTTGCTGAATCTTGGTAGTCAGTGGGGGAGGGGGTGATGAGTGATTAAATTAGAGGTGAAGGGTTATCTGCCTTCTCTATTGTTAGTTCATTAAATCATTACCTTGTTAGGGTTCTTATTGTCCTAGACTTTTGAAAATTTTTTTTTTATCATGTGTATAATTCCTGTTTTGGAGAGGTTTGTGAAGTTGTGACAATCAGGGAAATGCCTAGTCCTCTGTCTTGTTGGTCATATGACATGGAATTCCTTAGTCATTGATTCTTACCATGGATCAAAAAGAATTGCCCCTTGCTATAATGGATGTAGTGTTCCCTAGTCCATCAGCCAGGACCTCCCCATCCCTGGAAGCCCTGTGAAGGATACCAAATCTTTGTCCATTACAGGTTTCTGAGGGACTATTCTCATTCTTCTATAGGGGCTAGGTATACTTTGATATCCTCCTTGTTGCCAGAAACTACCAATGCCATCCCTTGGTCCTCTAAGACCTCCCTAAGGAGCTGTACAAGGACCCCTGGTTATTTGTTCTGCTGGGCCAGTACTTTGGGAGTTTAAGTTTGATACTGGAATGAAAGGAGACTTTTAGAGATCTTTCCACAGTTAACAAAAGGAGATTTACTTAGCTTTAGCAGGAGAAAGGTGTTCAATAAGTGTAGACATTGAGAACCTCTTGAGTTGATTCAGCCGAGGGCCTTGTCCCAGTTTCCATCATAATCTACTAATCAAGTTATCCAGGAGCCTTTTGGGAGCACCTTGTGGTGGCTTTGTATTTAGGAGACAAGGAAGTGATAACAACAGCCTGAGTCACTAACACCCTTTAAGGAAAAATTAACCTAACTTGCACAGATAATAGGAGTTAGGATTTTGTGACTACTGTTGTGCCAGAAGCCATGTGGAGGGTCCAGTTAGTCCTCAGGGACTCACTCTGGGCCTGCCTTTGCAAGTGTCCACCTATGAGTCTGCTCACCCCATTACTGAACTGCTGCTGTGGCCATTGGGGTCTGGAGTGATGCCTACGGCTATTGTCACTGGTGTTGGCTGACCCCATTGCCCTCTCTGCCAAGGTCAGTAGTTACCCCCATGCTGACATGCTGGCACTTGATCTTTGTCCCTGGTCAATGCTGTTATCACACCCCCTTATGAAGGGGCACAACAACAGCCACCACTGGGGCTTGATTCTGACTCTATGTTGGGACCAGAGTGTTGCCATGGGCCAGGCCTGTCAATGCTGGGGCCTGACTCTCCCTTACCCCCCCACCCCAGGGGCAGAGTAATGCCATGGGTCTATTGCTGCCACTACCCCCCTGATGGTGTAAAGGAGACACAAAGTAGAGCAAAAATGAAACACAAAAGCCAGACAGTCCTTTCTGCACTGTACAGACAGTTGTCATTTCTCCCAGGGTTGTGGAGGGTGCCTGAGTTTTGCATTAGCCCTCACAGGGAGTTCCAGAAAGAGTCCACAGCTCCGGAGTGAGAGTAGAAATAGGATGTCTCTTGTCACACAGCTAGTTTTGTGTTAAGTGTCTGAGGTCGGATTTGAACTCAGGTCTTCTTGACTCCAGGGCCAGGGCTCTATTCACTGTACCACCTAGCCACCCCTAGGATCTCTTTTAAAAGTGGCTTTCTTTATGTCCCAACCTGCAATGTCTCCAACCCCCTTAATTCTAGTGCCTTCCCTAGGTTAATTATTTCCTATTTACCCTGTATATAACTTGCTTCCTACATATTTGTTTGCATGTTGTCTCCTTGAGGGCAAAGACTGTCAGTCTTTTGCCTCTTTTGTTTCTCCAGTGTTAAACAAACCGCTGGGCACATTGTTGTTGTTTGTCAGTTAGTAGTTTTCAGTTGTGGCTGATTCTTGGTGACCCCATTTGGGGTTTTCCTGTCAGAGATATTGGAGTGGTTTGACATTTCCTTCTCATTTTACAGATGAGAAAACTGAGGCAAATAGGGTGAAGTGACTTGCCCAGGGTCACCTAGCTAGTAAGTGTCCTAGGTCAGATTTGAACATACTAGGCATTTAATAAATGTTTATTGATTGATTGATTGATGGATGTAGTATTCTCTTTCTCAGCAAAGCAGCTGGGTTGCAATTGGCAATTTGTTTATATCCCCAGTTCAATAAAAGTCTATGGGCTCCTGGAGAGAATCAAGCATTGTCCTTTCAAGTACTAGTACCAAGGACTAAAAAATCACAACATAGTCCTGGAGTGAAGTTCCCAAAGGCTCCACAAATATCATATTTAAAAAACCCAACACAATGATGACCCTAAGCATCTTTTAGCCCAGAGGTTAGACAATCCTAAGATTCCAAGGATCTGCTTTGGTTTGCATTCTTTCACTAGGGGGGGGTCTCTCCAAATTGGCGGGAGAAAAGTCATTCAAAACTAAACAATTCCAGGACCTCTTTTATCTCTAGGTAAGAACCGAAAGTGAAGGGGTCCTTTAAGGGGTGGAAACAACTCCTTTTCAACAAAATTTACATTATAAGAAACACTCTTAAAGCTGGAAGAGGTTTTCCCAAAATTTGCCCCAGACAATTACATAAAGATCATTAGCAATATAAAGAAATTAAGTTCCATCCAAACTCTTTCTACAGAGGAGAAAAATCACTTTCAATCCCCTAACTTCAGTTCTTCTAGGCTACTTTGAAAATAAGCATAATTTAAAATGTGACTGGAAGCACCCAGGCCTCCTGGGGCTCTGGGGCTCTGCTTCTGCGGCTCAGTCCCTTCCTATTCCTCCTTTATCGTCCTTAATTGTCAAGCTAGACCATACCAATCTCTCTGTCCAGACCCGCTTCACATTTCCCTAACTGCGTATTAGACATCTCAAATTGGATGTCTTGTGGTCATCTTAAACTCAACATATCCAATACTGAATTCAGTATCCTTTCCCACAAACCATTCCCCCTTCCTAAAGTCCCCAGTACTCAGAGGGTATGACTATCTTCTCAGTCCCCCAGTCTAGGCATCACCCTTAACTCTTTTTACTTCTTGGTTACATCACTCAATCAGTTTTCAAATCCTATAGTGCAAGGGTTGCAATTCCTAATGGTTCTTCAAATTACCTTTGTTTTTCATTTAATTTTATTTTTAGTTTATAACATTCAGTTCCACAAGCTTTTGAATTTTAAGTTTTCTCCCCCTCTCTCCCCTTCCCAAGAGGGTGTGCAATCTGATATAGGCTCTCTATATATTAATCTCAAATTAACTTTGTAAAAAAAAATCCCTAGTATATACCCCCTTCCTCTCTTCTAAAACTGCCACTACCCTGGTGTAGGTCCTCATCCCCTGATACTGCTGAGGTTTAGGGGTGCTGGGACCCCGAAATAGCGACATGTGGGTTTTGCCCAAATGGATTCGACCCAAGCCTTCTTTCAGCCAAAGAAAAAGGAAAATCTGCCACATTGGCCAGACTCTTAAGGAATCTGAGCATTTGTAATCTGAACACTTTCATGGAAACAAGATGGATCTTGTATACAGAAAGACTGTGGGAGGGATCTAGGAGTGGGTGCTGGGGTGACTGGAGGAGGGATATAGGGAGGATCTTGATGGGAATGGCCAGTAGGCTGAGTGACTGTGATGTAAGACAGAAGGGCTGGGAATGTTGGGGGACCTGGACCACGTGGCTAAGGAAGAAGGAGGTCTAGGTGGGCTCAAGAGTGGGAAGTCTAGGGTGCGGCCAGGTGAGATGTCCTAGGTGAATGCCAGATCAAATGGGAAGATTCAAGGAGAGTTCAAGGTGGGGTTTGCCAAGGCTCTTAGACAGATGGGACCCAAATTCTTTTGGGGTAAGGGGCAAAGTTCTCTGCTTGGGCCTAAACCATATCAATACCACTGCAATAGTGGTGGGGGTGGGGGTGGGGTCTCTCTGCCTCCAGTCTCTCTCCATTCCAGTCCACTCTGCCCTCAAACTGATCTTCCTAAGATGGAAGCCTTATCACATTACCCTCTCCACTCTGCCCTTGCTCTACTTTTTTTTTCCCCCTTTTCCCCCCTTCCCCTTTTCCATCAGCTCCTATGGCTATTATCTCCATGATCAAATATAAAATATTCTGTTTGGTTTTTAAGGCCCCTTCCTACTTTTCCTATCTTCTTACACTTTACTACCCCACATATTTGGTGATCTGATGCTGTTTTAGGGGTGCAGGGACCCCAAAATACCGAGCTTCAGGTCAGAGTTGTTTGGAAAGAAATCGAGGACTCAAGAAGTCTTCTAGTCAAGTGGCAAAAAATTTATTGTAATACTGTATACTGGACAGGGCTCTTTTAGAGAACTCCAAACCTAGAGTTATGGTAAAGTCTTCGTAGGAAAGGTACTGAGTGTTGTGCCAAGTGTGCTATTTAGGTGGTAATACAGTTTCTGTACCTTGGTCACAGGAGTCATTCACTACTGGCATGGCTTGGGGGTGTGTATGTCTATGTCATAACAAGATAGCTTGGCAGCTGATGTTCTATAGCTTGACTTCTGGATTGTATATGGTAACTGTGGGAATCATGTGATAGTTCTGCTGGTACAAGTTACTCCTGTTCATACAAGAGAAATTCTATAGAGGTCAGCTTATTCTTGTAACAGGGAGAGATAGTTTGCTTCACTGGGCCCACTCATGAATTATTTATTGCCAGAGATAGGGTCGTTGGACTGGGGAGAGATATGGGGTTCAAGCACAAGCACACCATCAAATCCAATGACTCCTTGCTGTTCCTTCTACAAGACACTCCATCTTCCCCCTCCCAAGTGCCTTTTCAATGACTGTCCCCCATACCTGGGAGGCTCTCCCTTGTTTCAGCCTCTTAGTGTTACTCCTTTTCCCCAAGATTCATTTAAAATCCCACTTTCTATTAAAAAGTTTTTCCTAGGGACGGCTAGGTGGTGCAATGACTGGAGCACCAGCCCTGGAGTCAGGAGGACCTGAGTTCAAATGTGACCTCAGATACTTAACACAAAAACTAGCCATGTGACCTTGGGCAAGCAACTTAACCCCAATTGTCCTACCTTCCCCCCTCCAAAAAGCCAATAAAGAAAAAAGAAAAAAAAGTCCTTTCCAGTTCTCCCTAATCTTAGTCCCTTACCTCTGAGATAGTTTCCAAATTTATCCTGTATATATCTTGTTTGTATGTATTGTTCATTTGTTTCAGTTGTGTCTGATTCTTCCTGACCCTAATTTTTTTGCCATTTGGTTTGCCGTTTTCTTCTCCTGCTCATTTTTATAGATAAGGAAACTAAGGCAAACAGGGTCAAGTGATTTGCCCAGGATCACACAACTAGTATGTGTCTGAGGCTGGCTTTGAACCTCAGGTCTTCTTGGCTCCAGGCCTGATGTTCTCTCTGATGTACCACCTAGCTGCCCTTGGTATATCATTGTTTCCATGTTGTCTCCCCAGATAGACAAGAGAACTGAGATTTTTACCTTTCTTTGTATTTTCAGTGCTTAGCACAGTGACATATAGCAGCAGGTACTTAAAAATGCCCATGCTAAGTCTTAGGGGCTGCTGTTCCTTGTGGCTATTTTTACTTAGGTATCCCAGAAACTATGTCAACCACTTGAGTTTTTAGTGCCCTGCACCAATCAAATATCTGGAATGGTTTCAATATCTCTCTAGCCTAACTTGCTTTGGGAAAGAGTGGGCAAGGTTGGGATTTCTTCTCATCACAGACCTTACAATTCAATGATAAAAAGCTAAGTTCGGGGTAACAATAATAGTCAACATTTATACAGCACTTTTAATTGGTAAAGCACTTCACCTGTTATCTCGATTTAACCTCACAACAATCTTAGTGAAGTAGGTACTCTTATTATCTGAGAAATAATTATCAATAATCAATTATTAATATGGAGGCAGGTAGGAGATCCAGCTTTTCTCCCCAACCCTATTTCCTCCAGGTCAAAACAGCCTATAAAGGACAGGGTTGAAGATGAGATTAGATTAACATTCTCTCAATTTTAGGTGAAGACCTGAACTCAACAGTGAAAACTTAGTTCTGATTAAAGGATAAAGAGAATTTAATCTAGGTAAATTTGGACCTAATGTTCAACTACATAGTGGCTTGGGTGGAGACTTTATCTAGACTACCTGAGGCCATAGAGATGAGTCTCTTTGTCCAAGAGTAATTTATTCAAAATCATGCCCTTTGGCCCCTTATTAGAATATGTCCATCTCTCATTATAATATTCATTCTCTCATTAATTGTTAATCAATCAGAGATGATTTGTGCCTGTTGGGAACCACCTCTTCTTTCAAGGGTATTTAAACTCTCATAGGGCCCCCAAGGTTCCTCTTTGGTTTCTGAGAGAGCCGCTGACCTCATTTTATTAATTATTTGCTAGCCATGATTAGAAAATTACTAGTTGCCTAGAAACTGTCTCTCTGATTTTTCATTCGTTTACATATGCCTGTTTTATAGATGCGAAGGCTAATGGAAACAGAGTGACCTGGTCAGAGTCCCAGGCGGGATTCAAACTTGGGTCTTTCTGACTCCAAGACCCACCCTCTATTCACACTGGCTCCACCTCACTGCCTCTGAGTTTTGACTACCTATGACACTGAGGAGGATCTGGGATATTTTAGGACTGCATATAATCAGTGTTCTCCTGAAGGACTTCACCATCTGTACAGAATCTTTTCCATTTGGCCTCTAAGCAAGATGCTATGATGGTAACTTTTGGTTGGCATATATCTATCCCCTTGTCATATGCTTTGCTCAATGCTAATAATCAGTCATTAGGCAGAATTTTCTGTGGAAGCATCTAACAGGAGCTCTAATATGATCTGAATATAAATGTAGAAGATATCTTGCTGGAGGGGAAGATTTAAGACTTTTGTTTTGCTCAACAGTCAAATGGGTTTTCCATCTCTCCCTTTCAGTATGTTGTGTAAAGAATTTTCTATGAAAGCCTCTTTCCTCCTTCTGTCTTCAATAAGGATGTTCTTAACTTGTGTGTAGATCATTCTCATAAAGATTTTATAGAGGAGGGGCGGCTAGGTGGTGCAGTGAGTAATAACACTGGCCCTGGAGTTGGGAGGACCCGGGATCAATTTCGGCCTCAGATACTTAACATCCATACAAAAAAACTGGCCATGTAACCTTGGGCAAGTTACTTAACCCTAATTGCTTTAAAGAAAAAATAAAAGATTTTATAGAGGAAGAAGTGGGCATGGGACTGGGTAGTTGTTGACATTCTCTAAGATGCCCCCTTTTTGGTGATATTTCTGATTTTTTTCCAGTTGTTTAGCATATTCTCTGAGATATCTTGAAAATCAATCCCTCAATATTTTCAAAGCACAACTGTGTTGCTTTTGCCACCAATTTTTCCTGGGTATATTTGGTCTGTATATGATATAAATTTAATTTAATCATTATTAAAAAACAAAAAAATAGGAAACAGGTAACAGAAATCATATTGACACTGATTATAATAATGTAATTTAAGTTTAACCAACCTAAATTTTTGTAAGAAGAAGATCAAAAGAGCTCAGAAAGATACAAGTAAACATCTGTTATTTGCCAAATAGAGATGGCTGCCAAATGCAAAACTAGGTTAGAATGTAAATTTGTTTGCAAATTCTTCCAAATAAGGATGATGTATCATGAGCAGTATAATCTCATAAAGAGACACAGTACAGGTTAGTTGAAAGAAAGCTTGGTAATATATCCAACAGGCAGGCAGATAAACATTGATTAAGCACTAAATATTTGCCAAGCAATATGCTAAGCTGGGGATACAAATAAAAGCGAAAAGAATGATAGTCCCCATCCTCAAGAATCATACATTCTAATGGAGGAAAAGAGTACATAAGTGGGAGCTAAAAAGTGTGTGTGTGTGTGTGTGTGTGTAGGGGATAGTACAAGGACAGAGGCATGGAGGCAAAGTCTGGCCTGGGTCCATCCCCAAAATGGAGGCCCCAGAGGGTACTCACCAATGGGGAAAAAAGGAGGTGAGGATCTTCCAGGGTGAGGACACAGATGATGAGGGGGAAGTTCCAGCATGAGAAGGCAGCTGAGTCATGTTGATGTAATGAAGTCAGAAGGGCATAAACAGGTGACAAAAGAAGTACTACAAACTGAAGAAAGTTGGAAGAGATCTGCCTAAATCATCTCACCACACTCTTTTGTCTGTCAAGGATAGTGGAACCACCACACTCGGTTTAAATACCTTTAAAGGCCCCAAGGTATTTACAGAGGAGGTAGAAAACTCTCTCACTAAGAGAACAAATCTGGAAAAAGCAGTCAGGATGTATGGAATATATGTAGATGGTAGTAGGTTGGATAATCTTTGGGCAATTGCAAAGCTCTTTTACTGACCTTATTCTTCCCATAAAAAAAAAAAGCCCATCTTTTCAAAAGGGCAGCTAGGTGGCATACTGAAGAGAGTACAAGGCTTGAAGTCAGGAAGACTAATTTTCCTAAGTTCAAATCTGGCCTCAGATATTACTAGCTGTTTGACCCTGGGCAAGTCATTTTACCCTGTCTGTCTCATCCATAAAATGAGCAGGAGGAGGAAATGGCAAATCACTTCAGTATCTTTGCCAAGAAAATCCCAAATGGGGTCAAAAAGAGTCAGACACAACTAAAAAATGACTGAACAATATCTTTTCAAAACGAATTCAATAGTAACAATAACAACAATAACGATAGCTGGTATTTTTATAGAGTTTCCAGCAGCTTTTCCCCAGTACATCCCAGAGAAATCGGTATGGTCGCAGATGAGGGGTGGTAGTGGGGAACAGTTACAACTTGGAGTTTGTATTTCAAAAGATTGACACACTGGAGTTACAGTTAACCTCCTCGTTGGGGGAGAAGAACTCAGTGTGGGTGACTGATCCTACCCTTGAGGCAATCAGTTTGTCCACATGGGGCACACCTCTTAGAATCTGAAGCAAACAACTCATTACAGTTTGTGTAAGCATAGAATTGCACCTCTAACACATTCTAGGTAACCAGGTAAGGCAATAAGTGTTTACTAGGTACTTACTATATTCCAGGCACTCTGATGAGTGCTGGGTGGAGAGAGAGAGATATGGTGTTGAAGCCTGCAAAGCTGGATATAGATACAAGAGAATGATGATTGGTCAGCCTGGGCCCCTCTCCAAAATAGAGGGCTCGGTAGGAATTCACCGATGGGAGAATGGGATGGAAACAGTGATGTTTTCGGGTAAAAAGGATCCCCATGTGGAGGGGCATCATGTTGAAATCCACAAGGTCGGAAGCTGATCTGAGAGGGGAACAGTTCTACTCCAGTGCCTCTGTGTAGTGATTATGATCTACAGGCACTGGAGGGTTATGCTGGTGAGACCCAACCAATAGCAGATCCATTCAAGCTGGAAAGGTTTAAAATATTACCTCTGTCATGAGCCTGTATCTCTTCTCTGAGGGCCAGATTAGCAAAGATCAGAGAGGTTTATCACCATGTTGGCTGCTGGGTAATTAATTTTTCAGCCATGGCTACTGATAGAAACCATCTACTTGCTTAGAAAGATATTAAGGCGTTGACTTAACAAAGGGATTATCCAGATATGAAATTACAGCTCCCTGAAATATTAAGGGTATTCTCATTCCTAAAGCTCTTGAAAGTTTGCAAAGAATTTTCTTCATAATAGGCCTGTAATTTAAGCAGTAGTACTTCCATTTTAGAGCTGAAGAAAACAATGTAGAGATTTTGAGTGATCTGTCCAATTTAGAAGACTGATCTGTCCTTATTCAGAAGAATTTGCAAACAAATTTACATTCTAACCTAGTTTTGCATTTGGCAGTCATCTCTATTTGGCAAATAACAGATGTTTACTTGTATCTTTCTGGGCTCTTTTGATCTTCTTACAAAAATTTAGGTTGGTTAAACTTAAATTACATTATTATAATCAGTGTCAATATGATTTCTGGTATCTGTTTCCTATTTTTTGTTTTTTAGTAATGATTAAATTAAATTTATATCATATACAGACCAAATATACCCAGGAAAAATTGGTGGCAAAAGCAACACAGTTTTGCTTTGAAAATACTGAGGGACTGATTTTCAAGATATCTCAGAGAATATGCTAAACTGGAAAAAAAAAATCAGAAAAATCACCACAAAGGGAGGCATCTCAGAGATGTTAAGAGTTAGGGCTTAAACTCAGGTTTCCTAACAAGTCCTATAGTCTGCTAGTTTTGTATTAAGTGTCTGAGGCAGGATTTGAACTCAGGTTCAAGACTCCAGGGCCAGTGCTCTATTCCACCACCTAGCCGCCCGCATTTTGCAGGAGAAGGGGTAAAGAGTGGCTATTTATCAAATTAGTGACTATCAAGAATCTGATTTCAAAGACATGTTCTTTCTTTTTTTTTTTTTTTTAAAGCAATTGGGGTTAAGTAACTTGCCCAAGGTTACAGGGCCAGTTATTTTTTGTGGGTGTTAAGTATCTGAGGCCAAAATCGATCCCAGGTCCTCCCGACTCCGGGGCCGGTGCTCTTACTCACTGTGCCATCTAGCTGCCCCAATCCTATTAGATTTTTAAAATTTGAATTTTATTAGTTTTGTCTTCATATCATTTCTGTGAGAATAAATTTGATACTCCTGCTCATTTTGATAAGGATCTACTCAGTTGATTATTATTTAAATGGGTATCAGTGATTGCATTAGTGAATTAAGCAGAAAAGGATTAAGTTTGAGAAAGTTTTGATAGTTAATGTTATTAGGATAAGAGTTATGATTAACTGATTGTGCATTGATATTATTCATGTATTGATGATTATAACTAATAGATTTATACTGTGTATATAGATTTTGTGCACTTCCTCCTTCCCCCACAACACATACATACACACAGATCTTGCCCCCATCCACCTCCCTTTGTACTCTGGAAACTTCTGTGTAACAGAAAACCCCATCTTCCCTATCCTTTTGCATCTGATGGTTATAACAAACAATTGGAAAATCCCAGAATCCTATTGCCTAGTCACTGACATGATCGACTGACATGTGGAAAGCTTGATGACTAAACTTTGGTGACTGATGGACATATCCCTTGACCAAATGGGAGTCCTTTCCTTTACCTAAACATGGAGTTCCACTTCTTCCCCTTGACAAATTGTGTGGATTTCCCCCTTCTAACTGTATTGAGGTACATCTATTTTTGGCATCCCCTCAATTGTTATAAAAAAGCCCAGGTCCTAGGTAAAGGGTTTCCATGACTGCAGAGGTGAGATTTGGACCCATTCAATTTCTAAGGGACCACTGGTTTCCCAAATAAATGGAAAATGCTTGGAGTGCTTCAGTGTTCTTTTGTTGTATACTCAGTTGGAGTTTTGGGGCTGTATTTCTGAATATATCAATCAATAAACATTTATTAAGCACCTAATATTCCCCTTCTTGTCTATTAGTAAACCATATTTTGTAACAAAAAATAGAGGAAAAAAATAGTTCAGCAAAATCAATGCACCAGCCCTGGCAATAAATGCAATATTCCAAACCTACAGTCCTCAATCTCTGCAATTAAGAGAATAAGGTACAATTTCTTAATGCTTTTTTGAGGTCCAACCTTGGAAACAGCTTCTTTAAGAAGAGAATTTTATGGTGCATCTAGGTGGTGCAATGAATAGAGCACTGGCCCTGGAGTCAGGAGAACAAGAGTTCAAATCCAGCCTCAGACACTTAACACTTACTAGCGGTGTGATCTTGGGCAAGTCACTTAACTTCAATTGCCCTGCCTTCCCCCTCCAAAAAAAAAAAAGACAAATAGAATTTTATCTTCTTAAATCTATTAGGGAACTTTGAGGCCATATAACCCTTACCCAAGTGTGATTACATGCTACAAAACAATCTATTACATTTCTGGACCATTTTGTGAGGTTGTGTGATGGATTCACTGTCACTGATGGTGAACAATTTTCTTACAAATATCTTCACATCTTTTCCATTTGTCTGTTGCTTTTCTTGTAGTTTCATACTTAAATGCCTTTGGAATGGTTTTGCCCCTTTAGGTCTCTCACCAGACTACCAGCAAACCAGCTTTTCCTAAACTCCCTCTCATTCTTCCCTTCCCCAAACTAACAATATTAAAGAAAGCCTCACAACACATATATATTTCTGCAAAACAATTTCCCACAATGACCATGCCCCAAAATGCCTATCTAATTTTATATTTTAATTTTATCACCTCTTTGGCAACAGGTGGATGCTGTGATTATCTTCATTTTTCCAAACTTGGTCTATTATTCAGCTAATTGGAGTCGTAAAGTCTTCCAGTTTTTTGTTTTTGTCATATAAATTGTTCTCCTAGTTCTGTTTAACTATGTAATCAGATTCCATAAGTATCTTATGGTGTGATAATATTCCTTTATATATATGAACATACCATAATTTGTTTAGCCATTTTTTTGGGAGATAGGACTCTCTTAATTTCTACTTTTTAAAAAGAGCTGTGATATTTTTATGCATATGGGTCCATTTCCTCTTTATTTGAGCTCTATAGGTGATAGAGGGGGAAGAAACTAACTAGCTCTATTAGGTTTAGTAGTATTATAGTTGGGTCAAAGGGTAGGCACGGTCTAGTAACTTTTGAGGCACAGTTCCAAATTGCTTTCCAGAATTCCAATCCACAGCTCAATCGATAATGAATGTGTCATTTCCCAGGCTCTCCAACAAATCATTTTTCTCTTTTGTCATCTTTGTCAATCTAATGATGATACAGAATCTCAAAATTGCTTTGATGTGAATTTCTCTAATTATTGATATGGAGTATTTTTTCTCATGGTTATTGACAATTTAAAGATTTTTTCCTCTACAAAGTACCTGTCCTTCAACCAATCTTTTCATGACATGAAGCAGGTAGGTGGTTTAGTGGACTAATGTCCGATTTGGGAATCCCTAAGACTAGAGTTTCCATCTGGGTGGCTTAGGTTAATTCTTAGCTTTGTGACCCTGGACAAATTACTCAACCCCCATGCCTCAGTTTCCTCAGTTGTAAAAATAATGGGATTACTTGATGGCCTCTAATATTCCTTCTAGTTTTAAATCTAGGATCTTGTGGTTTTGAGTCCAATCTTTTCTAGTCACTGATTCTATGAATGCTTGTCAATATTTTTTCTTACATGTGGCGCCTAGAAATATATCAAATATTTCAGATGTGGTCTGACCAGGGCAAATAATTTGCATACAAGTGCATTAAATTCAAGTGTTTTAACTGTGTCATTAATAGTCTCAATGAAGAGGGAACCAGTGAACCAAGCAGGCAGGAGGCCTGTGGTCAAAGTCTGTGATGACACCTTCCTATTCTCGAATAATTGGCCCCAGCACTACCGGCGCCCCCTAGTGATAAGCTACTGAAAGCAGTGTTCCATTAATAAAATTAGATGCTAGGCTGTTTTCATTTCTTCACCACCCATTTAACACTGGGCATTCTGCAGCTGCAAGTCACCTCTTCCTCATATGTTCTCAATGTGCCTCCTATTCCACACAGGCTTCCCATGTGGGCTGTACTTACACTTAGACACCCTTGCCTTCTCCATGAACCACTCTGGCTAACTGTGTGGTAATGAGGTTTTGTGCAGCTAGGATGGTCTTCAGTTAAAATTTACCAGATCCACACTCACATCTTCCCATTTTAACGCCTTTTCAAGGGACTGCAATCTGCTGCCCCATGCCTCCAGTATCTAGTGTTTCCTCTACTTCTTGGGGAGGAATAAGACTTGAGTCTTTATTCCTAAATAGTATTTATACTATTTAGAGTTAATGGTGTCAGGTCCCCTATTATGCTGTAAACTCAAGCAGAGGGACAGGACCTTGCTTGATAAATGTCCCTAGACATGACTCCAGAGGACTGATGATGAAGAATAACACCTATCCCTTGACAGAGATGGCCTCACAACGGACCTCACCTGTTCATGTCTCTCCCCATTCACACCTATGCTCTACTCTAAAGCACATGTCTGACTCTATCCCTCCAGGGGCTCCCTAACCCTTCTAGTATCAAACATAAGCCCCTATTTGGAATTTTAATCTCTTTGCAGCCTGGATTCTTTTGACCTCTACCTTCATTGTTCCTCTCCACACTTTGGCTACATAGACAAGGTGCTATACCTCACACATAATATTCCATCTCCCATACCTGGAAGATACATTGACTTCAGCCCTTTGGGACTCAGCTGAAGTACCACTGGCTCCTTGTGAATTCTCTGAGGCTGCTTTGAATATATCTACATACATGTGCATTGGCTGCAGCTAGTACTATGTTCCTCAAAACAAGAATGTTTTGCCTTTGTCTCCCCAGTTATTAGTAGAATACCCAGTCCATAAGAAGCTCCTAACAAATGCTTGACTGACTCAATGTAGCTAATGTGAAATATACTGTGGTATACTAAATGACATGAAGCAGGTAGGTGGTTTAGTGGACTCATGTCCAATTTGGGAATCCCTAAGACTAGAGTTTCCATGTGTATGTAAAATTGACATTTCAAAAACAATTCTTACTTTTATGTTGCTGAAAATACCAGATTAAGAATCTTTACAATCCCTCTCTGTTCTGAAAGTTTAAGAATACTATAATCTAGTGGGGGGAGGGCGAGAAGTCACTTACACAAAAGGGGATGTTGGAGTGTGTGTCAATAGGGGTAAGTTATTGGCCTTGAACAAAAATGGGCTAGGAAACACATGCTGATCATGCCTGATTAGCATCTTCACACTCTGCCCCTTCTTGCTCTCTCTGTTCTAGTGTCATTACATTCTCTGCTTGTATCCCCAATGGCAGGAAGGTTTTAGAAATAGGCAATAATTCTGGAATAATGAGCACTGGCCCACTCCCTACATCCAGAAGAACCTGGGGATTACCTTACGGGCAGGGTCTGTTTTTCATTTTTTCTTTGTATAAATGTCAAATGTAGCAGAAACTAACTTACACAAAGTCTGAGAACAAAGAGGAACCTCAGTCAGCTTAACAGTGTCATGAAGGCAATTCTGGGTTGAAGAAAGTGTTTTGGATCATTTGATGTTCTTGTGCCTGGTAATCAACAAAGGATCCTACTGTCTGTCAATGTAACTGCCTTGTTCAAAATGGGTACCTAGCCTCTGCTGGTGGGTGCCAATGGTCATATTCCAAAGGACTACAACTGGCCTTGCTGACAGTGAAATTCAGGGATACGATATGTTGAGACATATGTGCTTCAGAGAAAACTGCAATCCCATACCGGTCAAAGAATGACTGCCCATTAGGAGTTCTGATGACCCTTCCAAATTCTCCTCTTTAAATATTAAATACAGTTTTCACTTCTGCCCTGAGTATGACCCTACAATGTGACATATGCTTCAAATTCAAAGTCTTGAGCAACCCAACCCACTGCACAACCAGATATAAACAACCAGACATAATAAAAAACACAGAATGTGTCAGTTAAACAGTATGTATAAAACGGGTTTACTTTTTTGTATAATTTTTAATACAAGACAGCTAAGTCTTAGATAAACAGTGAGTTGATCCTATTAGGAACAAAATATGGCACAGATTCCAGATACAATATCATATCTAACTTTTTTTTTGCATTCACACGCTTTCCACTCTATGCAATGATTATCGATTCGCCAAAAATAGTTTAACAGTCAGGTAGAGACTGGAGAAAAACAGACTAGAGAAATACTTTTTATTTCTCTTAAAAGAGGTGAAAATAAGTGAATGATTCTTATAAGTTCTCTTCACCTGTAAGATCTTTAAACTCTTAAAAAAGCAGTTTCCTTTCAAAGCACATGCCATCTTAAAAAAATCTTAGCAGTGCACATGTGCACTCAAACAAAAACATGCAGCTCCATTGTCTCTTGAAAAAATTTTGCATAAAAAATTCAAGACTTTCTGCAAAACTGTTCCCCTTGTGTCATTCCAGGACCCCAAACCACAAATAAGCGCTCAGTGCAATTCTATTGCTTTTCATTTCCGTAGGAAACACAGAGCAGAAGATGCCTCTGACCACAACTGTCTTCTGATGGTTAGAGCGACAGCTTCTCTCTGCTTTATTTAAAATACTCCTTTTTCAACCTGTTTCAGTAAAGTACAAACAGAATCCAGTAAAATGTGAGGATCCAGTGGAGGAAAAAAAAACATTTAATTTCTACCCTGTGCCATATACTTAAAAAAAAAGGTTAGACAAAAAAAAATTTCAGATTTTATCAATTCACCCTTTTTAAAGTTACTTTTTATTTCTGAAAGCAGCTCTTAATGCAAATCAAAAGCAGTTCCTGAGTAACTGCAGTAAACAGTGTCTTTTTAAAATATATATTTTTTGCAATTCAGCTTGTTTTGGTTCTGCCTTAATTTACCTCCCAGTTTTCAAGTTTAACCACAGCTCCTTTCACTCCAGAATGTGCAAGTTCAATAGCGTCAGCTCCCAAGTCCAGTGGCTGCAGACGTCCCTGCAGCATCCTTTGGAGGATGCGAGAGCTGCTCAGGGTGTGTTCCCACAACTGCTGCAGAGAGCATTCCAGGGACCAAAGCCTCCAACGCCCAGGACTCCTTCACGTCTTCTTCAGCAGGCGCCGGGACTGCCATGTGTGAAGTTTATTGTAGGCCGTCTGCAGCATCTCTTCTATGTGACTTACCAACTGAAAAACAGTCAAAGACTTTGACAACAGCAGAGAAGGCTGCAATGTTTCTGCTGACAAACGATGACTCAGACTCATCATTACCCTTTGCCTGTGGATGGTACAATGCACAGCAAGAATAAAGCCCCATATGAGCACAAGGGGTCACTGTACATTAGGATCAGCAAAGCCAAGGAAGATGATGAGCTTGAGGCAGCAGGGTGGGTGCCCTAGTGCCGAGATGGGGGTGGTTCTGGAATTACAGAAGAGAACTGTGGGTCAGGACCTTGGAGCTCACAGCTACTTTCACAGGAGGGCTGCTACGGCTGATCCCTCATGGGTCTATCTCTGAATTACTTGACCTGAGCCTATTGGACTCTTTGAAAATGAATATCTTTAGAAACTCACTGATGTTGAGGGGCTCCTCAAGGCCTGGTTTAGTTATGTTGGGGAGGTGATAGGGCACTACAATCCTGAGAGTTAGGCACAAATTCTGCGTGCGTGTGTGTGTGTGTGTGTGTGTGTGTGTGTGGTATTTGTGGGGAAGAGGTGATTTCCATTATGTTGGTGACTGGCTCCACACCAAACGCTTTCCACTCTATGCACTTAGATGTTTGGCTTGTGATGCCTACCATTCAGTGACTTGATTTATTTCAGTCAAATATGGAAGTCACTGCTTTTCCACTTTTAAAACTTAAGAGGTAGCTCTCCTACATCATATACATTTAAAGGATCAGAAAACTTTTCTGATTGAGAAGCAGTATATTTATGGAGGTTGGAAGTGATATAAGATAACACTTATCAGATTAAAATAAATGAAAACAATTTCTTTTTTGAATAAAAAATTTTTCTATTTGCTGTTAGCATAAGAAATCATCTGTCTGTAGAGAAATGTGTTATCTTCTGAAGTCTCAACTTGCAAGGAACTATTCACACAGTCTTACTTTGCTCCATGTGTTACATCATTTGTTTGTCTACTGGGGCAACACTTTAAAGAAAACTTTACCACCTGCACTTCTTAACCTGTTATGTTTACATGTGGAATGGTAAGTGATCTTGGCTAATTGAAAAAGAAACCAGAATGTCTACTCATTAATATAAAATCAAATATAATCTAAGTATTTTACTGCATATAGAAAATGATGCTAAAATCAGTTGTTTTCTTACATTTGTGCTTAAATACTGTCTCCGAATTTTTTCTTGGAATGGGCAGAGCTTAGTAGCTTGGAATCGTTCCAAATTACTCTTCATCCTCACTACCTGTAAAATATGAATAAATACACAATGAGAGGTGGTGCTTTAATAAGGAAACACCTGGTTCAAGCCTTACCTCAGACACACACTAGCTATGTGACTATAACAACATGCTCCTTCCTAAAACTGAAATGACTCTCTATTGACTTTGTCTATTTTGCCTTTATATGTACATGCTGTTTCCCTAATAGGATGTAACCTCCTTGCAGGCAAGGATTGCTTCCTTTCTGACTTGTTTTCCCACCAAAATGTCTGGCACAGAGTAGGTACCTAATGGTAAAATGCTCATTGAATAAACGAAGAACTTTGTTTAAGCAAAAAATGTAACTCATATAAATAATATGATAACTGACTGGCCATGGGCAAAAGATTTGGCTTTTCAGTACCCCAGATACTCTCTAAGTACGTGCTACAGATGATGCAGTTTCCATATTGGGAATTTTTTATGCTGACAAAATGCCTGGGTCAGAACTATTCCCTAACCAAAACAAAAAACCCAAACCCCAACCAAAACAAAAAACCCAAACCACTACAAAATATCCTACAGTTTAGTCATGAGCTGAATTTTCTTTAATTGAAGCCTTCTCCAATCTCCAAAACGGTAATGATTCCCCCAACCCAGGGTCTCAAGAAGTATTATTATTAATAATAGCTAACTTTCATATAGCATGCTCACTTTGTTCAAGACACTGTGCTGAATACTTTAAACTCACTATCTCATTTAATCCTCAAAATAATCCTGGGAGGTAGGTGCTGTTCTTATCCTTATTTTACAGATAAGGAAACAAACACAGGTCAAGGGACTTGTCTAAGGTAACAAAGCTAGTAAGTGAGGCTAGATTTGAACTCGGGTTTTTCCTGACTCCAGGTCCACATTCTGTCTATTGTGCTACCTATATTATAGTACTATTTGGACCCTGTCTAATGCACTTTTGATGTACTATTAAATATTAGGATTTTTTTGGTTGTGTCAGAATCTATGTTGAAAGGGACATTAGATGCTATCTTGTTCATTTTACATCTGAAACAGAATTTTATCTATGACACTTGTAATAAATGGTCATTCAATTTTTGCTCAAAAAACCGTTTTCTTTAGCCAGTGAGTCCCTAATTCCTGCATTTTTGTGCCTGTTCCCAAGCACCATCTTCTTTAATCTGCTATTCGTTTTCCTGCTCTGCCTGTGGCTGAGCCCTCCTGGGGGACTTCACTGTCAGCTCTGGAACTCCTGCCCTAGTCCTGTGCTATTCAGATCATTTATACTATGGCCCACTCTGCATCACCACATCTAACCCTAACAGGGTCTTCAGTTTCTTGAAGGACTCCACAGATCCCAACAATACGCTCTCCGGGTTCCTTCTGACGTAACTGCAAGGGTTCCCAGGACTAGACAACAGCTGCCTGGCTTGACAAGTCTAAAGAGACTTTCAGGGGCAGCTTCCACACAAGGCTCTAAGAAAGCTACCAATTCCTCCAAAAGAGACTCCCTATTGCTAAGTGTTTTGAACCTTTCCCCTTTCTTTTCTATCACATTTTCCCTTCTTCCAATCTCCTAACACAGATTACGCCTCTTAGATTCCTCCTTGAAATACTTTCCCCCTTTTTTTCAAGGAACAATTTCATTTTCCTGCTGAGTTGAATTCCTCTAGTCCTTCCACCATTCTATCTAGGAAGGATGCCAGCCTCCATTTTGTGCAAACCTTTGTTACTCATTAGCGACACAAACAGACCCAGAGTGCATTCTGTGCTGGTCATCTGAAAATTCTTGTTGTTCTTCATAAACCCCAGTAGTGAGATCCCCAGTCTTTTCTTTCCCATTTGGTACCTCCTGGCTAACTGCTGGTAAATCATGTATCCCACTCAGTTCAGCTGTTTTTGGATAATTGATTTTCCTGTCTCCAATCCCCTGTGCACACAGCTGCCAAGAGCTAATTGATACTCCTAAAGTACAGTGCTGGGGGAGCTCTTCCACTTAGGGAGGTACCATTGGTTCCTTTTGCCCTTAGGTCACAACAAACCCATTTCGCATTAAAGCCCTTCATAATCTGGTTCTAGGTTATGACTTTTCCAGGTTTTACTGCACATTATGCTCCTTTGAACACGAAGCTACAAACCCAACTCACTGGCTGAAGTATCTGACATTCTACCTGCCAATGTCTGGAGCAGGGCCCCTCCACTCCCACCTTGTAGAATTACTAGCTTTGTCCAAGGCTGTTTAGATGGTGTCTCTTTCCTCCAAGAGGTCTCCTAACCGCCCCTCCAGGCACTAATGCCTTACCATTTCTTTCACATTAACTTTTGGAATATGACATCCATTTTGTCTCTGTATCCCCAGTGCCTATCAATCACAATGCCTTCTCCTAGTAGGCACTGAATAGATGCTCAGAGAATGAAGGAATAATGCCCTTTAAGGGCCTGCCTCGTCCTCTGACTAGCAATGAGAAGATTCCTGCCTAGTTTGAATGCCAATAGAAGCTGAGAGCACCTGTCTTTTGAGCAAAGACACTACTAGTTTCACAAAGGAACTACAATGACCTGCAAGGCTTTACCCAACTAATGCTCTCTTCCTAACTGCTGGATCCTCTTGTTGAAACCTCAGGCTTTCTCTTCCCTTCTACTACTCTAAGTAAGTTCCATAAGAGAGGTCTTTGTACCCACTAACAGATGTTTAACAAATGTTTCTTAAACTGAACCGAAGCAACTGACCTTTAGGGGGAACTGCTTCCCAGTGCTTCTCTGCCTCTGCAGATTCGTTTTCTCTTCCCCAAAGAAGACTGAAGGTAACATTTGGTGAACTGAGTCACTGTGTTTTTAATACCAAGTTACCTATTGTTCTAATTGACTAATGTTTGTAGTTACCGGTATCCCTCAGGATTTAAATAATTGCACTGATGGGATTTTGGGTCCTTGATCAACACACCGTAACATAGAAAAGGGGCTCACAAGCAGCAAATTTGAGTTAAAGTAAAAGTTCTAATTCATTCTATTAAGAATCTATTTCTGAATCATCACTTCCTGAGCCATGCTGTTAAAGGTGACTAGAATTCCTCTGCCCTTACCTTTTCTTCTAGGAATGGTGTGTTAACTGGAAAACAGGACCAGAAATGCCTTAGCAGCTCGCCCACAGCCACATACAAGTGTTTGAGTTCTGACTGAATGTCATTTGGCACCATCTCTGCATGAAAAAGGAAAGGCCTTTTGAAATCAAGTCTATTCATATATAGAATCCACAATACTGACCACTTTGTACTCTAATACAGTGTGGAATCATTCCCCTGAGAACTTAATAGATCTTCAGAGCTTAACATCCTTTGGGATACCAGATGGTGATTTTGTATATTTACTTATAAATAAGTATAATAAATAAGTGATAAGTGTAAGATTTCATGTTAACTTATTTCCTTTCATCTTAATTAACTAGTATTAATTAAATTAAATAAATTATTAACTAGTAAAAAATGACTCCCAATTGGGCCAGGTTAAGAAAAAAAAATCAATGTTACTAGTTACAACATTATGAAAGTTTATGAATACAAAGCTTGCATACGAATGAATAAAGCCTTATTAGCTTTTATAAAGTACACGTTCCCCCCCGCCCACTCTTTTCACCCAAGGGATGCCAGGTGAACCTGTGACACACATACGGTTTATGGCTTGCTGTGGTCCTCCCTGCATAAGTGCTCCCCCAGGGGATAGGGCTGTGATGGTACTACTTGCAGCACCACTTGAAAGAACCTAGAGAACAAGAAACAAAACTTCTCCTTCAGAATTTTTAGTTACTCCAGATTTAATAAAATGTAAAAACGAAAGTAAGAAGTTTCAACTCAGAAGAACAGGCATAAGCAGCCAAGATTTACTCATCCAAATCAAGACTCAATAGGAGTTTCACATCCTACTATTTCAAAGAGGCACCATGTTTCTCTTCCCACTGTTCCAAAAAGAGACCTACAAGAACACTGCTGTTTAAGCGGGGCCTTTCTTATGGATTAAGTGAAATGATTTTGCCCCATGACTTCACACACTGCTTTTGGTAAAGTAGAATGAGCAACGGTGAGTGAAAGAAGCCAGGCTAGCAAATAGGCTGCAATAATCTGTTCCGCTCATGGCAGCTAAAAAGGGTAACCGATTCAATAGAAACTCAGTCATTTAATTAAAATGTCAAAGCATGGCAAATGAAGACAACTAGTTAAAAGAGAAATCTTGAAAATATATTCTCTACTGTGTCAGTATCTATATTTAGAGCGTAACTACTTCTCTGGGAAACTTCCAGTCTAATTTTTCCACTAAGATCATATGTATATATGTATGTATGTAACATGAGTAGCCACAATACTGCTTCTTTCTTCACTTAATATCTATTGTCAACCAATTTCCGCATCTGTTAAAAATCAGAAATCACTGTTTTAAGCTCCTTCAAAATATATCCCAAGATGGATGGTTTTGTAAGTTAAGATAGGAAAAAAAAAAAATATAAAGTTACCACCTGAAGATATTTACCTGAGTTAGTTTGGGTGTATACGTTTCCATCTCTTGTTTAATACTCTGAAAAGAATTGATAATATCCTGACTTGTTGCATATTGGAGGAACTGAATTGGAGTTGGGCCATGATAATACCTGAAGATGAAGATGGAGGAAAAAGTTATTGAATTTGAAATGCTTTGCCTTTCAGCCACCTCAGAAGTCACCATATGGTTTTCCTGATGTTACAGAAATGAGGCATTTCAGTAAAATTATTCCATTCTCCACAGTATATTCAAGAAGGCAACAAATTTATGGATAACTTAGTCACTGAACCTTCAGATCACAAGATATATATTGCGGCTCCTGAACTGTAATAATTTTATTCAGTTAAGAGGTGAAATCTTGCAAGGGAATCTTTGCTAAAAACAGATACTCCATTTGAATAACAGTAACTGGACAAAGTATGGAAGCTATTCCAGAAAGAATTCAAGGTAGAATCACTCCACATATAACTGTTTTATATAACAGTCACACTTGAAAATAAACTTACCTATCTGACTTCTTTAGGCTTAGTGCAATTGTTTTTATGCTATTATTTTTCCCCAAGTCTTCATATTCAATGGATTCCTGTAACTTCACCTGGAATTATTTATAAACATATGAGATTATTTGCTAATAGATAGATAAGTAAATAAGAGAAACCAAGTCTCATACAATCTTTCTCTATATTTATCTTTAAATATACTTAATAAAAAGCACCTCCTGAAGTATTAAGATTCATGATACTACATGCTATAGCATTAAATATACTTCAGAAGACTTAAATGAGAGGTATTTTTGAAAGAATTTTTCCCTGTTTATTTATCACCTTCCTCTCCTACTCAAGAAACAGTACCACAATGACTCACTAACATTTCTAGGACCCCATTTGACTCCCCCCAAAAGGGGTACTAATGAAGTATTATCTACCTGCAGACCCCACTAGTTTGCCTAAATTCATTTCTGTCTGGGTACTGTGAAAAAAAGTTATAATTCTACCTATAGTTACTGAAGCTCAAGGATGCTTCTTAGCCAGTCCTTGTTTTTTGTCTTTATGTTTCCTTCAGGACCTGTGATCCTGTACAGAGGATAATCCTCATTGGTTTTTAATTTCTTCTTCAATAAACTGTGGTTGTGGGACTAGTCCCTTTTAGCTTCAAATTCTATGAGTATCAAGGACAGAGGGAAGAGTGTACTGAATAAAAGTAAAGGAAGACTGAATCTGCTACCAGGTAACAGTGTTATCCCTTACCCTTTTGACTGGTGGCTGAAAGAAGTCTGAATCCCGAGAGTTCCCATCTGTGCTGCTGTTTTCAATGTTGTGATCATTTTGTGCTTCACTTAAAGGGGGAAAAAAGATATTTTTTAAAAAACACACAGGGCGAAAAAAAACCATGGACATAGCACTTTAAGATTCCAACTGCTACTCTTCTGTAAACATTAAAACTTAACTGTTTCCTGAGACCCGCTGCCAGGACCATAGCACTATGATGGTTAAATCTCTTGATGATCGCGGCATTGCTATTTTCCTTTATGGATTTTGAAGAGTTGGAAGTAGATGGCACAGGGGAAACCCCATAGCCCTGTAAAGAACAATATGAAGTTATAATATAAAATAGGATTTTCCTCCAAACTCCCAAATTAGGCTCCTTCTGATTAACTACCGTAGCTAATCTTTGGGAGAATATACACTCACTTGAAAGAACATTGTTGAATAATTGACCCTTAACCTTTCCCCTCCCATTACTAAATTCTTAGGTATAAAATGGTTCAGCATATTACCTATGAAAATTTGGACTTAAGGAATGGAATAAAAGACATTAAATAAATTAAATAGTAGGGCTGGAAAAAGAGGTAGGCCGGAAACAGGAAGAGTGAGGGATAAGAGACCAAGTGCTATACTGCTACCCATGAAATATTTAACCCAAAAACAGAAACACTGCCTGCCCCCCCACCCCCACCCCAAACAAAGACCTACAGGAAAGGCCCAAATTTTTTGAGGATCAGGGTCCCTTTTAATGTTTGAAAATTTATAGATTACCTTTCCTCCAATGATAATAGCTGTATTATTAGTTTGCATTAATTGAAAAGATTACTGAATACTGACTAATGCCTAATGACAAAGCTGTTAATTCAGTAGAGAAGTAATGTGGTTTAATGGAGAAAAAGCTGGCCAAGGAGTCAGAAAAACCTGGATTCATTCATACAAAGTGACCCCAGACAAGTCACCATCTCTGAGTGGCCCAGGTCATTCTCCAGGATTAAGAGTGGAAGAGCAGCAACACATGGATTCTTTAATTTCTTTAAATAATTTCTCTAAATTAATGGAATCAAAGGTCTGGTCCCTCTTACTGCCCTTAGAAGAGAAATCAGTAGTTATGCTTCTACATATATATGAAAAAGAATAACAGACAGATGTCTGTTTGAAGCAATGAATTCCAACCTCAGACCTGTTATTCCCACTATGGGACTCACATATACCTTATAATAACTTTCCAGGCCTCTAGGAAAATCTGGACTCTGTCCCACCCCAATCAAGTCAGAACTATTGCTTTAGTGCTAAGTGAATGTTCTAAGGACTTAAAGAAAAAAATTGATAAGAATCACACTGAAAAGAATCTGAGTTACTGTGATCTGTAGCAAGAGGTCAACTTGTTCTCACATTACCACAGATCCACTTAGGTATTAAAACATTGAAGTAGTGATGTATGTAGTGCATATTTTAAATATTAAATTGTGATAGAATTCCTATTTTAAAGTTAGGCTCTAACAGAAATCTAAATTAAATTTCACTGTTAGAAAAACAGACATTTTTCCAATTTATTTTTACCCCTTAAGAATAATGCCAAATCTAAGTTGTAACATTGGACATTAGATATTAGGTAAAAAAAATTCTCCACATATACCATCACATCAGAGTTCATATACTCTGCCTAGTTTCATGCCACAAGTAGTAAAACTAAGCACAAGTGTATAGAGATTTGCTTTATGTCAACTGTTTCTATTGTAAGAACTGCAGAATTAGTTTAGAGGGATGACCTAAATGTACCATAGAACACCATTTTACACTTTCCAGGAAATAACGAGTTTCAAATTATAAGAGCAAACTGATGAAAATTAATTAGGACACTGCTGATCGTACTTCACAAAACCCATAACAAAGTATACAACAAGAGGGTCACTATAGGCAGTTCTCATTACAGGTAACTCTTCTGAAATAAGACTCATCTACTCTCATGACTTCTTATAGTTGTAAGAAGATGTAAGTTATAAATAGAAGATGGCTTCTATTTGTCATCTGGGGACTAGTCTTGAGTACCTCTGGAGGGGCCCACCACCAAAAAGTTGGTCACCAGATCAGAAATTTTATTTGATCTTTTTAGCCACAGCAATTCCTATAGACTGCCTGCTGAGTGATGGGAGGGAATATTCCCACATTGATGAAATTATATATTTGAATTAAAGCTATTTCTAAATGTGTATTTGTTTTATGTTCTTCTTCAATTCTATCCCTCTTCCCCCACAAGCCAGAACTGATCCTTCCCTTTCCATGTACTACTATGGCACTCTATACCATTCATGTACTTGTACACTCAATATTTATTTCTGAACACGTCATATGACTAGTAGAAACAATGCCATTTATCATTGTCTTCTTTAGAATGAAACACTCACTGTATGAAATACTCACTGTAAAACAGGGCATTCAGGAAATATTTGTTAAACTGAATTGGGAATTATGCAGTAGAAAGCACATACCATTTTGTCACTGGATTTGGTAATACCAAAGATTATGGTTTCTTAATTTTTTTGTTTAGTTATGTTGAAAATACAAAAACAAAAAAGTGAAAAAAATTATACTTCAGTTTGCACTCAGAGTTCATCAATTCTCTCTCTGGAAGTGGATAGTATTTTTTATCATGAGTCCTTTGGACCTGTCTTGGCTCCCTGTATTGATCAGAACTGCCAAGTCTTTTGCAGCTGGTAACTGTTACAGTATTGCTGTTATTGTGTACAATGTCCTAGTTCTGCTCACTTCATTTTGCATCAGTTCATATAACTCTTCTCAGGTTTTTCTGATCCCCTCCCCAACACTTCTTATAGTACAATAACATTCCATCACAATCATATACCACAACTTGTTCAACTGATATGCATCTCCTCAAATTTCAATTATTTTGCCACCATAAAAAGAACTGATATAAATATTTTGTACATGTAGATTCTTTTCCTTTGATCTCACTGGGGAGAGACCTAGTATCAAAGGGCATGCAGTTTTATACCCCTTTGTATAGCTCCAAATTGTTCTCTAGAATTCTTATATTTTTTTGTGTATTATGGGCCCCTTGGTTAGTGTGATGAAGCCTAATATTACTGTGGTTTGCTGCCTATATTCATAACTGAAAGAAATGCTAAATACAGTTAGCAGAAATTAAAGATTTAATTCCATGCAAGTTCAGGCCCCCGATATTGATCTATGGGCTCCATTAAGAATGCCTGTCTTAGACTGCTTCAAAAATGTATATTTGGGATTCTGTTCTTTCCTAATAAAAACCTTCCATTTTCTCCTTACCTCATCTAATGATTTATCCTCCAGTGCTGTCAAATCTAGTAGTGGGTTTTTCACTCCTAGTGATACCATTGTTTTTAAACCTAGAAAAACAAATAAAACTCAAAGTTGCATCAATTCACATCACTTTAGAAATAAACAACCCTTAATCTAAATAAGAATTCTGACACAGATAACAAAGATCACTCACCCTTTTCATCCATTTTGGCACATTCTGCAAAGAGATCTTTTGACCCTGTGTTAAGCCGATCCCTATGAAAATAATGGGATTGAAAAAATCGTGTCCAGAACTCTTTTTCTGTCATGTTATGTGGAACGTTTTCTGCATATTTCATTTTTACTGTGGGGAAACACAGAACAGATAAAGCTGTATAATGAAAAAAAGCTATAGGGAATCTAGATACTACTTAAAAGCAAAACAAATTAAAACAAATTTCCATTATTAAGCTCTCAAAAGAGACTCAAAATAAGGCCATGGCTAATTAGCCTGGAGAAAATAGATTTAAATTTGATGTGAGCATTCTTTTTTTTTTTTTGATGTGAGCATTCTTAAAATATATAAAGGGCCACAATATGGAAGAGGGACTAGACTTATTTGGTATGGTCTCAAAGGGGAGAATTAGGACTAATGCATTACAGCCAAAGGGAGACAGACCATACTTCTATAAAAGAGAGCTTCTAATAATTGTCCAAAGATGGAATGGGATTCTTTATGAGGTGATTTCCCCAATAGTGAAGGTATTATTCAATAGTGGAGTAAAGAATGTAATAATTGATGATCTTAGACAATGTACAGGGGAATTGTACATAAGGTAATTTAATTCAACAAGCATATGTTAAGTATCAATATACACTCTGCTATACTGTACTAAGTACTGATGAAACAAGTGTGTGTGTATGTGTAACAACCTAGACATAGATAAATAAATATAAATTAGGGTAAGTAATTTTTTGGGAGGGAGGGAGAATAACTAAGAACTAGGGGCATCAGGGAGAAGCCTTGAAGGTAGATGGAAGTTCTTGAGGCTGAGGAACAGGAGAACATTCCAGATACAGGAGATGGCCTATATATGGAAATGTGACAGGCACATCCTGTACAGTAAACAGTGAGTTAAGTCTGACTATAGTAAAGATTGTTTGAGAAAGGGTAATGTTCAATCATTTTGAAAAGGCAGGTTGTCAAGGGCTTGTATCACAGGAATACTAGTCTGAGAGGTGAGGAGGGAGGGAGATCCATCAGGAGACTATTGTGACAGTCCTGCTGAAGGGTCAGGAGCTGGGTGAATCTGGGTGGCTGCAGAGACTTTGGAGAGAAAGGCATATGAATGAAAGATTTTGTGGAGGCAGAACTGACCAGATTTGGTAACTGCTAACTTGTCACTGTTGGTAGGAAAGAGTATAAACAATGCTTCTTAGAGTCTGGCACCTTGGTGACTTGGACAGTGGTAGTGACCTTGAAAGTAACAGTAAGTGGAGGGGTGGGTTTCGGGAAAGATGATGAGTTGTTTGGACATGGTGAGTTTCAATGGGATACCCATGTGAATAAGTCTAGCAGCAGATGAGACGCAGGCCTGGCATGCAGGAGATCAAGGCTGGGGATAGAGATTCAGGTATCATCTGATTAAACAGGGCAGTTGAACTCATGGGACTTGAAGTCACCAAGAAAGTAAATTAATAGAGAAAGAAGATTCTGGATAGATCCTGGTACAGCCCTACAGAGGTGGCAAGACATAGATTGTGATCCCATAAAGGAAACTGAGTACAACTAGTAAGGCAGGTAGATGGTACCTTAAAGTCCCTAAAATATTATCTATCTCCGAGATTGTGAATGAGATCAATTACGTAGAATCTAGGTCCAAGTAGTACATGATGAATCAGTATAAAATTAATGTGAATATGTAATTCTAAATGAAACAAAATGTTTTGGATTTGGAGGAACCTAATCTGACAGAAAGTAAGTTTAGTTATGAGAAGACAGACTCTGGAAAGGATGAAAAGAAAGGCTCTTCAACCAATGAAGTAACAGCAAGAATGTCTTCCAAGAATGCATTGCATCACACACACAGACACAGGCACGTGAGTACACAGTATGATGGAATAGTAGCTTCTTACCTGCTGGGTAGGTCCTAAATATGGACTCAATGATATCAGAAGTTAAATTATATCTTAGGCCATTACAGCCATCTGTTTGGGGGCGGACATCAGCCTAAGAGAATGAATACAAATAGAAGCCAATTGGAATGACACAAGAGAAATAACACTTGAGGGCTAACCATAGACTAGGTGTAGGGAATAAAACTTAAGGCTTTCTTAACCATTTGGGCTGCTGTCTATCTCCTCCCTGGTCTTTTTCTCTGTTACTAAGTCAGGGCCCCAAAGCTATGATTTCATATGCCCGATAGCCAACCTCTGAAAAATTTTATTTCTAGGAAATTTCATTATATAGCAATATTATAAGTTCAAGGGTGGCAAAGGGCTGACAACTGCTGAGTATCCTGTCCTGGGAACTTCATCTACTTTCAAAATGATATAAACAGTTACTACTTAACTTTATGGTAGAAGGAACTCTCAGGTTAATAATTTCCCTCTAACAATGAGGATCAGCTACTTAAGAGTCTAAAACAGTTGCCTGGGCACTGAAAGATCAAGTGACTCTCAGGATCATAAAACCAGTATGGGTCAGAAGTCAGCTCTCTATTACACTATACTCCTTTCAATTTTATATTGCATTTTAACTTAGATAATTACAAAAATGCATCATAAGGCAGAATTTTAAGAACAGGTAAGGCCACAAATTAAAACAAAGGGGAAACAAGGACTAATTAGTAGGTCAATATTGAATATAGGCTTCTTTTCTTAAAGTTCAGATAGCCTTAGAACTAGAATAATCAACAAGCTGAGTACTAATTACTCACACTTAGTTTAAAGGACAAGCACAAAAGGCAAAAACAGAAGTCAGAATACACATGTTTAATATGAAATGTTATTTTAACAGACTGAGAACATAGATAAAGAATTTTATATTCAATATAACATTTTATTCTTGCCAGAAAATACCAAAGCTCTGGTGGAAAATCTGACATAAACATGATAAACCTCTACCTAATGGAAGGCATATAATTTCCAATTTTTCTTTCTTTAGATATCTGAGAATAAAAGCAGGTCACATACCAGAAATGCTGCAGAAATGCCCACATCCTGCTTGTGATTGGATGCTGCAGGGCTATCCACACTATTCATGCTTAAACGATTGGCCCAGAATTCCTCAGCACTGATCACCTGACTCACAACCAGGTCTTTATAAAGCTGAAACAAAACAGGATCTTCTTGCAGCATTCTGGTGATAAGAATGTATTAAATAAAAATTGAACTTTCTAGAATAAGGTACCATTCAGCTTCAAGCTTCAAAAACAAGTAGCATCAAAACACATAATCCTGAACTGATATCAGAGGTCAACACTATGGATCCTTTTTTCTTTAATAATCAAAAAAATAGAAAGCATTTTAGAGGGGAGTATATTTGGGCTAGAGGTGGGTATGGTAATAATGGAACAGTACTGCCTGAGATGGTGGGGGGAGAAATTTTCAGTACAGATTTTTTCCAATGACTGTCTTGCCTGGGAAAATTCTGATCATTGATGAGACACTGAGTAGACACTAGTACTGAGTAGAATTATAGTTAATTTTAAATTTAAACTTAAATCCTGAGGCAATCTTTTTCAACCCCCACTCTCATTTCTGTGGTTTACATGTTAGCCAAAACACTCTCTGGATGACTAGACATGCTGACATTTTCTTCTGATATCTTAACTGGGCACTCATCCTCTCCCTTTTTTTCCTTCAAGATGATTCATTTTCAGTGCCTCAGTGAAAAGACTATGATTCTAAGGAATCAGGAGACATGAATTCCAATTTCAGCTCTGCCAGTGACAGGCTGTGGAACTTCAGGTAAACTACTTAACTTCTCTTAGTATCACTTCCACCATCTGTAAAATGTGAACAATGATCCCTACCTTATGGCTATTGTTAGGATTAAATAGAAGCATACACGAAAGTAATTTGAAAAATTAGAAGCCTTTTTACTAGTAAAAGGAATCATCGCTATGGCGGGCCATCTCAAATGAGTTCAAGAGACCGAAGGCCATGCCCTTGCTTCTCCCTGCCCTTCACCTGTTTTTCTCTTCCAGTTCTTTATTGGCTTTCCTCTTGAATTTGGGCAATAACTGCTGAAGAAGGTCTTTCACAGCATCTCGCTCCTTTACAGCTGTGCTTTCATTGGAAAAATGGAAATTGGTTGTGTCTCCTGCATGGAGGACCAGCTGAAGTTGGATTTTAGCTTTTCCTTCTGGACTGATTTTCTGGCCTAAAAACAAACATGAGGCTAATTAGCAAGTATTCATTGCTATGCCAAAGGCCTTCAGACAGTAGTCTATGCCTAATTCTCCCCAAGTTCGAGGTCATGGTGAGGTGTCCAGTCACCCTGCTCCCTATGGTGACAAGGAACATGCAAGAGGGTCTTTAGAGATGCCTTTAAACCAGGTTCACAAACTGACAGCGTCTAAGTAGTCACTGCTTCAACATGTGGAGATATGCAGGACCCAAGCTTCTTCCTGTACTTGAGGGACAACAGCTCCCTCTGAAAATTTCTCATCTATCTTGTCTATAATCAGGGCTACAATGAACCCTAGATCAGAAAGAGCAGAGTATTTTCTTCCAAAATAATTCATCAATAAAGCCGAACCCTTAAGTTTAGATTTTTTGATGTTAACAAAACAATGGCAGCCTTGGAGAATTGATCTCATGACAACTTCCCCATATAACCTTCTGCTTCTCTTCTTTAGAATGAAACTAAGATAAGAAGGGATTTTTCCTAATTAAAATGATTTTATTTTTCACTGTAATAATACACTGATGGCATTTTCATATACACAATCTCTGTTTATCTTTAGCTAAAGATCTAAGTCAACCTAAGGCTTTTAGGCAGCTGGCATTTTTGGTAGGCTCCAAATCTGGCTCTACCCACAATGACTACTCACTATTAAGGCATCGTCCTAAAAATGTTATATGTGAAATTTATTTTGCTAGTCTTATTTGAAGGACATCCCATACACGAGATAAGTAATCAACAACTTTAATTTAAAACAGACCCCCCCCCCCCATCAAGTAACAATTGTTTTCACTGTGGAAATTTACAATATAACCTTAAAACACTAAGAGGCAGGATATCATACTGCATCGTAGATGAAAGGCCAAACTTGGAGTCAGGAAGACCTTGGTTCAAACTCTACCTCCCACACATACTAGTGGCATGACTGAGCACAATGTCCCTTAGCTCTCAGTATTCCAAGTAACCTTCCAAGACTACAAGCTGCTGCTTTAGGTAGTCTCTGAACAGGAATTCCCCATGTGGATGAAATAAGATCCATCTTGACTTCCTTCTTCCCACCCAACATGACCCCAAAAGCTCTTGTTTTGCCTGTAGTCTCTCCTCACTTGACTCAAGAGTGATGCTAAAATGGTTTTCCAAAAGGACTGGTCCATAGGTCTAACCATGCTATGCCCACTACTCAAACTCCAAAGGCTTTTAAGACCAAACATAAAATCCTGTGTTTGGCTTCGAAGGACTTTTAGAACTAACCCTGCCAAGTCCTTCATGCTTTATTCCTCTTCCTGTACCTGGTGGTCCAGCCAGACTGGGCTTCCTGCTCTTCCTCACATAGGGCACTCCATGTCCTGCACTGGCTATCCCCTCTCCACCTAGGCTTCTCAGAATCTAATTTCCTTTAAAACCCAACTCAAGTAAAATGGGGTATAATGATATTTGTACAGTGCTTTGCAAACCTTAAAGCCCTATAATAATGTTGGATATTCTTTTTAAGTGCCACCTATTACATGAGGATTTTCCAGGTCTCCATGAAAATTATCTTACATTTATTTTGCTTGTACTTATGTTTGTAAGTGTTTTTAAGGTCTTTCAGGTCAGGGCTGTTTCCTTTCTGTCTTTGTATTTCAGCACCTAACAGTGCCCACCTGGTACACAGCAGGAACTTAATAAGTGTACTCATTATGTGACTGATGCTCTGTAGCTAATAAGAGTGTGCTCTTTATCACCAACAGTACAATTGATACCAAAAGACTTTTCAAAACTACAAGGATAGTCTTCTTGCTGCAGAAATGCTAATAAAACAAGAAGCTCCAAAACTTTATTTGTAAATTGTAACAATTTCCTAAGGAAATGATGGCTAGCTTCCCAGACCAGCCTATGAAAGTCCCTTTAATCCACAGTGTGGCCCAAGTATAGTACTATTATGAGTTCTACAGAAACTATTTATATAACTGCTTCTCTGTGAAAATACACTCCAGGCAGCCCCAGGGAGATAAGGGGCAGGGCTCCTGGGTAATCCTAATAACCAATGATCCTGACTCCATTTAGGCTGGCCAGGGCCCTTCTCCCTCTCCCGGATCTAGCTCTCCAGAATGCATAGGAGTGTGGTGGGGGTGGGGGAATGAGAAACCAGGTGAAACGGCAACATGGTAGTCCCCATCACTTGGATGAACTAGGCCCCTCTGGAAACTTTGGGGAATACGCTTCACAATTTACCATTAGCTTCACTGTTTCTCTCTCCATCCCTGTGTTCATCAATTACAAATCATATAAACTTCCACCTCACATTCTCTTCCTTCCTTCCCAGTCCTTTTCAACCTGTGGCTCTCTCATTCTCACTGCCCACACCTTGTCCTGTGCTCACTGTAATTTTCATTTCACAGTGAACAAAATGCTTTGTGTCCTGGACCTTTCTGGCTCTCAAGAGACCTGTCTCTTCCCAGACTCCACGGCATTCTCAGCCACTCTACTTAGCACTGCCCGGAGCTCCCCACCCCATGCTGACTGGTCAGTTATTCATTTTATCCAACCTCAATGGGGCTCTCACTGCATGGAGGCCATCTTTTTTACTCCTTCCTGACTGCCTCCCTCATTCAGCACAGATGTGACTTCCCCAGCCTCTCACTGCACTGACCCATACCCCTTAAAAAGTTGTCTACTCTTCCAGGTAGCACAGCAAGTAAGAGCACCGGCTCCAGTGTTGAGAAGACCTGGAGATCGAATCCCGGGCTCAGACACTTAGCACCCACCCAGAAACACCTGGCCGTGTAACCTTGAGCAAGTTACTTAATCCCGATTGCTTAATTAAAAAAAAAAAGTTGTCTACTCTCACTCCTCATTCTTTGAGGGCCTCATTCAAATGAAAATGTTCCCTCCAATGATACCACCATGCCTTAATTGCTAGATTTGATGGCTTTTTCTCAAGTCTTGCTCCTCAATCTAGCTGTAGCATCCAATGCTATCGACTATTCCCTCTCTCTGTGGGTCTTTGTGATGCCCCTTTGTCCTAATTCTTTTCTTACCTGACAATCCCTCAGTCTCCTCAGCTGGCTCTACAACCATCTCATCCCTCCAACTGTGGGTATCTCCCAAGGTTCTGTCCTAGGCTCCCCTTGCTTCTCCCTCTTGGCAATTTCATGAGCTTCAGGGGGTTATCACGTCTATGCAGCTGGCTAAATTTCCAGTCCAAACCTTTCCCCTAAGCTTTAAGGACCTATCACCAATTGCTTACTGGATGTTTCACTTCTCTCTTCAGTTCCTCGCACACAGTAATTCAGCAAATATTTATTAAGTATGTACCAAGTGCCAAGCACTGTGTTAAGCTCCAAATGTTCAGAAGCTGTGGGGCAGTTGGGTGTATCTGGCATTGTGTAATGGGATTTTACCTGTAAGCATTGTTTGTACACTTTCCCAAGTATTCCCTGTACCCTACTATTTTGATGTATTACCTTATGGTACACATGTTACAGCAAAATGAAGGTGAGTACAGTCGCTACATGTGAACCAGAACAGCTCTAAGTTACAATCCTGTTAAGGGATTCCTTGTCTATTCACAGTTGTGGGTCTCCCACAAGTTGAGAAAAGTGGAGGGTTATTTTCCGAGTAAAGGTTCAAATTCCAGTTAGAACCAAAGTGGAAGAATGATAGAGTAAATGCTATGAAAACCAAAATGTAATGAATTTCTTGTCATACCATACTTGTCAAAGTTCTATATTTACCCTGATTTTTAAGCATTCAAAGCTAAACTTGCAAACTTGGGGATAGAAAAGAGATGTTTAAAAGCAGCTTTGTAGGTCAATAAAACATGAAAATATCTTATGCTGTAAAAAACAAACAACCTCCATTCCCCTCCAACTCAAAAACCATGGAAAGGAGGAGAGTAGAGAGGAGACAGAGGAGACAGAGGGGACAGAGGCGGGGAGAGAGAGAGAGAG